>NC_133388.1:135943702-136249874 GCF_047511655.1 Castor canadensis
CCATAAGACCTGCTTACTTCCCTCTCCCACTGTCCTTTACACTGACTGCTGGACTTCCCCTCAGCCCCTGGAACATGCAGTGTTTCTCCAGTCAGGGTCTCTATTGAACTGTGCCCTCTGCTTAGACTGCTCAAACTGTCCTCTTTACCTGCCTAGCACCTACTCAATGTTCACCATGACCCTCTTCTGTAGTACTTGTCATAGTTGCAGCTTATGGGATTAGAGAGTCAGTGTCTTTAAGCTCCCTAGTCCAGGAGCTGTATCTACTTCTGCCCCTCCCCACAGTGTAGTTCCTGATACAGAGTAGATGCTGACTGAATAAGTAGCATGCCATGTGCATGTTAAATCAGACCTTGTTGTAGGTACTCTCCAAGATCTCTGTTGTTTAAGACATTAAAATAAATATGCCTGAGTATCTGTTGGCAAAGGCAACTGCATTAAATACAATATTATGAACCAACAAATTCAACAAACTCATTGAATTCCTGCAATGGAGAATTCCAAATATTGTGTTTATGCAAAGGCCTGTCCACATCCTCTACTCCAGGTGTCTAGAAAACCTCACTTATTAGAGAGAGCTCCATCTTTTTCTCACCAGTCACTCCAAAATGCACTGCCCAAAGTGTTGACAAGATTCAGCTTCATTTCTTCTTTTGATATTAGTAGTATTATAGAAAGAGCACATTTTTGGATAGAGAATTAACATTTGCCTGAGAGGACTGAGAAGCATTTTATTTGAATATGTCTAGTAATTTGGAATGTTTGCTTTTATACTGTTTTATTATGAAATGATTAGTTAATTAAATTGCAATTGGACAGGGAGATGCACAGAAGCGAAGTTCCTCTTCAATTATTCACTCTCCATGCCTCGTTTTAAGTAGAGCATCAGAATGATTGCATTAATGCATGCTGAGAGCATGCTTTGTGTGAGGTATTTATTTGAACTAAGACATATTTAATGTAGGTTACACTAGAGCTAAAGAAACTAAAAGTCTTATTCATTCAGAAACTAAGCCCTGTTTCCCAAATGAGTAGATAATCCTAATTTCTTCAGTGTCCATTATAAAAACCATCCCATTACAAACCTCAGAGTATGTGCCCTCTCATGGGAAGTTGTCATGGTCCCCTGGAGTCTAGAGCTACCGGGAAATACAATAGGCTTTGCTGTCACCTTGGTACTGACTCAGCTTCCTGAGGTCCATCATTCCTCTACCTAGTAGTAGCAGACCTTGTTGTAGGTACTCTCTAAGATCTCTGTTGTTTAAGACATTAAAATAAATATTCCTGAGTATCTGTTGGCAAAGGCAACTACAGCATAGGAAGCCTCGGATATACTAAGCCTCAGACACTGGATGAGATTGCTTTCCCATCTTCACAAGCCAGATGCCCCAAATACAAAAGATCCAACATTGAGGTCCCATTTTCCAATCCAAAAATCATTTGGACAAGCACTCTTTTGGAGAGCCAAGAAATGGTAGAATTTCCCAAGCCCACCCAGGACAGTCACCTTGGAACACTCTAGAGCAAATTTCTTTTGTTGGAAACTAGCTAAAGAGGCTAGCAGTCTTAGCTGTAACTTATTCAGTAGAGAGCCCTCTGTGAACCCATATTTCTACCATGACTGCTTCGTGTATCGATGTACACGGGTAGATTAGGAGCAACTCCCCACCATCTGTTTGATCACAATGTTTGCATCTTATGCCTGGGAAGTAATACTCTTCTTCCTTCCTTTATTCAGATTCTAAACACATTTACTTTGTAAGTTATAGCTTCTCATTTTCTGCTCATTAGCCTCTTTCTCTTTTACTTGCTCTGCCTTCTCATCACAGTGTTATGACTGCATTTCATAATCTTACTTGAGGATATGTCGTGTCACTGTCTGCCTTGTATTTTTATTGTGTACCCACAGTTCTGTAAATTAAATATGAGTGAGTGGTTATGGCCAGGAAAATCAATCTTTAAACAAATTAATATTTCAATGCCAGTTGTGTATCTATTTCTCCATTTAATGTGTGTCTTGGCTTAGAAATGGGAAACAGTGAACATATCATTTTAGAAAAACTTAAGTCAAAGTGAGGACAATGAAGAGATGCCCAATATACCATAAGAGTTCAAAGCTGACTCTTGGAAGAGAGGTAATGCCTTAATTTGTGGATTTCATGTATCTTAAGACACAGGGGGGCACCTTTCTTTGATTTCTTTTCTGGCCATTTTATTCTATTTAATTTCTATAGAAATTAAAATATGAGTCACCAAGCCTATGTAGGATAGCCAGAAAAAATATATAGAACATTCAGTTAAATTTGAATTTTCAGACAAATAATGATTTTTAGTGTAACTATGTCTGAAATATTTCATGGATTATACTTCACAAACAGCTGACTGAGGATCCTTTTGCTCTATTTTGATGGAAATCCCAAATAGTCAAGGAGCAAATCCCTTAGTGTTGGCAGCCCTAGCTCTTGATGCCAGAGCCTTGTGGGCTGGGCTTATAACCTCAGAGTTTATAACTCTAATTCTTGAGAACAGAGGCTTTTTGCTCCAGGATTCAAAAGTCAGAGGCTTATAGGTTTAGGTGCTTGGGATTTCAAACTGGGAGGATTGTGGGTCTAGTAGGCTTTATGAACTAGTAGAAGCTTATTGCCCCAAGTTTTCAAAGCAAGACATACAAGTCCAGGTCAGAGGCTTACTGCTCTGGGTTTTGAATGCCAGTGACCTGCACCCAGAAATTAGGGTTGCAGCTCCTGAGCTTCTGGTGTTGGGACCCTCAGCTCTTAGCACCTCTCAGGAACTCTACAGTGAGGTCAGCTTTAAGCTCTTCATAACCGCTTGCCTTCTTAGTACTTCTACAGTTCTTTGAAGTCCCCACAGTCTATGCTCCTAGCCACTTTCTGCAGCTCCTCAACTACCTGCTGCTGCTGAATGCACCAAGGCCTTACAATCCTGGGAGTCCTGGGAGCTTACAGTTTCAAGAATCAGTTTCCAGCCACTTACTAGCTGCTATTGCTTGATGTCTGAGGATGAAAGCCTAGGGTTTCATCTGCTCTCGTGTTACTAACTCAACCCATTCTATCCATGATAAAGTCTGAGCACCGAGACTTTATTTTTTTTTTTTTAATTTTTATTTTATTCCTATGTTCATACAATGTTTGGGTCATTTCTCCCCCCTTCCCCCCATCCCCTCCCTCTCCCCCAACCCCCTTACCCCCCCTTAACCCTTGCTACCCGGCAGAAACTATTTTTCCCTTATCTCTAATTTTGTTGAAGAGAGAGTATAAGCAATAATAGGAACAACCAAGGGTTTTTACTAGTTGAGATAAGGATAGCTATACAGGGAGTTGACTCACATTAATTTCCTGTGCGTGTGTGTTACCTTCTAGGTTAATTCTTCTTGATCTAACCTTTTCTCTAGTTCCTGGTCCCCTTCTCCTATTGGCCTCAGTTGCTTTAAAGTATCTGCTTTAGTTTATCTGAGTTGAGGTCAAAGAATGCTATCTAGTTTTTTGGGTGTTTTACCTATCCTCATACCTTCCTTGTGTGCTCTCGCTTTATCTTGTGATCAAAGACCAATCCCCTTGTTGTGTTTTCCTTGATCTAATGTCCGCATATGAGGGAGAACATGTGATTTTTGGTCTTTGGGGCCAGGCTAACCTCACTCAGAATGATGTTCTCCAATTCCATCCATTTACCAGCAAATGATAACATTTCGTTCTTCTTCATGGCTGCATAAAATTCCATTGTGTATAAATACCACATTTTCTTGATCCATTCGTCAGTGGTGGGGCATCTTGGCTGTTTCCATAACTTGGCTATTGTGAATAGTGCCGCAATAAACATGGGTGTGCAGGTGCCTCTGGAGTAACCTGTGTCACAGTCTTTTGGTTATATCCCCAAGAGTGGTATTGCTGGATCAAATGGTAGATCAATGTTTAGATTTTTAAGTAGCCTCCAAATTTTTTTCCAGAGTGGTTGTACTAGTTTACATTCCCACCAGCAGTATAAGAGGGTTCCTTTTTCCCTGCATCCTCGCCAACACCTGTTGTTAGTGGTGTTGCTAATGATAGCTATTCTAAAAGAGGTGAGCTGGAATCTTAGTGTGATTTTAATTTGCATTTCCTTTATTGAACACCGAGACTTTAAAGGGAACATGGGACAGTGCAAGTCTGAGAGCAAAGACTTTAAGAAAGATTATGCTACAGAAAAGCTAAGAGAAAACATGGGACAGAGCGAGTCTAAGGAAAGAGACTTTACAGAATGGAAAAGAAGAAAGACTTCAGAAGTGAGGTTTTAAAGAATAGAAAGAAGAAAGACTTTAGAAGCAACGTTTTAAAGATAGAGAAAAGAAGCAGAGTAAAGAGAAGAGAAGTACAAAAGCCACAAGGCTGTTGTGCGTCTCCATCTGAGCACCCAACACACCTGACCCTAACTTTCTGCATATCTGTCTTCTATTGTTTGTCCTTCTGCATCTCTAGTCACCCCCAGTTAGGTTTCTAGAACAAGAGCTCAAGAAAGCTCTCTACAGGTGGGAATTTATAATGTAGCCAGTATGAAAATCAGAATGGAGGTTTTTCAAAAACTAAAAATATATTTCCATATGATCTAGCTGTACCACTTCTGGGTATGAACGGAAAAGAATTTAGTCAAAGAATTTAGTCAAAGAATTTAGTGTAAAAGTCAATTTACACTAGAGATACCTGTATATCTATGCATATTTGCACTATTTGCAATTGCCAAATTATGGAATCAGCTTAGGTGCCCATCAACAGATGAATGGATAACAAAAATGTGGTGTATCTACACAATGGAGTTTTTACTGAGCCATAAAGAAGAGTGAAGTTATGTTTGCAGGAAAATGGATGGAACTGGAGACCATCATGTTAAGAGATGTAAGTCAATCTTACAAAGACCAGTATCACCTATGCTCTATCATATATGGAAACTAGTAGGGGGAAAGTCATGAAAGTAAAAGGGTGATGTGGAAGAGGAAACAGGGGAGGGAGGCTGGGGGATAAGAAAGAATAATAGAGGGAATGAATATGTTCAAAGTACATTCTATGCATGTATGGAAATGTAATAATGAAACCCCTTACTTTGTACAAGTGATCGAACACTAATAAGGGCCAGGCCTAGTGACACACACCTATAATCCCAGTGACTTGGGAAACAGAGGTAAGATGATCATGGCAGAGCAAAAGTGTGAGACCCTATATGGAAAAATCACTAAAAGGAAAAGGACTGGGGGCCTGGCCAAGAGGTAGTGCATTTGCATAGCAAATGCATGACCCTGAGTTTAGTCACTAGCACCACAAAAAAAAAGTGCATGTGTGTGTACTAATATTACAAAAACACCTCAACTGAAACACTTCTGGTCCAAAGAATTTCAGACAAGTGATACTCAATCTGCAGATTACTTCTCATTTCCTTTATGGAAAGTCGTAGGTTATCATCCTGACAAAAATCCTGTCAGAGAAATTGTTTGGGTTTGAGATCTTTAGCATCAAAAGACCTGCTACTTTTTTTTCTTTTTGACCTTTACGTCCACAAATTAAGATTTAGTTCTCTTAAAGTATTTAGAAAAATCAGTTACTCCCCAGCTCCATTAAAGCAAACCATGTTTTAGAAAAGAAAATTATACTTTTGGTTGCATCAGTGTTTTTTATGTTTTTCTTTCCCTCACCAGATAGTTTCCCAAATTAAAATATAGGCAGGAAATTTTAAAAGATTTTGAAATGATCACTCCTTATTATACCTCCAAATGGGGTGTTTGTAGTGAATGTTTACATTGTATCTCCTTTCTTTCTAGTAAAGGATATGCCTACTCTGAATAGCGCTAGGCATTGAGCTTCCAAATCCATTGTTAATGATTTAAGAGAAGAGGAAGAGTTCGAGTGGTGGGACCAACTAAAGGTTCAATTCAGTGTAGCACCGTTTTAAAACTAAACTGACCCTTAGGGAAACAGGCTGTCTCTCTTCTGCTCATGGAAACATTATACACTTTCTAGAAGGCAGATTGGCAATAAGTACAAAGAATCACAAGGTTGTGCATTTTGCTGAAATAAAACTCCTTTGTAGAGGGCAGAGTGAAAGGAAGTTTGCTCTGACTTCTTTACCTGACTCTCTCTAGCCCATACCGTGAACTCCTTAGGAATAAGAATTATCTCATTTTTTCATGCATGCACAATAACTTATACAAAGTATGCATGTAGAAATTATTTGTGAGCATGGTCAATTTCTGGTGAGGGACCTTTTCCTGGTTTCTACTTCCTACATTATAAGCGCCTCCCCGCCCCCAATGAGCACCCTTGTAAGATGAAATACCTGAGGCTTGCTCTGTCTCCCCAGCATGTGAGGACATAGCAAGAAGGCACCTGTCTACAAACCCAGAACACAGCCCACACCAGAACTGACCATGTTGGCACCTTGATCTCAGAATCAGCCTCCAGACTGTAAATTTCTATCTTGTAAGCCACCCCCAATATGGTATTTTGCTATGGCAGCCCAAGCCAAGTGAGCTCAATATCCAAGACTAAGATATTGATTAAATAATAAATGATGGAAAATTCACATGTAGATTATTGTGCAGTTATAGTCATTCTTTAACCGACTTGTAGAATAGGAAAGTGCTCATTACATTTAATTGAAAAAGCAGACTATAAAACAGCATTAAATAAGGTACCATTTTTATTAGAACTAGTGTATGTGTGCACACACAACATATCTAAATTTTAAAAGATTATAGATCAAAATGTGAATAATTCATCATCTCCAAGTAGTTGGATCACAGGTTAATTTTCTGTTATTTTGTGCTGTACTGTATTATACAAGTTCTGAATTTTGAATATGTTTTTTGCTTTTATAATCAGAAGAATCAATTAAAAGGTTTTTGTGTTGCTATTACTAATGAACTGACACCACTTTCGGGAGTGACATTGAAAATGAAGAAGTGGTCCAGGAGGGGTTTTCCTCCCACGCCAGTGTCTCACCTCATAAAGGCCAAACTTCCAGCCAGCAGCTTCTTGGTGGACTAAGACCCAGAGCTCAAAGCTTCAAGAACAACTTGAACAATAATAGAAATGTTCTCTGTCTTCCTCTCTTTGTGCTTTTTATCTTATCCTATTCACTTGCCAATTTTATTTTTGCTCCTTGGATAAAAAGACTACTAAGCTTTAAAAAAAAAAAAAAAGGAGGAACTCTTCAACAAGTAAAAGCAGAAATACTTTTTAATGAGCAAAAGAACCTTTTAGAAATTGAAATGAAATGAAGAGAAATGT
Organism: Castor canadensis; assembly: GCF_047511655.1. NCBI lineage: Eukaryota > Metazoa > Chordata > Mammalia > Rodentia > Castoridae > Castor > Castor canadensis. The sequence continues at coordinate 135,950,974 of NC_133388.1, forward strand.
TGCAAACAAAATGAGTTACTTCAAGGGTATGACTTGGCTGTTCTATACTTCTCCCTTGATTTATTTTAAACCCACAGGGTACTCACCCATTTACTTAATGCTGCACAGTATGAAAATTTGTCTAGCTATGAAATATTTTAGCAGTAACACTGTAAACTCAGAAAAGGGATATCCTAATTAGTCAGAATTGATCATCACATTACACACCATAAAATATAAAATTATTATTTGTCAATTAAAAGTAAAAGGAAACTTAAAATAATAATTAAAAAGAAATAGGGATACCTCCCCATTTGGCCTTTGCAATAAGTTCATTAACCAGTAATTCTGATTGGCCTCTCATTCTTCTTTTTTGTCATATAGCTTATTATAATAGTACATATGAATAACTTTACTGCATGGTTATAAAATGGAAGCATTTTTACAGCCTACATTGAAAAGTCAGATAAAGCTGCCAGTCTATTCACCTTTAGGTGGCCTCCAATCCTTTGCAATGATGAGATCCTTATAAGTTGGCTTTTCTTTGAAATACTGTAAATCTTTACCCAAGTTATCAAGGTTGGGGTTGAAACCTTCTATGTGATGGTTGTCTTTTTTCTTACACTGTCACAGCTATATGGATTATTAGGAGTGACCATATTCAGAAGAGATGCTCAAATTACATGGACTTTATGTGAATTTATGGCTGAGGGCACACAAATTCATAGCAGAATGAGTGACAAAATCAGGCAAGATTGAAAAAATACAACAAAATACTGAAGATGGATCATTGTCTAAGAAAAAAATAAGCACGTCATAATTTCTAGGAACTGGTAACAAATTTTTGAACTAGCTATTTTAAATCATAGTTTTATGCAGTGCACATAAATAACAATCCTAGCAATACATTTTTCCATTTCTAGACTTTATTTAAATACCAGAACTATGATCCAAAACATGCAAAGAAAATTAAACTAATTTGGGAAGCATGAAAACCAGTTCCAAACTACAGAAACAGAATGCAATCTTTCTTGGGCAATTGTGATTGTCCCTTCACTTGAACCATACATTCTGCACCTGAGCAACCATGCAAAAGAAGAGACTGGCTGTCTTCCAATTTCCAGACTTCTGAAAATGTCCCTGCCACACCCTGTTTTCAATTTGACTGTGTTCTGCTATTTCTACTCACTTTTTAAATTGGAAGAAAGGAAGTAAACATTAATTCTATATGTGGTTGACTATTTGGGTCAAAAATCTTATGCTTTATAATGTTTTTATTTAACCTGATAGAGTGGTCCTCAGTCATTCTTCACAGAGGAGTTGATCAAGAAATGCCACAATCTCATTGCCTTCTGTACCTGTTAATCCTGCCTTCTAATTTCCCTGATTTAATCCTATAGTGTACTAATAATGTAGGGCATTTTAAGAGCTAGATGAATGTATGATCCTGTGGGACTAGTTAGAGAAAGACAAAACTTCAGTGAATACCTTTGTATGTCATGTTTCAGGCACTTAACACCTCCAGAAAGCAAAATGAGATAACAGCCTTCAAAGTAGCTGGTGGGACCAGCAGATGTAGACAAATATCTATGATGTAATATATGATGAGATGTATGCTGTAATGGAGGTGTAAAACAGAACTAGAGAAGAATTAATTATATCATAATAATGAAATTCCTACCTGTGAAGCAAAGGGGGAGGGGAAGAGAAGTAACAAGATAGTTACATAAAATGAGTAACATTTAAACTGAGCCTGGAAGTATGAGTTTGCCAGGCAGAGAAGGCAACAAAAGATCTTGCAAGAAAAACAGCAAACTGTGTGTTACAAACAAACAAATAAATAAATAAATGGGGCCAGGAACTACCAACTAGAGTACAATCCCAAAGACTAGGATCAAATTAGGACACACATGGAGACCATCACATCCTTCACAGCTAACAAAGACTGAGAAAAATCCGTGTGCTGACACTCAAAGTGAGAAAGAAATACTTAATAACTTGGGTTTGGTGTCTAGTTATTCTCCAAGTGCCAGTTGGTCATCTGCATAGTGAGGAGTATCCAATGGAATTATGGTGAAGATGTTATAAAGCACATAGGAGGTTCTCAGAAAATCTCAGTTGGTCTTCAGGGCTGTTAGTTGGGTTTACACATTATTCTACCAGGAATGCTCACTAATACCATCCCATTAGTCCATTTTCTATTTTTAATATTTTAATGTTACTTCAGCATTCTAGTATAGGAAACTCTGAAGGTTAAAAACTGACTCTTAAATGCAAACTAACAGTGAGACTATTCCTCACTTGCCATGCTAGTCTATCTGTTTCCTTTCATTGAGAAAGATAAATCTGTAGTGAAACACCATCCTATGAAACTTCAAAGGAAGGAAAATTCATTTTCATGAACTGCAAAAATAGTGATGAGGGATGGTGATATAGCTCATTGGAAGAGCACTTGTCTGGCATGGACAGGGCCTGAAAATGTTCAGTGATTCCATCTTCTAAGAATATTTGGATCTTAATGAGGGGCAAAAAATAAGTTTTGAATTTGGTTATTTTAATCCTTAGAAACCATGGAGAGAGAAATTTTAACTAGTTCTGCTGCTGCTTTTATTGATATTGTTCGATCTAGACCTTCTTCTTAATGGCTGTAGAGATCATCCAACATGAAGGAACATTCAGTTCTGCTCATGAGGATCACCCTATGGTATACATGAATAACAAAACTCAACATCATCTGGAGAAGAGGGGAGAAGTTGAGTTTGTTTAGAATTGACCAGGCCCCAAAACACTTGCGCTTGCTTTCGACACATCTCTCCTTGAATTTCTCCTTATCTATAAGCCACCTTTCCAAATAGATTTTAATGAAATTTAAATCGATGTCTAAAATAGTCTTTGATGAAACCTAGATTAATTTGTATTAATTTCAAGTTCGAGGTCAATTGAATACTAAAACCATATTAAGAAAGAACAGAGTGTATAATGCTTATCTTAATAATCTGTTAACTTTTACCTATTGTGATTGGCCTTTTTTTAACACAGCAAAGTCTTACTGAGTCTAAGGCAATAACTCATGAATGAATTCATTTGTCCTGGTTTCTTCACAATCAATATCATTTTTCCATTTTCTCTTCTCAATGAACAGTGAAATTTGAAGGGAAAAAAGCAATTAGTTCTATTTTAGATATTTTTACTTTCAATACTAAATCTCCAAAGATCAAATGGCAGAGTTAAGTCATCTATATAAAATACAATATGTATAGAGAGAAAGAATGTAGTATATAATCTTTTTAAACACCAAAATCATGAGGCATAGTCAAGCTCAAGGTTGAACTTCTTGGAACTAGCCAACTTTACCAACTCCCTATAAACTTATTTTAGAGAAATTATTCAGATAGCTCTCATCAAAACAGAGCACACTGGACTATAAATGATTGAGAAATTTCATACCAAAAAAGGATGTTCTTTTAGAAAACAGTGATGCCAAGATGAACCTTTCCTGACCAGGAAGCCATTGTTCACCCTTTTCCTACTTGCTAGTATGTATCCTAGTTAGGGTTAATAAATAACTGAAGTGACATAAGGATCCTTGATGATTCTCAGGCAATGATCAGAAATGCCCTTTAAAGAATAAACTGGTACAGGCGTACTCCTGTTTACATGGGAGGCTGAGATCAGGAGGATTGCAGTTCAAGGGCAGCCCAGGCAAATAGTTCATGACACTCCATCTCCAAAATAACCAGAGCAAAATGGGCTGAAGGTGTGGCCCAGGTGGTAGAGAGCCTGCTTTGCAAGTGTGAAACTCTGAGTTCAAACTCCAGTCCCATCAAAAAAAAAAAAAGAATAGGACTACAGGGGTGGATTGGACAGAAGGGTGGTTGAGTAGGGGAGAAAAAGGAAAGAGGAAGGGGAGAAGATCTTGCATTGTGTGTATATGATCCTGTTTTCAGAAAATGAAATGCTTTAGCTACTTCAGTATTTCACTTGCAATAAAGTCATCATATATATCAGTGATGAATTACTTAGTTAAGAATTAGCATATAATAAAATGCACTGAAGACAAAACCCATAAAGGGCATAATTCAATTTTTTTAATGATTCAGAAGGCATTTCTGAATCTGGCAATCCTCATTTTGAACATCAATCATCATTGTATATTAAACATGGAAATATCTGCCAAGAGATTTTGCCCATTAACCAAGTGTTACTATCCTTTTAAAAACACTTCACAAATAAGAAGACAGAAGCTTCATATAAAAGGTACCAATTTAGAAGCTGTTTTGAGCAAGACTACTTCCTCAAGGAAAAATACTGGGATGCAGTGTGGTGCCTACTCACAAGTGAGAGCCAGAACTCAATTTGAGTGTGAATACATCATTTAACCTTTCTTAACCACTGCTGCCTCTCAGGCAGTGAGGGGATGATAAAGGTCAGCTGCGCTCAGGACAACTCTGAGAAATAAGCTAAGAAAAAGAGAGAAAAACACATCACAAATCAATATGTGTCACAGAACTCTAATAGAAAGTATGGTAGGTTTGAACAATCATTGATTTCAGAAACTCTGATTCTTTGATGTCTTGCCTGATCTTTGCTTTGGTGATTTTGTCTGTCCTGGGCTACTTTGGCTTCCTAGAAACAACTGCCTACAAAAACCGCTCAAGTCCCATGTGGCATCTGGTCATACCTGTGAGTTTAGCTCCTTCCTTTTTGCAGAATGGAAGAAGTTTCCCCACAGTTCAAGTTTGCTGCTGATTCTTTTTCCCCTTTAGATGCCAAAAGGATGCCTTAGTTGGAAGTCACTGCCAGCAAGTGGGTGCTCTCTGGTATGGGGTGTTGTGTTCATTTCCTGCTAAAGATGTTTTCTTTTATTCTGTCGGCCTTGAGAGTTGAGCTTCCTTACTTGCTTGCCTGTATCAGAGGCATCTTATGTGTCAACCTGCAGGTCTTTATTTGGAAGGTGCTACTCCAGGTGCAACTCCTTAACTGGAACCTGAGAACACTACTGTCTCTGAGTCTGGTAACTCACACCCCAGGCTATACTCAAGACTCTAAGACAGAATCTTCCTGAGGTCATGTAGCCAGATTTCACTCTGACCTGACTCCACTGTTGGGAGGTGATCCACAGGCTTCCAAGAAACACTTGGCAACAACATGCAGGTTACCCTCTACTCTTTGGACAGTTAGACATTGAGAGACAGTGTGAATAAGGAAATGAGATGTATACTAGATACCTACATGTGTTTTTTTCAAAAGATTTTTGACTGTGAGGACTAATTAGCTAAAGTAGTACAGGTAGAGTATCCTTAATCCGAAAACTGGAAATCTGAAATGCTCCAAAATTTTTCAGCTCAGAAATTTCTTGGACACTGACATGATGCTGCAGTGAAAGATATGATGGTATACACAAGCTTTATCTCATATATAAAATTATTTAAAACAATTACCTTCAAGGGGTTGGAAATGTAGCTCAGTGGTAGAGTATTTGCTTAGCCTGTGGGAAACCCTGAGTTAGATCCCCAGAGTAGTAAGGGAAAAAAAAAAGCCTGAAGTTACCTCCAGACTGTGTTATAAGGTGTGTATAAAAAATAAATGAATTTTGTGTGTTTAGACTTGGATTCCATTCCCAAGATAGGTCATTATGTATCAATAGATATTCCAAAATCAAAGAAATCTTAAATACTTCTGGTCCCAAGCATTTGAGATAAAGGGTGCTCTATCTATACTTAGAAACTCTGAACAAATCCATATTTACAGTGAATGAGGTGTTGATGCATGGATGACACGCGCAGGAATTTCAGGTGCTCAGTGTTCTTGAGCCTGCTCTGAGAATGAAAGCACAGACAGACTCCAACAGCAGAGGTCGGAAAGATTTTATTTGTAGAGAATTTAGTTGGAGAAAAGAGAAGAGAAAGACTGCATATTGGGGAATGCAGGGGAACCCGGAAACTGGTGATCCTGTGGGCCAGGGTGGGGAGTGGGGTTTTATAGCCTATTTGCATTGCCTGATGGCAGGAGATGCCTTTCAGATGCAAATGGGCGTTTCCTAGGGAGAAGTGTTTCCTTGACCTCCTGCGGTCTGTCTTTCAGTCCTTCAGTGTTTAAGCCTTTAATGGTGATTCTGTGAACTTGGGGTAAGAAGTATGTTTGTAATCATGACTTTCACCTACTGACTGTTCTTCAACACGCTTTGGCTTTAGATTAAATACAAGCCATGGCATTAAAAATAAGACATGTAAAGAGCATCTTGTACATCTTTAAGACTGGACTGCTTCCAACATGGTTATTACGACAGTACTCCATTTTTGTCCCCTTCATTAAAGTGTACCACCCTGCACTATTCCTATCTGTGGCTATCTTTTCCCAACTGAAAGATAAGCACTTTGGGAACTGTCATGTCTCTTTGTATCTTCAGCACATAAGACATGTGTCTTATGTGTCACACTGCTTAAGAAATAGTAGAACAGATAATGTATGATTATAGAATGTGTAAGACAGAGGGTAGGGAGGAAAACTAGAGAAAGGGATGAAAGAAGAGAAGGGGGAAAGGCTCTGCACATGTGAAGGTTACTGATAGTATGAGCAGATGTTACAGGAAGAGTGTTACCATCACCATTAAGCAAGTGTTCACATGGTGTGTTCACTTTTTACATAACTGACGATGTAGCAAAACTATAACCTCATTATTTCTTTATTTTCACATAGATTGGCTTTTTTAAGTACAAGTCATCTGGAATCAAGAATTTTGATTTTTGGTTTTGAGGTGGGAGACAGAGCTGTGGATAATAGGCATTTCTTTCCATGCAGACACCTAACCACGATGTGTGACAAGGAGTCCATTCTTGACCAGACAGAAGGCAGCCAAGTTATCATGGCTGAACATGTAGCTTCTGCAATCAAATAAGGTTAGAATCTGCTTACCCCCAATTAAACATGTGCCCTTAAATGAGTTATTTGTCTAAGCCCTCATTTTCTCATCAATGAAATAAGAACCATAATGACTGCAATACAAGGCAGTTGGGGGACTCAGTGAAGTGTATAAAGCACACAGCACAGTGCCTGGCACCTTGTAGACTGTTCTCCACGTTAGCACTACAAAGCCATGCTTTGCAGGGAAGGTGGTTGTTAGGACAGCAAGGAGGAGGGGAGTCTGAGTTGGCTGCCTTTTCATGCAGTTTCCAATGGAGCCCACTGTTGGTAGACTCAGGCACCTGCCATGAGCACTGACTTTGCCATGGAGTTGGAGGTGGGGAGAGAGGCAGGGTGGTTGAAGGGAAGGCCTGACATTGAAGTGAACTAAATCTGTACAAATGGCTATTTTTGTCAGCCCAACCACAATGGGGGTGTGATCAGGCATCTACTTTTGATCCAGCTCTTTTTATAGGTGCTGATTTTTCTTAAAGGCAACTCTCCTAGATCCTTTCTTGGGGTGCTAGTCTGGAACCCACAATACTGAGATTGGTAATTGGATAGTCCTTTAAGATGTAAAAACAGCCTCCACAGTTCCAGCATAGATGAGGCTTAACAGTATTTTATCCATAAAGACTGCAAGCACAGCATTACCATTTCAAAAGGACTTTAGTTTGTCAGCCCAGGCTCAACCTGTACAGGCTACTTTGGAGAAAATAAAAGCCAACATCAATCTATCCCAATGGCCTATCCTTTCTTCTCATAAGGAAAACCTGACTTTTCAACCATTTCAAAACCTATGCCCATTATTATCACTCAGACTGGTTCAATGACAGTAATAGTGCTCTTTCCAAAAAGCGTGGCTATAAAGTTATGTTGCGCCCGTGTCGAGGTGTTACCTGCTGGTGTTGAGGTGTTACCTGCCCATGTCGAGGGGTTACCTGCCAGTGTCAAGGTCCTTGCCTTCACAGGCCAGGGATCTGGCTCACGAGACAGCTGAATGATGAGCCAAAACTGGTATGTAAAGTGGGATTTATTAGAGAGAAAGGAAAGGCTACAGCTAGAGAAGTGCAGCAGAGCCCGGAATCTGGTGGCTCACTGCACAGGTGAAGGCTGGGGCTTTTATGGACGTTTTAACTCAGGGTTGAGGGGGAATTTCTCATTGGCCATGGATTTCATGGGCTTTCTTGGTGAACTGGTACAGTTAGCACCTTTATTGGGGGAGGGGAAACAATCTTGAGAGTACTTTGCTCATCAGTGCTATGGCAGATCTGTCAACCCCTGTATCTTTCTTTAGGATGCAGAAATGCAGTTTACAACTCCCTCTGAGGGTGCAGGAATGCAGGCCTCTAACTCATCAGGATGTAGGAATGCAGGTGCTCTCCATGGGGGATGGGATATTCATCTGCCTTAGGTCTCCAGACCCAACAGTTACAAGATGTCAGATATAAAAGCAGGAAATCTGTGTCAATCAGTGCTTTTGAGTATTTTTTAAAGGATGGTCTAAATATTTCCTACCTGTGTTGCTATACTGAAAAAAGTTATTTTTACAAGTCAGGATGCTATAGGACCAACCCAATATTGAAACCTCAGGCTCCGTAGTGCACTGTCACCTGTACCTCAGGTAACCACAGGCACATACAGAGGGGAGGAGACAACTGAATGAGACTCTGGGCCTCTGAAAGTCTCCCTTGCCAAGTAATCAGACAGAATTTAAAGACAAACTCCTGTCAGTCAGTTAAAGTGTGCATGATTCATGGAACGTCTCACAATAACGAGGAAGATTTCAAAAATTTCAGGCAAAGGTCAGCCATTTTAGAAAAATATGGACTGTTTTCTCAAGTTCCTCTTCCCCAGAGCCTGGCAGGGAGTCCATGCAGGCTTGTGCTAATGAATTAGCCAGCTTGTAGTGAAGGAAGTGCATTTTCATTACTATGAACAGGCTAGGGCAATTTGATAGGTGGCTTCCACTCAAAGGACGAGATGCATTTATCTGAAGGCAATTCAGTGGTTTATAATGGACACCAGGGTCCCTTTGTCTCCTTGTCACAATCTTCCTGTGAGCATCGCCATGATTCATAGTCAAATTAAAGTAACTTCATACCACCCCAGCTATTTAAATCACAGACTCCCAATCCACGAGATCTTCACAATTTTAAATAGCATCCAGGAGTGCAGTTCCATTTTTTAACACAATATTTTGAATTTGTATAAATAAGAATCGGTCACCAGGAAGAGACTTTTTGATTTTTTTTTTCTTGTGCTTTGCTATAGATGAGTATTGAGGCTTTTGAAAGTACTTGATTAGAAGCAGTTGGACCGAATCATTTCCCAGCAAGGCTTATTATTTTACTCATGAAAGTCACGGTGTGTATTAGCAAAAAATGGCAATAATTTCCTATTCCTACAAGAAATCTCTGTGTCAAACTTAATTTTCAAGGTTTTGTGTGGGCAAAGGTCTCCCACACAAACACAGATGGTTTATAATATAATGAGGTTTTGTCTTGCTTACTGATGTTCAATTTGACTGTGTGTTAAGAGTCATCTATGTACTTAGTAAAAACTCAGACATCAAAGCTCATTCCTACTTCAACAAGGCTGGGCTCTTGTATTCTGTACAGTCTCTTTATGTGCTGATACTTACTGGGCTAGTTAAATTTACTTGCTTAGTTACTAAGGAGAAGGGCAACCTTGGCCTCTCTCCCAGGAGCAGAAATGGCACTGCTTGTCTAGGTATGTATACATATATATATATATATATATATATATATATAAAGAGTACACAGTGTGTACAGTAGGCCTTAGTCTCCTCCTGTTAATGGATGTCATTAAGAAATATTCCAGGGCTGGCAGAGTGGTTCAAGTGGTAGAGTGCCTGCTGAGCAAGCCTAGCAAGTGTGAGGCCCTGAGTTCCAGTACCGCAAAAAAGAAAGGAAGGAAGGAAGGAAGGAAGAAAACGAAAAAGAAATATTACAGTACCTGGGTAGAGCTGGTCAAAGATCAACTTTCACAGAAATTATAGCAGCAAAACAATTTTGATGTTGATAGATAAGAACTTTGCTCATTGCTTCTTCTTTAAGGATGTGCTATGGAGAACAATTTTCCATTCTGGTCATCGTGGTACACATCTATAATCCCAGCTACTACAGAGGTGAAGATGTGAAGACCACAGTTCTAGGCCAACCCAGGCAAAAAGTCATTGAAATCCTATCTCAAAAACATGCCAGACATGGTGGCTCACATCTGTAATCCCAGTACTAGGAAAGCTGAGGTAGCAGAATTGTTAGTTCAAGGCTACCCTGGGCTAAATAGCAAGATCCTGTCTCAGATAAATAAAACAACAAATGAGTCAAGTTAACTTAACTTACTTGTGGTTAGTTATTTCTGACTAATGTCAGAAATTGTCTTGAAAGAATTCTATTTAGGGAAGCTAGCCTCCTTAGTCCAGTATCATTTCTTCTATAGTACATATGCTCGGGTTGCTTAGAAGATGACACGCATGCATACCACGAACCCACACACATGCATGCATGCATACACACATGCACACGTACATTCACGCACACACACACATTGAGCATCCCTAGTTCAAAGAAGCAAAATACAAAATGCTTCAAAATCCAAAACTTTTCAAGTTTCAGTATGACATCACAAGTAGAGATGCCACACAGTGAAACTTTGTTTTTGTGCCCAAAATTACTAAAAATATTGTATAAAATTATGTTCAGTCTAATTTCTTCTTTAGACTTGGATACTACACCTAATGTATCTCATTTTACATATATGCAAATATCCCAAATTCCAAAAAAGATCCGAATCCTAAATACTTTTGGTCTTAAGTATTTCAGGTAAGGGATAGATGAAATACGTGTGAGTATATACTCACACACAATATTTTCTATATTTTCTATGTACATAGATTTACATTTATATACTACACGTTGGCCTAGACAGCTCATAGCTGTGAAACACAATTGTACAACATTCAAAACAAAGTTGCTGTGATTTTTTTTTTGCTGTTTTCCTTATGACTGCTTTTATTTGTATAACTAGACATACAAGAAACCAAGGTTACTGAAGATACACTTTAAAAATCAATTTAAAAAATTCTTTCTCAAGATATTTAAGCATAATACATACCAGATGAAAGAATTTATCCATGCCTCTAAATGACTCTTGTCATAAGTTCGGGTTCTGTTTTGTTTGCAGGTAATTCCTAAACCAAGTGAACACCTATGTGCTTGTTTTCCAAATAAGGACTGTTAGTTGTGATTAATAGTATCTGCATTTGGTCAACTATATAAATAATGAATTCTCCTTCTGGGTAAAATCAATAGCCTGTTCTGATTAAAATCTTGGCTCCAACTCAGAATTAGCATGGGATGAGGCTCCACCTTCACAGCTTGTAAACATTCCTCCTTAGCCAGCGTCATTAATGCAAATTAGTTGAATGCAAGTGTTCTTAAGAGCAGTAGTTCAGAGCCTGTTCACCTTTCTGTGATTCTTTCTACTACCTAACAACCAGATTGGCTAGTTTTAATGATTCGAATTGCCACTCTTGAGACAGCACCCATGGTACTGAGTCATAGGCCCTCTGCAATGTGTTGGGAAGATCACTAAGTTAACTAGCGCTAACTAGTGATTGGCATGGCAATGAGAGTGAGAAAGGGCCACAGTGGAGGCCTGTCCTGCTCTAGTCTGGATTTCTTCTCCTCAGAAGAAAACACAAAGCTCAGTTCTTGATGACTGTGGAACTATTAAGTCAGTACATTTGTTTATCAAATTCTCTGCGTTGGGTAGCATTTTTACTGCAATTCAGGAGCGCTTTTATCATGTCCCACTAAAATTATATGAGAGAAACGTGAAATTTCTTTGATTCTCAAAATGGCAACCTTATAGTAGATTCGTACCCTGCATGTATGATCAAGAATTTCCACTCTAATCCCAGTGACTTGGAAGGTATAGGTACAAGGTTCACAGTATGAGACCAGTCCTAGGCAAAAAAGAGAAACTCCATCTGAAAAATAACCTAAAGCAAAACAGGCCTGGAGGTGTGGCTCAAGTGATAAAGCACCTGCCTTGCAAGTATTAGGCCCTGAGTTCAAACTCCATACTCACCCCCTCCAAAAAAAAGAATTTCCAAGCCATTTATGCCAAGTTGACAAACTCTAATAAACACATTTTTCAGAGGTTCTTTAAAAGAGTTCTTAATGTGAGGGTCATGCTGAGAGTTCAGGACAGGGTTGCCAGAGGTCCATATGTGTGAAAATTATGCATTTTCCCCAGAAGAGGGTCGAGGAGGTTTCCTAACTTCTCAGAGACTTCATGATGTCCTAGGAAAGGTTAAGAGCCATCATTTTAGAGAAAATGCCTTCTTGCAATCCCTAAACTACGAATATGGTCCTTCTGTTTTCTCAGGTGTTTGTGCTGACCTTTACAACTCTCCTTGAGCTCTGACACTCAGCAGGAAGTCCCTCTGCAAGTTGATCAAGTCCTAGGTTGGTTGCTCATTGTATCAAAAGTGACTTCTGAGGTTGCTTACAGATGCTTAAAGGTCAGCTGTCTAAGTTGTCCACTGAGAGAGCAGCCACCAAACCCAAATTTGTCTCTTGTTTCTCAGCTCTCCCTAGTGTTTGCCTCTCCATTTCAGAGCCAGTGCCTGGATACCTAAATGAGTTATGGTGAGAGTCACATCCTCTGTGCCCTCCACCAATCCCTGGGAGAAAAGCAAGTTCACTCCCATCCCACCCTTGGCATTTGCTGTGATTGGTCACAGTCAGCATGAATCATTGGTTGGGTTGAATTAGTTTCTCTACCAAAATGCAACTCAGTACCAGAGGGCAGAGGGTCAAATCTGAGCATCCCTGGCAAAACAGTAACACACTGAAGTAACCAAAGGTCAAGCTAAAAAGAGTTTTATCATATTATATAATTTCTATGTTATAGCCAGACAATATTTTTTCAATAAAAGCCTCTAGGAAATTATGACATAGGATGTGGTTCTCCACTTGATAGTTTAGAAAGTAAAGATCTAACCTTAAAGTTCATAGGCCATCATCTCTGATTTTAGTAGGTTTTAAAAAATTATTTATGTATTCCAACTAGATCACTTAATAAGATTAATAGATTCTTTTCTGTTTCTTTAAATTTTCCTTTTAAGTATCAAGTGACAACTTTTTTTTTTTTTTTTCAAGTGACAACTTTTGTTTGAACATAATAGTGGGATTTGGTGGGAATGTTTTTCTCACTTATAACCTGCATGGCCTCATAGAGCTCATCACATAATCACTTCCCCACTGTGCTCTTACTCATAATTTTTTCTCTTAGTGTCAAATCTTTCAGCTCTCGAGCTACATTTACCTGCCATCTATCTCCCCTGCAAATAGGATTAATTCAATAAATGTTAATACCTATTGAATACCTGAATTTAATATTTCACACTAGGGACACAAACATAAATGAGGTACAGACTCTTGTCAATATTTAAAAACTAGAGTAATAGGAATGGTGGTGTTTGCCTTTCATCCCACCACCTATGTGGGAGGCACAGGCAGGAAGATGGCAGTCTGAGGCCAACTGTTGGGCAAAAATGTGAGAACCTGCCTGAAAAATACCAAAAGCAAAAATGGCCTGGGGGTGTGGCTCAAGTGATATGTGAGGCCCTAAATTCAAAGCCCCAGCACTTCAAAAAAAATTTTTTTTAAAGCCGGCTGAGTGACTCAAGCAGTAAGAGCCACTGCCTAGCAAGCATGAGGCCCTGAGTTCAAACCCCAGTTCTGCCAAAAAAGAAAATTTTTTTTTAAAATAAGCTTTAGACGGACTAGAAAGAGTATTCATCATTGGTTCTGTTAGCACCTTTAATTTTTTTCTCTGATCATTTCTTAGGAATTTTATCTCCCTAGCTACATCAAGTTACGGCTTATACAGCACTTACCATACACAAAACAGACAACAAATAAATACTGATTGATTTATTACTGATTGGAACAGTATAGCTGCTTATAAATAACTCCACTTTGGACCTGCTTTAGTGGCTCTGAAAGTCTTTTTGTGAATATTTATCTTCTGAGGGTTTGAAACTTGACATTATTTGAGACTGGCTAATATTCAATAGAAAATTCTAGTCAAATTGAAATAGTCATACAATATTTGAAATTTTTTCACCTCAAACAGCTACTATTTTTATTGACACTGACCTAAAAAAGCAAATAAGCTAATGCTTTCTGAAACAAAGAGGTATTTAAATAAGATAATATTCTCTGAACATGGATTCAAAGCCAGATTTATGGCTAGGAGACGCAACCAGGAACCCCTATGTTGAATACTGGGGTTCCTGAACTGCTCCCAAATCAAAATTCCCCTCCTCACCCATCTAGCAAATGTCTCAAGTTCCTCAATAAGAAATTTACACCACAGTGCCCTACTTCAAAGTAAACATGACAGAGAACGAGAGAAGCCTTGTTACCTAACGTGAGTATGTTTATAAAACCTTTGACAAAGAGCAAATTCTCATAGGGAACAGATGAGAGGCCAGTGAATGGAGGACTGTCAAAAGGAGGGAACAGAGCAGGAAAAGGCTCAGGTGGAGAACATGAGCTTGACCTTCTCAATGTACTTAGCCAGCCCTGAATTCTCCTGTGAATGCTTCAAATCCCTTAGCTTGTCTTTAAGTCACTGATTCTTACTTTTGTCAGTTCTTCCAACTGAATCCAGCATTTTGGAATCTAGGGGATTAAGTACTTTTGAATTGAGACAGCAGAGAAGAAACTGAATTCCAAACTGTTCAATGGGCTATTGCATCCTGCACATTAGAAATTTAGCTATTTTCGTTGATCTCTCACTGGTTTTAATTGATGTATTTTTCTCTTCTAAGACATGTTCACTTTTGAGGAGCATTTTCTAACTGGGAACTGAAATACTGTTGATTATGGAAACAGTTATCTCAATAAATGAGAAGTTTCCTTCCTGTTAAATAGAGTTTCAGGGATTATAAACCAGCAGGAGAGCTAGAGGAAAAGGAGAATCTTGGCCACAAAAAGCCTCAAAATAATGAAAATTGGTGAGTTTTTTTGTTTTGGGGAGTTTGTTTTTGGATTTTATTGTTGTTTGTTTTTGTTTTTTTGAGGCAGCTTCTTGCAATGTAGCCCAGGCTGGCCTTAAACTCATGATCCTGGTTCTCCTGCTTCAGCCTCTCAAATGCTGGGATTACAGGCAAATACCACCAAGCCCAATAAAAACTGATATTATTTCTAACAGTTTGTTTTAATTTCATCTATTTTCTATATCTTTCTAATAGCTTTGATTATAATCTAAGATTTTGTACAAGCAACTCTGATGACTGGTTTGAGAGGCACCTGCCTTTCTAAGCCTTCTATTTTGCCACTTCCTCACACTTAGCTCACTGCAGCTTCTAGAACATCCTATGCATTTTCATACTGAGGAGTTTCCCTTTGAAAATCTCCTTGTGCACCTTGTTGCTTGAAAAATTCCTACTTACTCTTTGATTCTCAATTCAAAAATCAACTTTCTTTCCCCATTTCCCCAGGCAGAATTAGTGACTCTCTTATCTCCACTTGTTTCATGTTCTGCATATTTTTGCTGCTCTATTTTTACATTACATTGTTATTGTGGTTTCAGTGAAGACTTCTTTAGATTTTTGCCGCAGTTTAAAAATGTGTTCACTCATCATTGATCTTTGGATTGCATTCTTTCCCTCTGAGATCACATTTCCCGCTCTTGAAACACATTCTTTAGTAATTCTTTCAAGTGCAAGTCTGCTAATAATGATTGCAATCCTATTCTGAACATGTTTGTAATTTTGCTCTCATAAATGAAGAACATTTTAGCTAGGTAAAGGTTGTCTTTGTCTAGGATTCCTAACACCATAGGGATGGTAGAAATTAAGACTTTATATCTGTGGTAGATGCAGCCTTGGAACTTTTATTTATCAGTGGAGACATCTTCTACCCTCACCTACGTATTCCAGATCCACAGGCAGGAATATGCTGGTCTATTGCCTCTCTGGCTGGCTGGTCCCTCCTCCTTTAGATGTCTTTTAACTTCCCACACCAATAATTTAGTGACTACCACCCTTGTCCCCTTAGGTACCATTGTGGAAAGACTGTTTCCTTTCTCCCAACATGGAAGGGGCCTTTCTCCCAGGGCTCTGACTTTCTATATCATTCTCTATCCCACTTCATGGGTGAGATCCAGGGCCAATACACAGGGATCCTGTGATTGGCTTGTGACATTACCATTCTGATGATAAACTCTTCTTTCAGACTTGGCTCCATACTGTTCAAAGTAGATGATTCAGTTTAACAGCATTTGTAAGTGTTTGCTTTTGGGTTTGGAATAGAATCTACACTAGCTCAGTCCATATGTCCTGGGACTAGAAACATGGTTTGAGCTATACCTTCCTTTGCTATAAGCCATATAGGCTGATGAGGAATCTTAAGCCATATTTCATTTTCTAATAAGGTGCAGTCTATGTCCATAAATACCTGTGGCATGAATAAATGAGGACATGAGCTCCTGGTGAGACTTGGAGTCTGTCACTTACCAGTGCTGGAATGAAGGTCTCAATGTGCTCTTATGTAATATGAAGGCCTTGAATTGCAACTACACATTCTCAAAATCTTTTCCTCCTCCATCATATACTGAGTCTAAGGAATATGAAAACACTTCCTTGTGAAATTTTGGGCATTAACATTGCCTGGCCGTAATGCAAGTTGTAAATGTGGCAATATCGTAGATGCTACCGTCCAGGGAGAAACCATGTGACTAATCTTTTGCGTGTCATCTTTAACTATGGCTGGTACCTTTTCTAATCTATACTGAGCATGTTGCAATCTGTTTATCTAGAGATTGAATATTCAGATGGAATGTCAATTATCCTTAAAAGCATACCCTCTGTTTCAAAGGTTATATTGGATGGCACTTAAAAAGGAATTGCAGCTGGTTAAATTTAGGGTGTTGAAAAAATTCCAATCCAAGAATATTCATTGGCACCAAGCCTAGGGCATTTTTATTTCATGCTAAATTGGATAAATTTTAATTCACTATATATTCTTCGCTTGTTGTAATTTTTTCTTCTGAGACAGGCAACCAAACATTGGTATTTATTCTATCATGAACACAACAGCTAAATCATGACATGTATATACACCATCATATTTTCTTTTAACTTATAATTATACAGATTCATCTATACTGTGAAATGTGTCAGTCACATCCAATGAAATCCTCATAAAACTGTGCCCTAAGAATAATATGAAAAATAATTGCACCATAAGTCTTTCTGCTTTGGTTAAGATGTCCTGATGTCAGTGATGATGATGATGATGACAACTATGATAATAATAATAATGGGACATGGATGGATATGGGGGACTGTCTGGGGAGGAGGTCAATAGGAGAGGGAGGGGTCCTATTTGACAGAGTCTGTAGAGCCTTGGAATGCAGGCAGAAATATTGCAATGCAATGCTACCACAGCTTTCTCTTTCATTTCCTGAATTAAATATGTACCCAAGGATCCTTTGCCTTCCTTATTCCAGAGAGACCTGGTGTCATCCACCCACCTTGGGGAAGAAACTAAGCAAGTCCTTGGCAAAACTGAAGTGATCTGAGCAATCATGAAGTATGTGCAGTGTTATTAAGAAGGGAGGGAGAGAGAGAAGAGAGGAGAGGAGAAAAGAATATGACTACTTTTAAGGAAGGTACAATTCCTGGTTATCCAGAGGTTAAGGACACAGTTGTTTACAAGTCTGCCATCACTTTGCATACCAGCTACAAGTTCAAGGATTTCCTGAAACATCCTTGTCACCATTTAGCTACAAATCCAGACATTCAAACATATACCCATGCTTAATAATTTCTTAGAAAGAATTCACCCTAAGTACTTTGCTTATGATTATAGTTTTATGGCAAAAGATGTAGTTAAAAGAGACGCAGACAGATAGCCATGATGAAGTCTGGAAGTCTGGAAGGATTCCAAATGTGAAATTTTCATCATCGTAGGAATGCAGTCCCTTCTCAGCACATTGAATATGCAGGGATTGGTTGACCAGGGACACTCTCCTAAGCTTCAGTGTCCAGAATTTTTTTATTGGCGTTTCATTAAGTAGACATGATTGATTGAATCACAAGCCAGGAGGTTGAATTCAGTCTTCAGCTTCCCATCCTTCCCTCCCCAGAGATGGAGCTGATAGCACCTAGCCCAAAGTCCCTACCCTCTCTAATCACATAGTTGGTTTTTCTGGCATAGCTATCTCCCCATTCTGAGTCTCCTCTTTAGCATAATTATCAAATGTCATCCAAACAGCCCACCATCAATAACAAAGACACTCCTGTCACTGTAAAGTTCAAGGGCTCAGAGGCTACCTCTCAAGAACTAGGGACAGAGGCCGATCAGATTCTTGATAACATGGTAGAGCTCCATAAATCAGGTTTGTAATCAGTGGCCTATTCCATATACTAGTGCTGAGTACAATTCAAGATGCTTGAATATTGAAATTGAAGAATCAGTGCTTCTTGCTTGAATTTCTTGGTATTCAGAGTCAGGGAATGTAAGCATCATTATGAAAGTATTATAGACTTGTATTATTTACCTCTAGGCATCGCACAACATTTCTGTGTGCTTCCTTCCTACCTTCCTCCTCTACCAAGTGCAAGTTGGATGTTTGCCTATGCCTGGCAAATATTACATTGGGCAGATGACATCAGTACTTTGAAAAATGGGCAGAAAGGCAACTCTAGCTTGTTCTTTTGTCCAATGGAGAATGGTCAAAAATAGAACCTCAGTGTCCTTAGCATTTAGAATCTGAGGCTGCTGTCAACTCTTCAAAATGTTCTTTGTCTACTAGTGACAAAGTACAATTTTTTTTAAATAACAACAAAAATAATCCTGGATGACTCAGTGGAAGATTGTGCTGAGAACTCCATGTCTTATTGCATAAGGGGCTAGGAAATGTGTGACTGGTTTCCCAATGACCTTTAGCGATGCACAGCAACTTTGCCTTCTCTGCTTCCTGCATGTGTGACGTGTGGCCTCAGAATGATTGCATCACTCTTTGAAGGGCTGCAATGTATCTTTCTATGGTTGCTGTAATGATACTGATCTGAAGAATTTGTGGATGATGATGGCCATGTGACAGCTAACTTCAGATAGAATGCCACAAAATTGAATCACCCATTGATTCCAAGTACTTGATAGACTAACCATCTAGAAAACTGAATTTTCTTCTAACCAAATTTTATTGTCTTGGATATTTAGTTCATTGCCCCTTTTTCATTCTAGATCATTTTAACTGATGCTTTTGTTGTTGTTGTCTGTGTGTTTAATCTCAATTTCAGGATCTGGTACGATCTTAATGAGTTTGGTGGTGTATTTTAAGAGTACCCAAGATTTATTTAATGAGGGATGGTAGACACATAGACACAGAAATGATAATTGTATTGAAAAGTTTTCATGCTCACATATCTTTAGAAACAGAAGGCATGCTAATACCATACAGGACCACAGGGAGAAGGAAGCACCAGGATCTCCAGAATGCAAAAGGTTTGGGGGCTGAGGGGATGAGGGCAACAGCCTATATTGTGTTTCCTGCAGAAGGAAAGTGCAAGACAGGGACAGTGGGTTTAAAATTGGCTAGTTTGATTAATTTCAACAGGCTCTGAGGCATGGGGGCAGTCCCTAGTTGTCAGGTGGGGGATATGGGCTCTGGATTGTTTGGTGTGCACAAGAAAGGCAGGATCTAAGACAAGCTGTTTGCTGTCTCTGGGAATTAGCTAGTTCTAACAGGAACAGTCTGTCTGTCAGTAAGGCCTTAGATATCAAAACATCAAATACAGCAACTACAAAATGTGATTATAACATGGGATTAGGGAGGATCTTAGTCATTAAGTCCTTGTAACCTACAGAATCATTTTTAAAACTTTGTAATTTAGCACAGACATAGCTTATGTAATTGTATAATGCTATAGAATTAACCTAGTATTTAAATTTCTTAAGGGAAAAAAAAAAAAAAAAGAATCTCCTGAAGGTCTTGGAAAACTTAGTGTGCCCAGGCAGCATCTTAGAGCAATTAAATGAGAATACTTTTGCTAGGCATTCATATTTCATCCAAGACAGGAAGCCACTCATTAGAGAGCAAATGCTCTGTAATAGTGGTTCTCAAAGTGTGCTCCCTAGAGCAGCAGTGATCACATTGGGAACTTATTTAGAGATGTAGATCTAGGGACCCTCTCCCCTCCATTGCAACTCAGAGAATCAGAAATTCTAGGGAAGGGCCCCAGCAATGTGTGTTTTTACAAACTCTGCAGGAGACTCTAAGCTCTACTACATTTTGAAAATCACTGTTCTCCAACACTGTTTCTCAAACTATACTGTTCATACAAATTGCCTGCTGTGTCCCAGATAAAATACAGGGCACCCAGTTAAATCTGAATTCCAGAGACATACTTTTGCACCACCTAGTAACCCTGTCCTATTAGATATTAATACCCCCAAACCCCAACAATTTGGCCTGTACTCAGATTTCCTGCCTCTCGTCTCAGGTGTACTTTCATGTTCCTCATAAATCATTCCTTGCTGTCTTCCTCCTCTTTGTGGTTCCTTTGCTCCTCTTGGGCATTGTTTAATCTTAGACACTACACCTAAAGAAAGGAGATACACCCCATCCACCAGTAACAACTGTCCTGTCTTTATTTACAAAATGTGGCAGCCCTTATCTTCTGGGGAAATGTAAAATGCAAGCCCTGAGATTCTGCATTTCTAGCAGATTCGAAAGTCTTGCTAATTAATTATTTTTCCTCAAACCACACTTTGAATAGCAAAACTCCATTGAACATCCTGTGACTACTCTCCATGTCTCATAATAGAGGCCAATCACCAAATGCTACTGAGTAAAGAAATGGAATTTAGTCATTTAAATCCTACAGTACAGATGGATTGAATTCTCTTAATGACACTATTTGGTGATAACTACCTCCTGGTTTTGCTGAAGAACCCAATTTGTTTTCTAGATTTGAGATTATCCAGATTCTATATAAATAAAACTCTGAATTTGCAAACCCAAAATCTAAAACCACAGAAAGAAAATGTGTTTCTGGGGGACTATTGAGAATATTTCCAAAAGCAAAGGAAATGAACAAGTTAATTGTCAAGTACTGTAATATTCTCAAGCCCAAATCTAGATGATGCTCTTTTTATGTTAGCAAGCAATTGAAATTATATATCGAGACATTCTTTTCTACTCAGTCAAATAAAGCAACTGCAATTTCTCTTCTGTTTGGGAACAATCTGGTGCTTCCATCTTCAAAGCTGCTATTTACATATCAACAGCTATGTTCAGCTCCCCTGCTCTTTGGTCAAGTGTGAAATTACAATGAAAAGTAGAGAACAGGGTGGCACCCACAGATAGTAACATTTTTAAGAAGGCAGAGAAGGAGTAAACAGGAACATTAGAAGAAATAAACAATATGGATTAAAAGTGTACATGGGTAGTTTTAATTTAAAGTGAATTTAATTTTTGTTGCAACTTTAACATCCTGAATGGTTATTTCCTCATTACTTCAAGTCTCCTGTACTTGCAAAATGTGAAATTTAAAAACAAAAATTATTTTTGGTGTTGGAAATTAAACCCAGGAACGCATGCATTTGAGCATGTGCTGTATTACTGAGCTACACTCCCAGCCTGGTTTGTTTTGTTGATGAAGAAGGTAGCCTCAGATGACTTTTCTTTTTTATAACTCAGCATTGACCTATCAAAAAAGGTTCATTAGAGGCTTCCACCTAACCCTGTATTAGAGATTCCTGCACCAAATCCATAATCCATTAGAGGACCACATTGTCATTGGAAGGTTTATGTTATTTCATTTGACCATGGTAAAACTTAAGCTATTTTTATTTCAAAATTCTGTAAGCATTCAATACTTTGAGGGGAAGAGTCTTGGAAGAGAGAGACCAGGGGAAAAAAAGAGAAAGAATAAAGTAAGAGAGAGAGGGGGAGGGAGGGAAAAATGGAGAGAGGGAAGAGAAAAAGAACTCCAATTTGTACTAAATCTTACATATATTTACATAAAATATATAATATATTTACTTATATGTAATATATTTATATATTGGGGGGTGGTACTAGGGTTTGAACTCAGGGCCTCTCACTTGCTAGGTAGGTGCTCTACCACTTGAGCCACACTCCCAAATCTTCTTGGCTTTAGCTATTTTTCAGATAGAGTCTCCTATTTTTTGCCTGGGCACCATGATCCTCCTACCTGTGTCTCCCATGTAGCTGAAATCACAGGCACATGCTACCACATCTGCCTTGTTAGTTAAGATGGGGGGGTTCTCACTAAATTTTCATTGGCTGACATCAAACTGTCATCCTCCTAATATTCACCTCTCAATTAGCTGAGATTACATGCATGTGCCACCACACCTGGCCTCGGTAAATTTTATTTTATTTTGAAGCAATACATTATATTTTGAAAATTGCTGAGAGTAGACTTTAAGTGTTCTCACCACGAAAATACAACTATGTGAGGCATAATTAGGTAGACTGAGCCATTCCACAATATCTACATCTTTCAAAACGTACAGTGCATGGTAAATATACAGAATGTTTATTTGTCAATTAGAATGTGGAACTGAGAAAGATGAAATAAGGAGAGATTAAAAACAGAATAAACCAGAAGTGAAGGAAGAAAGTACATTCAGCTCAAGGGCACACGGGTAAAAAGTAGGAGACAAGACTTAGGCTGCCTTCATTTTATTGCAATAGCCCCACCTCTGCACAGCATGGCCCACCAGAAGCCAGACTCAACTCCGCAGATAGCTCATCCCTCTTCTTATGGAGGAAATGAGCCATTCGCTGTTAAACACTCTGTATACTTTATCTCATTTATTGTGTGTCGCCATGCCTAGATATAAATATTTTATCACATGCTATAAGACCCTATTTGAAACTTTATTATGAACTGCATAACTAAAAGTAACAGACTAAAATTTGAACTTAAATGTGCTAACTCCAAAGCCCAAAAGCTCAGCCCCTTCTCTGTTTTGCTTCTCCTTTTAACAGAAACCCTTTAGTGACCTAATGCCTACATTCAGCTAAATGTAATGTCTACATTCAGCAAAGTCATCTTATGACCAGGGTGAGTCATAAGGGGATGCCTCGGGACCATTGGTTCCCCTAAAAATATATACATGTACAATTAGTCCAGACTTTGGGATTCTGAATTTGGCTTTAAAAAACTAACTTAGTCATAGTTCTACTTACTGATGGTTCTAATTAGACATTTTGGTAATTAATCAAACAGATACCCATGTGAGGCTTTCTACACTCCTGGCAGTCTTTGGGGCATGATATGAGGCCCTATATATACATCCATGCCCATATTCACACAAAATGGAAAAGACATAACACCTGCCCTTAAGGAACTTGAAATCTAATGGTTAAAAAGAGAACATATTTATTTCAATAAATTTAAATGCATATTATACAGAGATGGGCCTGTGCATGATTAGTGAATGGATGCAAGAAATACTGAGGAAGTAGAATCAAAAAGATTGGGTAGCCAAGTGAATAGGAGTGTGACAGAAATGAACAGTGTGTTCTGGTGAACTTCCCATTTTCTTGCTTAAAAGGCCAGGTAGTCCCATTGGCAGGAAGGAGAATAAATGGGGGTGGAGTGGAACAGATTTAAGGCAAGCCTGACAAATGAAATAGACCAATGTGAAAATGACTAAAATAAGGCTGCCATGAAAGGTGGTCACAGAGCTATGTAACTGCCATAGTTAATTTTATGTGTCAACTTAACTGGATCGGGATACCCACATATCTAGCTAAACATTATTGCTGGGTAAGTCTGGGAGTAGTGTGTTTCTGAAGATTAGTATTTGAATCAATGAGATCATTGATTCAAAGTAGATTGCCAGTGTGAGTGGTATTATCAACCCACTGAGGCCTGCATAGAACAAAAGGCAGAGAGAGAAGGAATTAGGCCTTCTTTTCTGCTCATTGCTTGAGCTGGGATGCCAAGACAGGGATTTACACCATTGGCTGTCTTGATTCTAAGGCCTGTGGGCTCAGATTGGAACTATATCACTAACTTCCTTAGTTTCCAGCTCACACATGGCAGATCATGGATTTCCTAACCTCCATATCATGTGAGGTAATTCCTTGTATTATGTACAGATGCTCCTCAACTCATGATGAAGTTAAGTTTCAATAAAGCCATTGTAAGATGAAAATACCATAAGTCAAAAATGCATTTAATTCACCTAATCTACTGAGCATCCTAGTTTAGCAATGCACACCATGTAGAGTATGGGTTGTTTACCCTCCTTATCATGTTGCCGACTGGGAGCTGCTACTTGCTGCCATGCCTAGTATCTGAAGAGGTATCTACAGCATATCCCTAACTCAGGAAAAGGCCTAAAATTCAAAGTATACTTTCTACTGACTGTCACTTTTGCATTATCATAAAGTAGACCAAGCCCAAGGCAAATCCTAATAAGTCAGAGATCATGTGATGTGTGTGTGTGTGTGTGTGTCCCCTATTAAACTGTTCTTCTGAAACTAATACAAAACTAAGGGCTAATTAACAAATACAAAAGCTAAGGACTCATTTCCAAAATGAATGACCATTGCTCTAATTTCTAAACAATCTAAGATGCCACATACTCTCTCGGACTTCCAAGATAATGAGCACTGAACTCTCAGACCAGACACCTGAGCTCTCCTGTGTTCCTACTTGCTGCTTTTAAAATACCATAAAATGAGTGCTGACATTCAAATGACACATTTCTGTTTTACTCAGTCTCTGAGACCCAAGTCTATGAATCAAAATGTTAAGCACTAAGAGATTCTGTCCTGAATGTGTCAAGCTGACAACCTAAGGAAGGATGCACTCTTCCTAAAATTGCTGGATTTTCTTCTTTTTGGAGAATTTTGCTAGCCATCCTGAATTTTCAAATAGAATAATAATATTGGTTGGTAGGAGACATGGTAAATATTCATCTATTCCTCAGAAAATTGTTAAAAGTTAGGGAGGCAGTATTAGTTACTTTTGTATAGCTGTGACAAAAATACCTGAGAGAACAAATTAGGGGAGAAACGATTTGGTTTAGATCATGGTTTCAGAGGGTTCAGTCCACAGTTTCTTGGCTCTGTTGATTCTGGGCCTGTAGTGAGACAGAACATCATGGTGGTGGGAGTGTGTAAAAGAAGAGGTTGTTCACCTCATGGTGAACAGGAAGTAGAGAGCATGGACCTGGGGACCAGATATATCCTTCAAAGTCACACTCCCATTGACCTACTTCCTCCAACAAGGCCCCACCCCTTAAAGTTTCCAGAGCCTCCCAAAATAGTACCACCAGCTAGGGATCAAACATTCAGCATAGAAACTATAGGGGACATTTCATATTCCAACCTTATCAGGGAAGGTGTAAGGGATGGAACCCTAGGCCTTGTACATGCTCACCACTGTGCTCTGTTATTGAGCTACAAACCCAGCCCCCAGAAAATTAATTTTCATTGATTAATGATTTCCTCTGACTTAAGTCTTCTTTGGTTCTGCTTACTAAACACAAGTTTATATCAATGACTGCTATCTATATTTATGTAGATATGTGACATCATCATCATCCCATAACAGTCATTTAGCAGAATAACAGTGCATTGAACAGATTTTCATTGAGTCACTCCTATGCCCTGGCAGCACAAGAATAAATCAGGCAAATACAGTACCTGCCTTCATGGTGCTTATAGTCTAGTCAAGAAGAGTCATTTAACAAGTAGTTGCAGTTGGAATAAGAATTTCACGTTGAGAAGTACAGAATGTCCTAGGACCCTGCAAGAAGAAGTAACCAATTGAGAAGCTTGATAGTTGCAAAGGGATTTTAATAGACCCTGATATCAGCCCTGTGTAGCAGGTTATCCCATTTAAAAACAGGATCAATGAGCTTAATTGACTTGTCACCATACTCAATGAGTGTTAGGACTGGAATCAAGCTGCATTTCCCATTCTCTAGCTATTTCCACTAAACACTGCAAAATAGTAATGACAATTTGGATGAAATTAATCCTAGATATAGACAAAGGGGAAGATTAGTCACCAATCTACCCAAATTCTGCCTTAGAAACTCTTCCTAAGATTTGTGGTCTCTAGCCACCCAGCAGAGCACACATTAAGAAAGGCATTTCAGTGCTCTTCTGCTTATTTAAACCTGAGAAAATCAGAATATAGAATCAGGCAATGCACCTGTTAGAGGTGGGAAGGAGGAGCCTGCAGTTCAGGTGTTGCCTACATGAAGCCTATGAATGGAGTTGCCCTAGGGAAAAACGAAGACAAAACAGCCCCTGGCAAGAGTTTGACCTGAAAGTCCTTATAGACTAATCAGTTCCACCCTGGAACTGTGACTGTGGAGGCTGGACAAAGGAGGCATGTAACTGCTTGCTATTGGAAGACTGATGAGTAAGTGGTAGCAGGCTGGCAGGAAGGAAAAGCAGAATTTGAAATGCCACTGATAGTGCCTCCTCAGTGTTCCCCACTCAGAATCAAGGCACCTTGAAACCTGAAGTGGACCTGGGTGTGGACAGAGAGAACGTCACGATAAGCCCCCACCTCTGACTCAAGATAACCAAAAGGGACGGCTGCTAGAGGTGGGCAGATGGTTTTTTCTGCCTTAGCCCCTAGGGAGTTCCACTGCAGCAGCCAGCTAGAAATCTGCAGGTGCTACAATACTGAAGGAAGGGAACTGTCCTCTAAGGAGCTGTGATCCCACAGGGTATGGGATCTGCCTCTCTCTGTCCTCCTGCCACTGTTAAGAAAGTAAAAAACCAGGCACTGGTGGCTCACACCTGTAATCCTAGCTACTGGGGAGTCTGAGATCTGGCAGATCATAGTTCATGGTCAGCCTGGGCAAAAAGTTAGGGAGACTAACATCTCAAGCAATAGTTGACGACAGTGGTGCATGTCTTTCATTCCAGCCAAGGAGGAAAGCATAAACAGGCTGGCATGGGCAAAAAGCAAGATACCATCTCCAAATTAACCAGAGCAAGGGAGGATAATTGGAGGCATGGCTCAAGAAGAGAGCACCTGTCCAGAAAGTGCAAAGCCCTGAGTTCAAACACTAGTACTGCCAAAAAAAAAGAATTAAATGAATGTTCTGGAGTGGGAGAAATATTTGCAACTCATATACCTTTGCTGAAGAACTCAGATGCAGAATATATAACTTAACATACTTTTAAGTTTTAACAGTAAGTGAACATACCCATTTGAAAAACACTTGGGCTGGTATGGTGGTACATATCTGTAATCCCAGCTACTCAGGAAGAGGAGATCAGGAAGATTGTGGTTCAAGGCCAGCTTGGGCAAAAAAGTTAGGGAGACATCATCTAAGCAAATAAACTGGACATAGTTGTGCATGACTGGAAGCCCAGCTATGCAGAAGGCATACCAGGATCAGGGAGATCAAGGTCTGAGGCCAGCCCCAGGCAAAAACAAAAGATTCTATCCAAGAAATAACTACAGCAAAAAAGGGCTGGGGGCATAACTCAAGTGGTGGTCAGGACCACCAAAAAGAAAAAATAATCACGTAATTTATATACATAGGCCATTCTCAGGGTGGTGGAACTTTACTACCCATTTCTTGAGTGTAGTGGCCTGTAATGACTTCCTTCCAAAGAGTGGCAAGTGGCAAGGTGGGGAAAAAAACATTTACAGTGAAGCAACTTGCCAGACACCACCTCAGCCAGGGGATCAAAGCCAACATCAACAATGAAAAGTCATGTTGAAAGTACACCCCGAGAAGCTGGATGGAGCAGCATTTCTTCCTCTTCAAAACCCACAGTCCCAATCTAATCATAAGAAAAACACCTCACAACTCCTAGCTGAGGGATGTTCTACCAAATACCTGACCAGTATGCCTTAAAATTCTTACAGCCAGTAAAACTAGGGAAGTCTGAGAATTGTCACAGCCAAGATGGAGTCTATGAGACCTGGTGGGTGACTACATGTATTGTGCTATCCTGTGTGGGGCCACAAAAAAATAAGGACACCAGGTAAAAACTGAGGAAATCTGCACTAAGTATGGTCCTTAATTTTTTTATTGTTTCTTTTTTAGCTTAGTTTTTTTAAAATTAGGATATATTTGTTGCACAGGGGGGGATTCATTGTGACAATTCCAAATAGGCTTATATTGTACATTGATTAGATCACCCCCACTGTCTCTCCCCCCTACCGCCCACCCCACTTACAGCAATTGCAAGAGGTTTCCTTGTTCTATTTCATGTAAGTGTACAATGACTATCCACCATACACCCTCATCTTAATCTCTTTAACTCACCCCTCCTTCCTCCCTCAGTTAACAGTAACATACGGACATCACTTCAGTACTTATAATAAGTATATCATTTTGTGTACATATGTACAGATCCCCTGGTCTGTATGGGAATTAAAATTAGTTTGTTTGTTTGTTTTTTTGAAGGTTTCCTTTTCAGTAAACCATGGTTATCTGTTGGGAGGTTTTGTATCCTTAAAATTCACAATATTCACAGTGTTTCAGTGAAGCAAAAAGAGGTCACCCAGGTTCGCCCAGCCAGGATGCTTTGGGAAAGAAAGAATGGAGCTGCAGTGAGTGAGAGTGGCATGTTCATCTCCTGTGAGATTATAACCCATTGAGAATGCAGTGTTTTTCTCCTGGGAGAAAATTATTCTCAAATCATCAACTCTGGGGAAGGACTTGCATCCAGAATACACAGAGACTCCTCAAAACTCAGTGATAAAATAACCATATCCAACTGAAAAGTATACAGAATTGAGATAGCTTCAGTCCCCTGGGCCTTCTGTAGTAGCTGGCATTTGAGAAATGCAGATTGGATCTGTGATTACACTATCTATGCAGGGCTTTATAACTGAGATGGGATCGTGGAGCATTTGCCAAACTGAGGGAGCCCCCTCCTTGAGCAGAAAGCCTGTGCTCAAGGCTGTAGTCATTGATGAGTTAAGACAGAGATACCCAAGCCCCTGTTACTGATATCTGAAGCAAGGTCTGCGCCATCTACAGCTTGAAGAAGTTGTCATGCCCAGGAGGCAACAGGCTACAGTAAAGCTGGCAAGCTCTGAGGACCTGGGGTGACTGGGACTAGACTCCAAGACCTGCCACTTAGTAGAATCTATGCTGACAATGTTACTGATGCTTCTGAACCTTCACTTTTGTACCCTAAAATGGAGGCAATAATATATGCAAGGTCTACTGCATTTAAGCCAGGCATTGAATGGTAACTTGGATAATTTAAAAGCAATACTCCTGCCTGCAGAGAGCAGTGCAAAGACCTCAGAAACCTGCACCCTGCAAGCTTCTACCAAAGAAGTGGAAGGAGAGCACTGGTGGATTGATGGAATTGATGTCAGTGAAGGAAGCCTGCTAGAAGAGGTTCCAGAAGGTGTCTGGGATAGAATGGATCTGAGAGAGCCTGTATTTCTGACACGGGATAGTGTTACCTGATGTATTCATTTCTTTGGGTTGTCATAACAAAATACTGCAAACCATGTGACTAAGACAACAGGAAATTATTGTCACATGATTCTGGAGGCTTAAAGTCCAAAACCTAGGTATCAGTATGGACATGATTCCTCTGAAACCTGTAGAGAAACCCTTCCTTGACTCTTTCTAGCTCTGATTTTTGCAGTAATCTTTGGCATCACTTGGCTTCTAGCTGTATCACTCCAACTGTCCATCTTTACATGCCATTCTCCCTGTGTATCTTCACATGCTTTTCCTTCTTGCATATCTGCTCTTGTCCAAATTTCCCCTTTTATAAAGACATCAGTCCTACTCAGGACCTACCCTAATCACTTCACTTTGATTACTTCTGTAAAGGAAATCCTGGCTCCCCAATACCTCCCTATTTCTGAGGTACTGGGGGGAGTAGGACTTCAATATGCCCTTTTTTAGGGGACAAAATTCAACCTACAACACCTAGTTAGTATTAGATAAGGATCTTAATTATCATTTTGTGCCAATATGCTTTCAAGTAAGATTGCTGCTAGATTTATAAAGCAAATATTCTGGATTTCTTTATCCAAGAGAACTGTTCTTATTCTAGAGGGCTCAGGAAAAGGAGCCCTTTCCTCCACCATGTCCAGCTCTTTCTCTGCTGCAGCATTTCATGTGTGCGGTATAAGGAGGGGATATGGAGATAGGGAATAGGGAAGGAGGCCAACTAAGGAAGCTGTGTTCAGCAGTCCTGCCCAGCTTGAAAAAGCTGACTCCTGTGGTCCTCTGCACCTGTAAATATGATGCCTCCTAGTTGGGACTGCCAGAAAATTCTGGATCTTCTCACTGTTAGCTCAGCCTAGGAGTGGGCAGTATGAGGTTTATGGGCCAGGAAAAGCCCAGCTTACATAGGTCAGAGGCACTCCATGGACTCTGCGTTCTGGGCCGGGCCCTAAAGTACCCGAGAAACAGGTAGCAGCTTTCCAGGAAGCAAGATCTCTGGGACACTACAGGGACCAGTGAATTGGTGGAGCCATTGGCTCCCTCTAATTCTTCCCTTTTGGTTGCCTTCTCCCCTTTCCCATCCTCTCCTCCTTAGTTATCCTCAATTCTGAGTCACAGCTGCCATCAATGTAGGACATTGTAGAATATATTTTGGGAGAATAGGACCCAAGTATCAATATTTTTTAAAGCTTCCTAAGTGAGTCCAATGTTTGTCCAAGGTTAAAAATCACTGGTGTAATGGGAAGTAAAGTAGAGGAAAGGAACAGGATATTGGTATAATTACAGCATCTGACCCTTCCTATAGCTAAGCTAGAAAATTCTGCAGTAAGAGAAAGGTACACCTAAAAACTAGCTAGCATTTGTTGCCCTTAATGCAGAGAAACTAAAGCAGATACCTTAAAGCAACTGAGGCCAATAGGAAAAGGGGACCAGGAACTAGAGAAAAGGTTAGATTAAAAAGAATTAACCTAGAAGGTAACACCCATGCACAGGAAATCAATGTGAGTCAATGCCCTGTATAGCTATCCTTATCTCAACCAGCAAAACCCCTTGTTCCTTCCTATTATTGCTTATACTCTCTCTACAACAAAATTAGAGATAAGGGCAAAATAGTTTCTGCTGGGTATTGAGGGGGGGAGCGGGAGGGGGTGGAGTGGGTGGTAAGGGAGGGGGTGGGGGCAGGGGGGAGAAATAAACCAAGCCTTGTATGCACATATGAATAATAAAAGAAAAATGAAAAAAAAAAAAAAAGAGTTATCTATGGCAAAATGGGCAGACTTCTGAGAGCTTGAAAGATGGAATCAATAAAGCTTTAGAAAACCAGACAGAGTCAAAGAATAGAAGAGGCCAAGGTGTCAGGTTCCATTACATCAGTATCAGGAAGGCAGGAGGAAGAAAATGAATTATTTTGGTTTGGGATGTGTTGAATGCCACAGGCTTCTAGAGCTCTCCAGGTGTCAGATGTTCAGAAGAGGTATGGACCAGAAAAAGAGAGTAGAAATCATTGGCACAAAATGTCACCTAAAATCTTGTAAGTCAGTAAGATTATCTTGTGCAAGCAGGTGGAGTGAGAACAGAACTCTGGGGAGTACCAGTGTGCTCAAAGTGGGGACAGAGGAAAGGAGCCAGCAAAGAAGACTGAGAAGAAAGAAGGATAGAAGGAGAACCACAAGAGATGCCATGAAATACCAAGGAGCAGACAGTTTTAAGAAGAGACCTAATCAGTAGGTCAGTGGCTGCTGCTAGATTAAGTATGGTCTTTATTGAATTTGGCCATGGAGGTCAGTGGTGACTCAGGCCAGATCGTTTTAGTGGAGTGGTGGTGGGAGAAGCCTGACCACAATGAGGTTGAAGAGGAAAATAAGGAAATGGAGATAGCAAGTGTAATTATTCTTCTGGAAACTTGGCTGTGAATGGAAAGAGAGATACTTGGTGGTAGCCGAAGGAGAATACAGAATTAAGGAAAGGATTTTTTTGAGGGGTGTATTTATAAACTACAAGGAAGGAACCAATACTAATGAAGATTTGAAACCCCAAGAGATAGATGGATAATTGCTATATCAAGGACCCTGAATGGGAGGAGGGAATGGTACCTAGAATGGTGGAGCTTTGAGCACCAGGGACACCTTTTGTTTACTCAGTGTATATGTGCACACAAGTGAGAACCTAGGAAAAGAACAGAGGTTCTTCTTAAGATTATGGTATGAAAATATTTCCATTTGAAACTTCCTTGTGGAAGGCCAGCATTGGTACAGTCAGTGCTGATGCTGAAGTTGTGCAGTGACAGTGGAGGATGAATCACAAGAAGTACTTATTGTCATCACCAAAGTTGAAAAAATCAAGAGGGGTCTTCAAGTCCCAAGGTTACAAGTAGAGCCAAAATTACCATATCAAGTCAAAGTCAAGGGCTCTATGGGGTTAACAGGATATGGAGGGAAAAATCAAAGATCCAGTAAGGACAGTTTTGGGAGTGATCTGCAGCCAATCACCTGGGTCACTCAGACAGGCTTAAAGGAAAACATAAGGCAGAAAGTTAAGAGATTTCCCATTGCAGAGGCACTCCTGCTCACTGCTCTGAGGACTTATGGCATCTGCCATCCCATGGGAGCAGGAGTAAGAGGCTGGAGAAGAAAGGTAAAATTCTGAAATGACCACTGAGGAGAACAGCAAAGGAAGCTGATGAAGGACAAGCAAAAGAGAAGTCCAGCTGGTTGGTGACTAGGAGTTTATAGTGGCATCAGTCCTGATAGTTGGGTTACTATCTACATTTGTGATTGTCAGTCCAGGTGTGGTAGCAAACAAAAACTGTGAAATCTTTCCTAAGGGGCAGGTATGGCAGAAGTCCAGGGTCCAGGCAGTCAGATGCTATGAAAAAAAGGCAAGCCAAATAGGTGCAAAACAAATGTTTATAAACATACATATAGATCTGTAATATATAATTGTATGCTAGTGAATCCATCAGTTATGAAAATAACCCAAGCCTATTTTTTAGATGGCACCTTCCCATTTCTAAGAGCAAGATCTCCTAGTTCTTTCACTCAAGTTCGCTTTGCTTCGTGCTCATTCCCAAACCTCTCAGTTTCCATTTCCCTCTTCAAAGAAGAATGGCTGCTCTCTGTTCTCATTATTGCATGGTTATCAGGTAGACAGAGAAGCAGCTGAAGTTCTAGAGTTACCTTTGCCATGAGTACCCAATATTTAAATAGTGATTGAGTTAGCAGCCATTGAAAATTCAGGATCCACAATTCTCTATTATTTGAAGACAGAACACTGGTTATTTCCCACGGGCTTTCCATTAATGGAGAAAAAAACAGAACTCCACAACCTAACCTGATTTGACATTTACTTTAAATATGCCAAGTGCTTTTTATCTGGATTACCTTATTATATGCCCCAGTCTGATGGATAATTAAAGGGCAGCTGGAGAGTGAGGCTAAAATCTTGCCAAGATTTTACAAGAAGAACTTGTAGGGCTTTCTTTCTTTTGTTTAATGAACTTAGTCTGAACTGATGAAAGTGTCACATCGGGGCCAGGGGATGGAGTGGGAGCAGAGGGGAAAATTGAACTCCCTCTTGATTATTTTTTAAGGCCTTATTTATTCTAGTCAGTAAAAGACACAGAAGGGATAGAGGAAAGGATATGAATCTTTTTAGTTTCCAAAGAAAAAAATGGTTCTTGGCTCATTAATTCTATTTTATGACATTATATTGCATTCTAAAATATGGAAAATTAAACTCACCCTGAGGAGAAAAGAATGCCACTACCCTATATTTTTTGGAAGTTAAGACATAAAATATCTTAATGAGAATTTATGGAGAGGGGAAACATTGGCTAATCTAAGAAGAATTCTGAAAAGGGTCATGACTCCTGTAGGCCCTCAATTAATACTAGACAGTCATCAGAATTTAAACTTGGTTCTCTACTGCCTTTTTCCTCCTACTGCAGTCACCTAAAACTATGCAACCACAGTGTGCAAGGCTTTGAACAGAACTTACATTTCTGTCTTTGTGTGGCATGAACAAAGTGCACTGCAATATGGCTGACCCACTTGGGCCATAAGAAGTGATCAAAACCACACACCTGTTCTTTGCAAAAAATGCCTCGGGGGCCTGTGAATGAAAATAGGGAAGGTGAGAGGGACATGGGGTTTGGCCCAGTTCTGAATGACATCCTTATTGGTTGATGGCAGGGTAGGCAATTATCATTCATGTACAAGTTCACCAGGAACCTTTTAGGATAAGCTTGTTTTTCAAAGGCCAGGAGTGATGCCTGTGTTCCTGAATGAGATGAGATCAGAGTCAAGGTCTGGTGGCAGGGAGTCAGGGATGGGGGAGGAATCCATCAGAATTCAGAAAAGGTAACCAATGTCAAGAAAACTTGGTATGCCTGGGGTTTGGCTTCTCAAATTTAAATACCATCTTCCAAAAACGAATAAATAAATCAATGATTCACACAGTCAGTTCAGATGCAGATGCATGCCTTTGCTTATCCTTGCTTCTTCCTTCTCTGGGTCCTTAAAGGGTCTCTTTTACAAAGCTAGCATAAGGAGAGGCTCAGATGTCATACAAAGTCTAAAGAGTTGGAGCCAGACCAACCAAGATGGATCTCAGCCTCAACATACTGTCTTTATGGACTTAAGCAAGTAAAATGCCCTATATAAGCTTCCATAAGCAGGGTAACACCTACCTTCCAAGCTGTTATTTTGTGAACACTAAATGAGGTAATGTATAAAGTGCATTGTACACATATAAAGTACACATTAAAGTTTGTCAAGAAGTATTTATCTTTCCTATTCAAATAACCTAGGTGATATAGACCTGTACTAAAATTCCCCATGTTTCAAATGGAGCAAGTAAACCATTCCCTTTCCCAATGTCTCAGAGTGGAGTTCTCAAATTTGGTCTCTGGACCTGCAGCAACAGCATTCCCTGGGAATTTAGGCCTCATCCCAGGCCTACTTTATCAGAAACTCATGAGGTCAGGCCCAACAACCTGGGCAGTACCAAGCATCCCAGCAGATTCTCATGAACACTAAAATCTGAAAACAATTGTATTATGATAAGTAAGTTAGTAACTCATAGCATACAACATGGATAAAGCCAATAGACCGCAGCTAAATAATTTCAGCTGAGTGCAATCTTGTATTTACCTACCCAGAGTCACCTGGTGTTAGCTATACTTCACTTTGGCTTATACACTGTTGGCCCCAAGCAGGGTACATATCACAGTGTACCTATGTTCTGGACTTGAGGAAAACAGAAATTTCCACAATTCTTTCTACTTCCAGACCATGTGTTCAGTCATGTGTCCTCCTCAAGTTGGGGGAACGAACTGAACCCATCTCCTTCTGTTGCAGAAAGCCAGCTCTTGGTCTGCACTGTCACTTCCTCTTCCCTTCTTCCAAACAGTATTTGGTGACTGAGTATCAAAGTAGCCACCAGGAACCTCGAGATGCTTTTGACTGCTGCAAAACCTCAGTCTTAAAACAGTGACTATTAACAGCTGCCCAGTGATTTTAGTCTGTGGAGTGTGTGTGTGTGTGTGTGTGTGTGTGTGTGCAGGAATCAGGCTAAGTCTACAACTTCTGACTTTTAAAACGTTTTTCACCTTTTAAACAGGCTTTATTTTTTAGAGCAGTTTTAATTTCATAGAAAAATTAAGCAGAAAGCACAGAGTTTCACTCTGCCTCCTGCCTCACTCATACCCAGCCTCCCCTACTCTTGATGTACACTAGAGAGGTTCATTTGTTACAATCAGTGAGCCTACACTGACACATCACTATTCCCCATAATCACGGGGTTCACTGTTAGTACAACTTCTGACATCTGAAAGCTGAGAGCAGAGGAGGAGCCCAAGGAGATGGGCCCCGCACACCCTGCTCCCAGTCATCCACTACCTCACTGTGAACATTGAAATGACTCATTAGCAGGTGTCTGTCATGTTGTGGGTTAACTGCACACGTTCTTTCTCTCTACTATTCCTTAAATGGAACAGAAAAACAAAATACAGCCTTGAGCTTGAAACACACGCATTCACAAATGAGCCCCTTTCAACAATGCCCAAGGAGATTCAGAACACAAAACCAGCTCTTTCTCTCTTGTATACACCCAGTCACCGAAGGATACACATTGTTCTGTCAAGGTCCAACACTTGCTAGAGTGATTGTTGGAACCTTCAGAGAAGAGAGGTTGTGTTTATTATGAGAGGAAAGTGGATAATCAAAACTCTAGCCTTCAGCTGTCAGCACTAGAATACAATGTGTCAATTGGAATACAAGGTGGGCTTTGACAAGAATGCCATCTTGCTTGCTTTAGGCAATCCTATTTGGAGCAACCTGATTTAAGCAATGATTTTTCTCCTCAGCAAATGAATGCATACCAACAAAATCCATTAGCTATGAAAGTTGTGGCATTGATTTTAGAATAAAATGCTGTTGCAAAAGAAGAAAATCATATTCTAATATCTTCACCGCTGACAGCCTGCACAAGTCTCAGGGGAGATCAACTTGCAAAAGTATATCCCCTTCATAAAACACAGATAACGCCTGTCTTAATCATCAGCCTATAGACTCTAGTCTATACAATCACCAGAAGTTAGATTTAAATTAAGAATCTAAAACAAAAACTTGTTTAAACTGGCATCAGTTTAAAGGACTAACTCTGGGTTTAGAGATAGTCATATTTCTGTAGGTTCTGTATGAAATACATTGGGCTACCTACCATTGAATCGTTCCAAGTAATACCATGTACCTGCCCTAAACAAACATGCAACCATGTTACCAGAGTTGCATTAGGAAACCATTTCAAATTCCTGCCTGCTTCACAGAAGATACGACTTTCTGACAGTGTTCTGTGATCAGGGAAGGGCCATGTGGACTGGAGGCTTATAAATTTTCTGAGCATGAATGAAATGACATTTATACCTATTCCAGTATAAGTACATCAACAATCTAAAATTGATCTGCTGACATATTTGGACAAACTGTCTTAATATTATTAGTTGAAGCCAAAATTGAGAAGAAAATAGTTTTTAATAGAATTCCCCCTTGGAATCTATTCTTTCCATGACCTGTCATAGTGGCACATGCTTTTAATCCTAGCTACTTGGGAGGCAAAGAGAGCAGGATCATGGTTTAAGCATACCAACCCAGGCATGTCCCTCTCTCAAAAGCAAGCTGGACATGGGGGGTATACTTCTATAATCCCAGCTACTTAAAAGGTGGTCCACGGCCATGTAGGCAAAAAGTGCAGAACCTTATCTGAAAAATACACTAAAAGTCTGGGGGTGTGGCTCAAGTGGTAGAGTGGTTGCCTAGCAAACTTGAGGCCCTGAGTTCAAACCTCACTACCACCAAACAAAAACCAAACACCAGCAGCAACAAAGAATCCATCCCTTTGTAGTTCTCTTTCACATTTAGCATACTGTTCTTCCCTAGGTGTCATCACACCACTCTGGGTCTTACTCTGTCTAACGGAGCTCTTTCCTTCTGTTTCTGTATTTAAACTGAGGATATGCAAGTGTATTCACATTGAGAGGCTTGAACAAAAAATTATATGTAAGGTACCTAGCCAATAGAAAGTGCTCAACAACTATTAGCTCTTATTATTATTCTGCTATGCTGACCTGTTCCTGGGGGCCTAAGGCTAGATAATTCTATGTTGGAATGGAACGTCAAATGGAATTCTATCTCTTTCCATTTGAGCACTGAAAAGTTGGTTTTGTCTTTTGGTAACTAAGGGAAAAACAAAACAAAGCAAAAAGCATATCATCTTAATAAATATGTGCATATTCTATGTGACTATATAAACATGTACATTTATAGAATAGGAGAAATTTTCATTTAATGTTAAAAGCAAACTTATAAAGACATATGCAGGAAATCCTTTCATTGACTTAGGCTAAGTATGATGTAATAAAACAAAAAGACGCTTTTAGAGAAGCTCTTCTTGGATCAATGCTGTGATGAAGCTAAGGGTCTGATATCAGGCAATAACTCTAAGAGGATGTCTCTGTGAGAGTGATCTTGCTGATGATGTGTATTAGCACAGGGGGAGAACTTGCTGACCCTAGAGCAGTGCATCTGACAACACAGCCCACCACCTACTTGGGTACTGTGCTAACAGTGAGATGCCTAGACTAAACCCAGAATCAAGAAACCACAACTTCCAGAGCCACCTCTGAGTCTCCCTTTTTAAACACCTCCCCCAAGGCAATTCTGATGTACTTTAAAATATCAGACCCACTGATTTTTTTTTTTTTTTTGCTGTCTCTGGCAATATATTGATAAAGGTGCCTTTCACAAATGTAATGCCTTAGACGGACATTGGGCAGGTGCTAAATCCTATAGATGCAAGGCTAAGTGGTTAATGAAATTGAGAGCCGTGTGAGGAGACACGAAACCCAATGGGAGAGGCACCATTGCTTATGATTATTTAAAAACTAGACTTCTACTTCCCAAAAACAAAACCTAGGCAAGGGAAATTGGGTGTCTTCCGGTAAAGCCGGTAGCATCCATTAATAAAAGCAACATCCTTTATTCATTTACCCAGAGTGAAGTCCTGTACTGCCTGGTACAATTAAGTTACTCCGTTAGTTATGTTGACTTATTAAGTACCAAAAGTACTGCTGTAAAGGCCTATGCCCAGCACTGCTGGGATATGGAGAAGGAATCCCAAGGGAGTGGGATTTGAGTGACCCCTGAAGAAGGAGCATGGTTTTGGTAAGAGGTTAAAGAAGGACCAGCATTCCAGGCAGATCAGAATGTGCATGAAGGCATGAACATGGGAGAGACCATGTATTCTTTAGGAATTCCAAGTGGTTCTATAAGGCAGGTGCTCTATAGCCCCATAGAGATGAGCCAGAGACAAGGGCCAGTGACTGGAGGCCACTGAGATCCTTCAGGGTGATTTCGGTGAGGGAGGTGAAAAGAAAGTCTAGGTGCCAAGGTCCACTGTGAAAAAGGTACAGTGCCCTCAGGGTTGGCAGTGCACAGCAGTTGAGAGCAAGACAGATGGTTAGAATGGATTTCACTACTGGATGATGAAGGACAAACTTCTGCTCTGAGATGACGTAGAAGAGAATAGACTACCTTTCCTCAAGATGTAAATAAGAAGCCAGGAGTGGTGATTCATGCCTGTAATCCCAGCTACTGAGGAGGTAGAAGCAGGAGGATGAGTACAAGTTCAGCCCAGGCAAAATAAGTGAAACCCTATTTGAAAAACAGAAAAACAAAAGGATTGGGGTCATAGCTCAAGTGGCAGATCACTTGCTTGGCATGCAAGAGACTCTCCAGTACCCCCCCAAAATTTTTTGGTGAAAAAGAGGAAAATAAAGTCCTTCATGGGGAAAAGTGAATTTTTACTCATAAGCAGTGAAGACAGCAGAGTTTGAAGATGTAAGGGAATTAATTCTAGAAGACAGGGTAGAAATTGTCAAGAAGTAGGGCGCTAGGTGTAGCAAGAGCTAGAAGAGAAAGGAAACCTATCCAAGACTCAGGTTCAACCTAGCAATGTGTTATATTCTGGAAGGACAGCTATGGGAGAGAGGAAGTTCCATCCACTTGACCTCTGATTGTAAGTAGAAATTCTGCCTTGGGCCCTAAGTCACCTGTTAGGGATAGACTGGGGTAAGTGCAGTTGTTTTGGACATCATATGTAGTCTTATATTCCATTTGCCTATGTTCTCTCTTAGTTGAAAAAATGAGCAGCAGTAATCATCACAAAATAATCTCACCCAATTCTTGATTGCTTCTTGTGCATGATATTTTAGGAAAGTATATCTTCAAATTTATCAAGAGAAAATGAGCACTAACAAGCCGATTTGTTTTCGTGCTTGGCAGAAGAGTAGACCAGAGCTCGTGTCTATTCTGGCGTAAATATATCTTCAGAATTCACTAGGATAAATTCCCTGACAATAAATGACAGGGGCACTCCTCAGCACAGAGTTTGAACCAGCTACTATGAATGTCTTTTCTGGGGAGGACGTTTTACCATTAATGCAATTCGATCAGCACTTTTAAGTCCATAAAAATTAGTGGAGCTGGGGATATAACTCAGTGGTAGAGTGCCTGCCTAGCATGTTCAATGCCCAGCACCGCCAGAAAACAAAAGACAAAATTCTTGTAAGTTTATAAAGTTAGTGGTTTCTAGTTGCAGAATATTTAAGACCTATAAAAGAGACTGGTGTTCCTGTGTTTTAGTTGAAAGGTGTGTGTTCAGCTGTCAAAAAACAACTGATTCCAGGGCCCCATTGCCTAAGTCACACTGTGGGAAATCAGGTCCTTAACCTTTACTTACTGTGTCTCTAACAGCCAAGCCCAGCCCCTAGCATCAGGATGGACTCTCACTCAGGGTTATTTGTTGATAATTTCATTCCACTGAGGAGGTATTGGTGAGAAATGTATTAGAATTTGCTTCTGAAGTCTTCCAATGGGATTATCTGGTTTCTATCTGTGTGTTATGTTGGTAAGCCATTAGTTTGACCACTGCTGTCCTTTCTGGCAAACTTTATTAAGCAAAAATATAATGGCAAGGTCTCTGCTGATTTCAATCAACCTGCCTTTTGTTCAAATGTAATTAAGAGGAATATTCCCCCCAAACCAGTGTGAATATGGCCACATCCAATCTCTGTCCCTGGGAAGCTCCTTGTTCCATACTTTGGTTCCATTTTTTTTGAGGTGGGTTGGTTTGTTTGGTGGTGGTACTGGAGATTGAACTCAGGGCTGCACTTGAACCACATACCCAGCCCTTTTGTCCCTTTAGTTGTTTTTTGGATAGGATCATGTGCTTTTGTCTGTTCATGCCTTAGTTGAATGATCCTCCCACTGATGTCTCTGTAGTAGCTGGGATTACAGGTATGTGCCATCACATATTTCAGTTTTATCTTTTCTCTCTTAAAAAACATAGTTCCAGTTAGGCATTATATTAGCAATTTTTAGGGTCAACATAAGTTTAATAGAAGATAGTCTCTTTCAAGACAATCTGGAACCTCTTGTCTGTAGAGCTAAGTATGAACAAACTGATTAATATATAATCAATAATACTAATTACCCTATTATAAATGCACTATATCCAACGCTACACTTTATCTTAGTGGTTCTCAAACTTCAGGGTACATCAGAATCACTTTGGAGGGCTTGCTAAAGCACAAACTGCTGAATACTACCCCCAGAATCTTTATTTTTCCAGGGTAGGACCCCCAAAATTTAAATTCTAACAAGTTCCAGTTGCTGCTGGTCTGAAATTCATACATTGAACACCTCTCTTTTATCTCAATGACTGTCATCTTAAAGTCTCAATTTATAGTGACTAGCTAGTGGAGCCAGGTGTTTTCCTCTTTCATTTGTGAAGCTGCTTCCTAAACTATGCTGTAAAGGACCATGGATAT
The DNA here is from genome assembly GCF_047511655.1 of Castor canadensis. Lineage (NCBI taxonomy): Eukaryota > Metazoa > Chordata > Mammalia > Rodentia > Castoridae > Castor > Castor canadensis. Next base: position 135,992,248 of record NC_133388.1, read on the forward strand.
AGGACCCACTTAGGTGCTTGTGAGCAATCAGTGGGACCCATCCCAGACATCAAATCAACTGTGTGATGAGCCAGCTTTCCCTGGTGCTACCTATGAACTTCTACAGCAGTGACTCTGAAGCCTTGGTTCCACAGTGGAGTCACTTTGAAGAGCCTGAAACAAATAGATTCCTGGGTTGCAACGGCAGAGGTTGTGATTTAATTAATTTGAGTGCAGCCTGAGTCTTAAAATGTTTAAAAGTTCCCCAGATACTCTAATGTACACCACTGCCCTCAATGCATTGCCTTCGGAATAAACTCCTCCCAATTTATCCTTTCTTAAAGTGCATTTCTTAAGAGAATATGTGACCCACCATTAGCTAATATGGCCAGGAAATACTAAGTTAAACAAAGTTACAAGATCATTTGACACCAACATATCTCGGGACTCTTAGTATGCTCCTTCTCATCACAACTCTTCTGTGTGACTTTTCCCAAACTATGTCACCAAGGAACACTTTACTGAAGAGCACTTTCTTGAGCAGGTTTTAAAGATCTCCCTAAAACTGTGTGGGGTGTGTGTGTGAATGTATTCAACATGCACTTATATTTTCCGAAAAGAAGATCCACAACATTCATTGAGGTTTTTAAAACATGATCCACAGACAGTTTAGAAATACCCACAGAGAGTATCAGATCCATTTTGGGGTGCTAAGAAGGCTTACAAGGAGCATATAGAAGAATCGGAATTGTTCTTTCATGAGCTGAGACATGGCTTGTCCACCAGACTATCTTTGTATGGATACTTGCTAAGTTCTCTTTGGTTTTCAATATCTGTATTAAAAGGATGTTAAAAGAGATATAATTCACATAGTATGAAATTAACCTACTTAGTGTGTACTATTTAATGATTTTGCTATATTCACAGATTTGCACACTCATCAGAAGTGTCTATTCAATGCTTTGCATCTTTGGGATATTTAATATTTTTATGACTGGGTTGCTAGAGCTCTTTTTATATTCTAGATGGAAACCCTTTTTTTTTAATAGATATTTCATCCCATTCATGTGCTGTCTTTTTACCTAATGTAATTTTTGTTGCTGTATTATTTATAGCAAAAAGCTTTTAATTTTGATATAGTCCAATTAATTTTTTTTCTTTAGTGCTTTTTGGCATCACATCTAAGAAGTCGTTGCCTAAACCAAAGTTACAAAGATTTATGCCTGTTTTCTTCTAAAAATGATATAGTTTAGATCTTCTGTTTAGCTTACAATCAGTTTTTAGGTGATTTTTGTGTATGCATGTGGGTGTCCAGTTGTCCTGGCACCATTTGTTAAAAAGACTGTTCTGTCTCCCATGGCACTGTTAGCACCTCCTCATTCCCTTGAAAACTAAGGCACATTAAAAGACAAGTGAGTAATATTTTCACAGATTGCAAGATTCACTGAGGACCAGATAAGATGGATATGTAACTGAATACTTTTAATGTCCTAGAGCAATTTAAGAACCTAATTCAGCATCAATTGGACACTGATTAAATACTTTCTGTGAGCTGGATTCTGAAGGAGAAAGGTAAATTGACTATTATTTCTATCCGGTCTCTCAGTCCATCCCAGAAGACAGGCAAGCAGTAAATACTGCACTCTGGCAGATGTTCTGGGGTAAGCATAAAGCAGGATGGAAGCATAGCAGCACAAGTGCTTAACTCTGTGTGGAGTTAATGTTGAGCTCAATCCTGACCAAGGGAAAAGCACTCACAGAGAAGAGAAATGAACTGTAGGGGTTCTGTTGGCCTGGAGTCTTGAAGAGCGAACATGGAGAGTGGAGATATGAGAGAGAGAGGCAAGCAGACTGGAAGAACTCTGCATGCTGTCCTGTCTATTGGCAAGAGGGAGCCCCTGAGGGACCTTTGATAGGGGTAGCCTGGCGAATTTCTGGGAAGTTATTAAGCCTCCTTTGGGAATCTGGCTTTGACCTGAGGTGGTCCCAGGTTTAGCATCACTGACATCTCATTCTCTCCAAATTATCTTTCAGGTGCTTACGTTGCTCCTAGAGACTTTCTATTCTAAGGATCCCAATCACGGTTCAAGCTTCCTTCCTTATACTAGAGCACTAGCCCCAGTAAAACGAAAACCTGAGGAAGATAAAATAATCAATCCTCATCAAAGACCAACCAGCTCTCATGAACCTGAGGCTCAGAACCTATATTAGCTACACTTTGGAGACAGAGAATGACTCTTGAGGCTGTAAGGGCACCATAGCTCCAGAAGGCCCATAGCTTACTCTATGGCACCAACAACTGAAAAATGTCCCTTTATCAGGTATCATGGGATATCTCAGAAAACAGTAAGGAGTGTTTTTTTCCATCTGATGGTATCCAGACACAGACATCCACTGTAAATCTCCCATAGATCTGAATGCAATCTATGTCCCCAAAGACTGTAGTGGTATTTGATGATTTCTATTAAGATGTAGGCTCTCTGCATGTGCTTAATTGAAAAAAACTTCTTAAGGTAATCATCTATAGGGCCAAACTTGAGCTCCAGGAGGAAAGACTGAGTACTGTTATTTGTAAAACACAGCAAGAAAATGTTCCTAAACATTGTAAGAGAGAAATGAAATCTTTAAAATTAGCAGTAAAGATGGCATAGCAGTTAAGTATTGGAACACAGTCAGACTAACTAAATTTAAAGCTGATGTCTGTCACTTGCCAGCTATGGAATCTTGGGCAGATTTCTTACTGAAGTGTCAGTTCCATCACTGTAAAATAGAGATAACAATGACACCTACCACAAAAGCCATTGAGGAGGTTCAATGGAATAATCTAAGTAAAAAGCTTTGCTATCCAGCACAAATTAAGTGCTCAATAAATGATTGCTATTATTATTACTAGGGCAAAAGGTGTTTCTTATTTTCACTTCAGAAATCAATAGAGATACAGTACACTGAAAATAATCACAAACAATAATTCATAATGCATTAAAGCTTCAGAACTGAGGCCCTTCCCAAACTACACAGCTCTGCATATTTACCTTAAGCAACATGTACTAACTGCTGAGGAAATTGTTCTATTCTTATATTGGTCCAAATGATATTTTTTGAAACATTCCATTACGATAGGATCTCGGTTATATTTATGTTGATTTGTGTATTGTTGAAGGGGAAAGTCTATAGCTATTAGCTGAGATCTATGACCAGGACTAGCATTAGCTAACATTGTAGTTTCCCCAGAAAAATGTCTAGGGTTGTAATTGACTACACAAGAAATGGCCATAGGCTGTATAATTAAGGAAAAATAAATTAACCAAAAAGTTATGATGATAAACAAGAGGAAGATGATATGCAATTAACCTTGCCAACAGCTACCTATGCCTCTTTTCACAGAACTGCTAATTTGACAAGCATCTAGTTTTGCCGTGGCATTTTCTTAAATATTTAATTTACCTGCCTGCAGATAAACTGACTACCTCTCCTTATTTTTTCTTTGAGCTATAGAGTTCTACTTTTACCACATCAACACTCAAAATTGTACTTTATTAAATGATTTTTTTAAGGGACTGAGTTTTCTCTGAATTTTCTAAATATAAATTAATATTGGATCATATTTGTTATGGGGAGGTCAGCTTACTGTTTTTGCATTATTGTTGGATGAGCTCAAGCTGGGGAATTTTAGGTTCTGTAATAACCAAGTCTCAGCAAGTGAGGAACTCAAGGACATGGGAATGGAAAGTAAAGAAAGAGTCCAGCACTGGGGTTCAAAGGGCACAGCAGGCCAAGTTGCAAGGTCGATATTCCCCATTCACTAGAGTACCAACTAGAAGAACTTGACCAGGGACAGGATGAGCACAAATCTAGAACAAATTGTAATATGGGTCTGAGTTACATAAGGGTTTCTCAACCTTGGCATTGCTGACATCTTGGACCAGATAATTCTTTGTTTTAGGGGGCTGTCCTGTGCCTTGTAGGCATATCTGGCCACTAGCAATTAACATCCAGTCATGATAATCACAATGTCTCTAGTTATAGATAAATGTCCCTGGGAGGTGAACAAAATTTCCTCTAATTGAGAACCACTGGTTAGGTGGGCACAGCTGCCCAAGATTGAAGACTACCAAGATGAAAAGCCAAAAGGATGATGAGGTGTTCACAGCATCTGTTCTGTTGTTGTTGTTGCTTATAAAGTTTTTCTTCCCCACTTTCCCTATCTGGACTTCTGAGAAGAACTTCCTTCTTTTTTGCATCAGTTCCTTTCTAATCACGATTGTCATTTTTCTGTTCTCTTCTTCAAGTGTGCTGATAGAAAATAACTACAGTAGTCCATGTCTGCCCTAAAAACAGTTATATACCTACATGTACCTACAAGGTGATAGTACAAATGCATTGGCCTGTCCAATTGCCATAAATACCTGAGTGAAAGAAACTCCTGTCCAGAAGAAGTATAGGTAGCATTGTCTGATTCCAAGTATGATCCAGAGGGAACGCCATCCTTGATCAGGTGTCTGTGGTTTTGTTTCCAATCAGTGCCCATCTCTGAGATGTTAGCTAATTCATTCTGAAGAGCCCATAGGTTTAAAAAAATCACTTTCACTGATGTGGCATTAATGCTTGAAATGGCCGAGTCAGGTGATAATTGTCCATTAGGGAAATTTCACAGGACCCTCCTCTCTAGTCATTTCTCTCAATTGGCTGTAATCGATGGATGGAAAGACCATGTTAAAATTATACTCTGAAATGGTAGCACAGCACCCAGATCTAAACAGCATTAGCATCTTTAAAAAAAAATTTTATGAGGGTTTATTCGTTGTACAGGGTGGATTAATTGTAACAATTCCAAATAGGTTTATATTGTACATTGGTTAGATCTTCCCCACTGTCTCTTCCCCCTCAACTCCCTCCCCGCCCCACTTAAAGCAATTGCAAGAGGTTTCTTTATTCTATTTCATATAAGTATATGAGCCCCGTCAACCATATACCCTCACCTTAATCTCCTTCATTCACCCTCCTCCCTCCCACAAGTAACCCCCCCATACACACACTGCATCTGTTTAACAATCCTGTCTTTCATTATTAATATTTAAGTTGATGTTCAAAGGGGTGTCTCAGTGTATCCCCGCTGTGGGTATACTTTACTTTGGTCTGTTCAACCCCTTCCATTTCTCTCCCTTACCCTTTTAGCATTAGCATCTACCCCCAGGCATGGTCCAGGTAGCATTCCTTAGAACTTGTCACATGAAGAATTTGATAGATGAGAGCCAATTATTCAGCTGCTGTCCTGTAAACTGAAGGCATCATGAAAATTTAACCCAGCCTGCTTTGTGCGGTCTATATCTGCCAACTACTGCTCTATCTTCTCCTATGTGGGGAAAACAGGCTGAGTTTTTGTTAGGGTAGAAGGAAGTGTAAATCTAACCTGCTCATGTCAACAATGCTAGATCATCATAGATCTATACGCAATTGCATAGATCTCCCTTCATGCCTATATGGCTCTCACAAAGAGCACATGACCCAGATCTTACTATATTCATTCCTTTCTTACGTTACATTAAAGTGGCTCCTGACTGTCCCCATGGGGATGTGAGTGGGGGAAGTAGAGGCTTCACTTAAGATTATTTTTGTTATGGATTGGCTTTAAAAGTACTGATGGAAATCAGGGGAGGGGCCTCAAGCCATTCTTAGCTTGAACAAATTAAATGTTTGTTTCTGGCAGCACAGGGGTTTGGACTCCAGGCCTTGCACTTGCTAGGCAGACACTCTAGCACTTGAACACCACCCCCAGCCCTCATTACTAGAGTATTGTCTGAGATGCTAAGTAAAATATTTCAACTTACCAAGTATTTTGAGCTGATCAAATTTCAGTTTTATTTTCCCAGAGCTTATTTATCTTTACAATTAATTTTGTACCCAACAACTTTTAAGATTTAAATTCTGGAACTGTCTGTAAGATATATTTTATGCTAAAGTATTTGTGTGTAACTATGAACCAAATCACTTGTTCATTCTAGGATCTGAACTGTGGTTGATATGAGATAAAATAATTAGTGGGAAATGTAAGAGTCAAGAGTGAGAGCCTTATAAAGCTACTGAAATTCTTAGAGGGAGCATAGTTCAGGTCAAGTTTTAGTTGTACTACACAGTATCAATAACAACAATAATAAAAATTAAGGGCTTGTTATATGCTACTGTACCAAGGACTTTACTGCACTTCTCATTAAATCCATTCATTATTGTTATTATTGCCATTTTTATAGGTAAGGAAACAGTTATGGGGTTAGACACCATTTAAGCCTGGACAGACTTACTATGAAGTCTGCACTCATCATGATTATATGATTCTGTCCATTTTTCTTGCATATGAACTAAAGGAGGCTATTTCTATGGTTTTACTTTACTTTTATTTCACATTTATGTCACCTGTCATTGTAAGTTTATATATATATGAGATATATATACATAAATCATATTGATCATAACATATAAATGAGAGAATTCACATTTATGCACTTATAAATTTGTATTTCCCTGAGTTATATTGAGTAATGTATTTAGAGCAAAAATGTACTACAAATAAAACACTGGAAGGATCTAGTATTAATTCCAGTGCCTAAAATGTAAAGAGCTGCTGAAATTCTCTGTCAAATGGCTCAGAGAATCAACTCTACTAGGCTCTAGAGGCAGAGAGTAACCTTGCCATGGTTTGCTTTGGGAAGAGAAATTAGAGCAGTCAATTAACAGTAGGCAGGGAGCAGAAGCATTTTAGCAGCTGAGGTCAGGATGAGGGAACGGTGTCCAGGTACACTCTCATCCCCCAGTGCTGACCCCAGAGGAATTGTCACTAGGCACACCTCACTGGCTGTTCACCCACCTCCATGCCTTCCACCTCTGAGGCAGACAAAGGCCAGAGAAGCCAGCTGTACCCTGCAGGTAACGGCCTTTCAGAGCCTCCCTTGTCTCTCTGGAACAGGTAGCATCTGGCAACTCTGTCCCTCATGGGCTGGCCCCAGACAACACCTGGAGATTAGTAGACGCAGCTGAGAAGAGGGTGTAAGTACTGAAATTCCGATTATTTAAAATACCATGTCTGGGGACCATGACCATCTGCAGCACATTGTTACCCCTGGCTGCAAACTTTGAACATCCTGAGTGGAGAAGGCTAACAGCTTGACCTAGGAGGAACTGTGGCTCTCCCTTCACTAACAAGACGTATCACGTATTTTTAAAAGCATGCTCTTTATTCTCCCTCTAAGTAAGTATATATTTTTAAAGCACAGATGTGTGACTTTACTTTGTGACTCACAGTAAACAATTCAATGGCAACACCCCTCAGCCCTGGGAGCAAAAGCAAAGAAGCACTTTGCCTAACCCCTTCCCCCACACACACACCTTTCAGCCTTTTGTTAATAGAGGAGGGAGGGAGTGGCTGTGTGAATGAGCTTTTCAAAAAATGACCTACAGGTAGGAATAGCCAGGCTGGGCACATTTTAGATTTCAAAATACCAGACTGTGCCCTTCATTAAAACCATTTGATTATTTCCTGTGCTTTCAAAAGCTCATTGCTCTTTTATTCATCCTCTTGTCCTTATTTACATATGTTTGGCTTGTGTGGGCATTGGGATCTCAGGAGGATGGTATCAACTCTGCTGGTGAATATTTTTAGCTTTTTCAATGTAGGACTCCTTGTTCACAGCATCTTATTTATGTTTCTTTGATTGCAGATAACAAGTATCCTTTACAAACATCTGTGGGGCGGGGACTGGGGGCTGGGGGCTGGGCCTGAGGTGAGTAAATCCAGTATGGCCCAAGGAAAGGATGGTGGGGTGATAATCGTGACACACAGCTCAGAGGCCAACATGTGTTAGTCTAGTTCTGTAAACCAGTTTGAGATTGTGACATCAGCCGAGCCATTGGCAGAGCGAAGCTCTTTAGGGAGAGAGCAAACCTTGCTGTCTGCCAAGGCAGCCTCGTAACCTTGAACCTAAATTCTCTGTCCTCAACTGGAAAACAAGAGAGGGATGGATAACTTCTGAGGCTCCTTGCAGTTACTACATTCTATGACTCCTAAGATTCATTATTTGTCTAATGTTGTGTATGATTTAAATGGAATAGACACCAGAAAATGTACAAGAAATGTCAGAATTATCTTAAAACAAAGGTGAATTTATTTATTAGATGTACATTGCATCAGCACCTTAAAGAATTCTCATGTTAGTTCATTTAAGTAGCATCTTCTCCCTTCTTCTTTCTGTAGTATGCTGTTAGACCAATGAATCAAGCACCGAGAGGTGAAATAGTGTTATGTAGACATAAAGCTCAAAGACTGGTGAATAACATTACATTTGTTATTATTTTGGCCCTGTGTATTTGCAAAGTGCTGCTAAATTGTTTTATGAGCAATTTTAATGTGGCACTTGGCAAATGAGCAGAAGAGCCACATAGGTTTGGGAGGGATGGGGTGATAAAAGTTTCTTGAACCTCTTGCAAACTGGAAAAGATGGAGATGGTAAGAGGATTGACCTTTAGTGTCCTAGCACAATGAGTCATGCCAGGCAGCCCCCTGGGCCAGGAAGTCAACGTGCCTGCTTAGAAAAGTCACCCACATTTGCTGCCTACAGTTCTTCATTTGTAAAATCACTGTAATAAAAAGTACTATACTAGTTATTTGTTGCCACCATGACTTTTTCCAAGCATTTCCAGATCTCAGATTTTTTAAAAATGATAAATTAATGTGTAGCATGGTCACATTATTAAAAACTCTGAATTTGTATGAGTGTGTTTGTGTATGAGTGCGCATGCATGCTTAAAATACATAATTTACTTCTTATTCTTAGGTTAAGTGGTCAGAGGAGAAGAAAGAGGAAGTAATAATGTATGACATTCCACCTTCTTTAAGACAAAAACAGTTGCACGGTACAACTTTTTGGAATGTATGCATTCATTGATTTATTATATTATTTATTTATGTAATTTGACACTGCTGAAGGAAATTCTAATACCGAATGTACATTTGAAGACTCCTACATTAAAAGTCCCATTATGTCAAATATCTGAAATAAACCTGACCTTTCTTCCCCACTCTCTTTTCTTAAGCACAGGATACCAGGAATGCTGCTGTTCCATGCTTTGTACTTATAAACTAGCATTCCTCTGAAAATGAATTATCTAAAATAGCTAAATAGCTAAAATAGCATCTGTGAGAGTTAATAGCTCTTGTGGGTGGGCCATATGACAACGCCAAGATCCCTTGCTGTGTGATATTTATAATTAATACTCTCTCCTTTCCAGCCAACAGTTACGCAGCTTAGTTTTCTAATTATGGAAACAAAGAGTGAATTTTCTCATAGAGGTATTATTGTTTTTATTGCCCTGGAAAAGTGAAGATTTATGGAAAGAAACTTGTTTTCATTGGCCCGTGGCTTCCTACCAATCTTTTCTGTTTAACTGTTACCTCCCCTTCCTTGAGGATAAGAAAGCACATCTCTTTGATGGAAGGATATTAAATGGGGACTAGATTCAACATCTTCTTTCTCTAGAATTCATTTGGATTCAGTCAAGTTCAAGATAGCACAGTAATATGTTCTAATTCAAACCCAACTTTGTTGCCTAATTTCCTACTGGGTCAATTGGAGAGCCAAGCATAGGATTTGGCTGACATGTACCCTTTTCAACTTAGCTGTCAATGCAACCTGCAGAGCAGATGATGGTAAGAAGCCAGGCAGTGTCTAGGCAGCCAATTGTAAGTAGTCAGATTGCTGAGCTCTGTGGTGATTCCCTCCGTTCCAGTCAGCAAGTACACAAACTGCTGGAAAGTAACCAACACCCTCCTGACTTGTGGCTGGGTCACAGCTCAGCTTGTTGCTTTCTGAATAAATGCTGATTGAGGCCTTGGCATAGGAGGCTTGGGCAAAGAAAGCTGGGCTGTACACTCAGCCTGAAAAGCCAAAGGTAAGGTATAATTTTTATCACTCTCCATAGTCCTTTCGAATAGTTTTTTGTATCCAGGAAATGAAAACATTGGTCTCTGTATTAGTCTGTTTTCTGTGGCTATCACAAAACACTTGAGGTTGGAAATGTATAAAGAAAAGAGTTCACAGTTTGGGGGTGTTCAACAGCATGGCATCTGTTCAGCTCTGGTGAGGGCCACTTTGGCTACATGAAATGGTTGATGACCTCACAATGGCAATCATAATGGTGAGACAGAAAACAGGGTGGTGGGGAGCAGTCTTGCTCTTTTATAACAATCAACTCTCTTGGTAATTAACTGAAATCCCCTGAGAACTATATTAATCCCTACCCACAAAACACCCTCAATGATCTAATTACCTTGCAGTAAGTCTCATCTCCTAGAGATTCCATCACCTCCCAATACTATCCCACTAGGGACCAGGCTTCTAACACCTGAGCCCTCAGGGAACACACTCAGTCCATATCCAAACCAGAGCAGAATCCATTTGAGAGAAACCCTTTCAACCTCCCCTAGTGCTGACCACAGGAACAAAGGACACAATTGTGCCACCTGGAGGGATCTACATGCAGAACAGCTCCCCACAAACTGCTCCTATTTCTGGGGATGAATGGCCAAACGGGCTGGCATTAAAAACAGTTGTTTTCCTGCCAGTAATCTCCCCAGACAGCAGAAAACTACCTGGTGCCTGAGCTCACCAATGAGGACATGCAAAAGAAGGCTCAAAATACATTTGATATGGTTCTCCAATTCTGATCCCATTCAGTTTCGTTTACCTTTTCCAGAATTCAGTGCACAGATTTGAATTGAAAGTCCTCAATTAGTGGATTTTATGGCTCTTTGAAAATCTTCCTGCCTGGCTGTGTTATCTCTTCTTTTTTTAAAGCAACTTGATGATTTCAGAATATAAAACTACAGATAAATGAGGAGAAGGTGCCAGATTGGCACATGTAAAACTGTAGTGACAGAATGGTAGCCAGGGCAAGGCGGCTGAATATTTTCAGCTCAGCACAGGACTTGAGTATACTAGAGCTGTATTAAAATGAAGTGCTATTCTGCGTGACTTGGTGTTTCAATACCTCCCACTGCTTTGGGGCATTATTCGTTTAGTCTGAGGATGCACAGTGCACCTTTCTTTCAATCACTATGGACAATACTTGCAGTACTTGTGTGACAGGCCAGACCTCCCTGTTTATCCAGGGCAGTTGCTCTGGATAAAGCTGTACTGTAAAGCTGCTGTTTCAATATAAATCAAAGTCTCTTATGTTGAAATGTTATTTAATGATGTTCAAAGCAGTAAGTGGAATCTAGTGTTTCCAACTCCTAGCTAGGAGCCAAATACTTTGCCTTCCCCATCAGCCCAGACAATGTTATTTTATTGTTTGACTTCCGATTGTCCTTATGTTCAGAGGAAATTGAACATCTGAGACCAATTTGACAAATAAGGACTAAAATATCTCTAAGATCCTGATACTGAAATCATTTCATCTTAAATTATATGACTAGACTAGTCTTTGCATTATTCCTCTCCTACAGAATGAGTGAAAATATCATTTTATTGTTGAAAAATGTCAATATGGTCAAGTAATGAGATGTGTAGAATTTAAAGCACTCAAGACCAGAGAGCTTGCTAAGCTTCAAGCATGCATTATGCCTATTTCAGTGTTGGAAACAATTAAAAATTACATAAATCTCACATTATTAATAAATTTTTATTTTTTCCTTCAGCCCAAAATTTCTTTTTTATTATAATTTTTTTCTTTTCTCCTTTTTATTTTATCGTGTTTACATTTACTTATGTGTGTATACATTGTTTGTGCCACCTCCCCCCACACGCCACTCCCCACCCCCTACCCCACTTTCAGGCCAAATATTATAATTTTTTATTAGGATATATTCATTATACATGTGAGGATTCGAAGTGATAATCCCAATCAGACTTACATTGTACATTATTTACATTTCCCCCATCATCTCTCCCCCTCAACCCCCTCCCCGTTCCACCCAAACAATTGCAAGAGCTTTCTCAGTTCTGTTTCATACAGGAGTATGAAGTCCATCAACTACATACCATCGTTTATCCTCCCTGCTCCCACTCGTACCCCCCAGCCCTGCACACACTGTGCCTATTTTATAGTCCTGGTTTCATTATTAATATTTAAGCTGATGTTAAAGGGGTGTCTCAATGTATGCCCACTGTGGGTGTGCTTTACTTTGGGCTGTTTAATCACTTTGATTTCTCTCCCTTACCTCTTTACCTCCTGCCTCCCATTTTTCAACAGCTTTCAGTGTACATCCTTGTACCTTCTACCATCACATCTTATGTTATGCAATGTTACTGATGCTGTATCATTCTCTTTTCCTTCCCCTCTTTCCAAGTTCCATGGAGTAGTTCCACTGTTATAAACATGTTCTACTTCACAGTTTGTATATGATCATGCTTGTTTTGTGTATGTGTTTATCTTTGGATCTGTCTTCCACATATGAGAGAAAACATGTGCCTTTTGTGTTTCTGATCCTGGCTAACTTCACTTAACATGATGTCCTCCAAGTGCATCCATTTACCTTCAGACCCCATGTCATTATTCCTTGTAGTTGAGTAATACTCCAATGTGTATATATACCACAATTTCTTGATCCATTCATAAGTTATAAAGCATCTGGGCTGTTTCCAGAGCTTTGCTATTGTGAATAGTGCTGCAATGAACATCAGTATACAGGTGTCTCTTCTGTATCCTGTCTTACACTCTTTTGGGTAGATGCCCAGGAGCAGTATCACTGGATCATATGGCAGTTCTATTTCTAGGCTTTTTAAGGAATCTCCATACTGCCTTCTGTAGTGGTTGTACCAATCTACATTCCCACCAGCAGTGTATAAGGGATCCTATTTTGCCACATCCTCACCAACATTTGTTGTTGTTACCCTTGATTATGGCCATTCCAACTGGGGAGAGATGAAATCTAAGTGATGTTTTGATTTGCATCTCTTTTATAACCAGGGAAGTTGAACACTTCTTCATGTACTTACTGGCCATTTGTACCTCTTCCTTTGAGAATTCCCTGTTTAATTCATGTGCCCATTTCTTCATTGGGGTGTTGATTCTTTGGGAGCTGAGTTTTTTGAGTTCCCTGTAGATTCTGGATATTAGTTCCTTATCGGATGAGTAGTTGGCAAAGATTTTCTCCCATTCTGTGGGCTGTCTCTTGAGTGTGGTGATTGTTTCCTTTGCTGAGCAGAAGCTCTTTAGTTTGATGCAGACCCATTTGTTCATTGTTTTTCTTAGATGCTGAGCTTTTTGAGTTCTGTTTAAGAAGTCGTTCCCTATACCTATCTTTTCCAGTGTGTTTCCTACTGCTTCTTGGAGTTGTTTTGATGTTTCAGGCCTTATATTAAGGTCTTTGATACACATTGAGTTGATTTTGGTGCAGGATGAAAGACAGGAATCTAATTTCAGTCTTCTACATGTGGGTATCCTGTTTTCTCAGCAGCATTTGTTAAAGAGGCTGTCTTCCATCATGTGTTTTGGGCTTCTTTGTCAAAGATCAGTTGGCTATAGTTGTGTGCATTTATGTCTGAACTTTCTACTCTGGTCCATTGGTCTTCCTGTCTGTTTTTGTACCAATACTATGCAGTTTTTCCTGTTATGACTTTGTAGTATAGTTTGAGTTTGGGTATTGTGATACCTCCAGCATTGTACTTTTCGCTCAGAATTGCTTTGGCTGTTTGAAGTCTTTTGTGTATCCATGTGTACTTCACAATTATTTTTTCTATTTCTGTGCAGAATGTCATTGGAATTTTGATAGGGATTGCATTGAACATGTAGATTGCTTTTGGTAGTATGGCCATTTGCACAATGGTGATTCTACCAATCCATGAACATGGATGGTCTTTCCATCTTCTGATGTCTTCTTTGATTTCTCTCTTAAGTGGTTTATAGTTTTCATTAAAAAGGTCTTTGGATTCTTTTTTTAAATTTACTCCAAGGTATTTTATTGTTTTTGAGTCTATTATAAATGGGATTGTTTCCCTGATTTCTTTCTCAGTCTATGCATTGTTGGTATCTAGAAAAGCTACTGATTTCTGTATGTTAATTTTATATCCTATTACTTTGCTGAGAGAGTTTATGATTTCTAATAGCTGTTTGGTAGAGTTTTGGGGGTCTTTTATGTATAGGATAATGTCATCTGCAAAAGATAGTTTGACTTCTTCCTTCCCTATTTAAATCCTTTTTATTTCTTGCTCTTGTCTTACTGCTCTGGCTAGGAATTCAAAACTATATTGAATAGGAGTGGAGAAAGTGGATAGTCCTATCTCATTTCCAACTTTAAGGGGAATGGTTTCATTTGTTCTCCATTTAGTATGATGCTGGCTCTAGGTTTGTCATATATACCCATTAGTGTGTTGAGGAACATTCCTTCTATTCCTAGTTTCTTCAAAGCTTTTATCATGAAACAGTGTTGGATTTTGTCACAGGTTTTTCTGAATCTATTGAGAGGATCATGTGTTTTTTGTCCTTCCTTCTGTTTATATGCTGCATTATGTTTATGAATTTACATATCTTGAACCATGCTTGCATCCCTGGAATGAAACCATTTTGGCCATGGTATATGATCTTTTTTGACGTGTTGTTGAATTCTGTTTGCCAGTATTTTGTTGAGAATCTTTGCATCTATATTCATTAAAAATCTTGGTCTATAATTCTCTTTTCTGGTAACATCTTTATTGTGTTTACAAATGAGTGTAATGTGGGCTTCATAGAATGAGTTTGGTAGTGTTCCTTCCATTTCTATTTCCTGGAATTGTTTGAAGAGCATTGGTGTTAGTTTTTCTTTCAAGGTTTGGTAAAATTTGGCCATGAATCCATCAGGTCCTGGGCTCTTCTTTGTAGGGAGATTCTTTCTTACTGCTTCAATTTCATTGCATGTAATAGGACTATTTAGGTAGTTAGTATCTTCTTGTTTCAATTTTGGTTGGATATATGTACCTAGGAATTCATCCATTTCATCTAGATTTTCCAATTCACTTGAATGTAAGTTTTCAAAGTACCTTCTAATGATTCTCTGGATTTCATGAGTACTTGTGTTATGTGCCCTTTTTTATGTCTGATTTTACTAACTTGGATCTTCTCCCTCCTCTGTTTTGTCATGTTGGCTAAGGGTTTGTCAATCTTATTAATCTTTTCAAAGAACTAACATTGTTTCATTGATTCTTTGTATATATTGATTGGTTTTGATCTCATTAATCTTAGCTCTGATCTTTATTATTTCTCTCCATCTGTTGGTTTGGGTTTGTTTTGTTCTTGTTCTTTTAGGAGCTTCAGGTGCATCATTAAATTATTTATTTGTGAGGTCTCTGTTTTTTTTAATGTGGGCATTTTTAGCTATAAACATAACACTTAGCAACCTTTGCCATGTCCCACAGATTCTTGTTGGTTGTATTTTCAGTATCATTGGATTCTAGGAACTTTTTTATTTCTTCCTTTATTACTTTGGTCACCCAGGGGTTTTTAAGCAGATAGGTGCCCCAGTGTTTGGTGCATATATGTTAAGGATTGATATTTCCTTTTGATAAATTGTTCCTTTCATTAATATGAAGTTACATTCAGTGTCTTTTCTGATTGATTTTAGTCTGAAGTCTACATTGTCAGATAGGAATATAGTTACCTGATTATGGGGTTCATTTGCTTGGAAAACTTTCTTCTACCCTTTGACTCTAAGCCAGTGTTAATTATATTCAGTGAGATGAGTCTTGTAAGCAACATGTGGCTGGGTATTGTTTTTTTAACTCTGTTTGCTATTCTATGTCTTTTGATTGGGGCATTGATACCATTTACATTCAGTGTTAAAATTGAGAGGTGCTTGTTGTTTCCAGTCATTTTTATTCCCCTGTTGTTTAGTTTTACCCATTTCTTGTTTATGGGGCTGCTTGCTCAAAAGGGTTTATTCTTTCTTGAGTCTTCCTGTCTCACTCTAGTTTCTTCTATATGTAAAAGTCCTTTAAGTATCTTCTGTAGAGCTGTCTTGGTGTTCACAAATTCCTTTAGTTTTTCCTTGTGGTGGAAGGTTTTAATTTCTCTTTCAAATAGGAAGGATAGTTTTGCTGGATAGTCTAGTCTAGGTTGACAGTTGCTTTCTATCAGGGCCTGAATTATGCTTTTCCATGACCTTCTTGCTTTTAGAGTCTGAGCTGAGAAATCTGCTGTTATTCTGATGGGTTTGCCTTTATGTGTGACTTTTTTTTTCTTTTCCAACTTTCAGAATTCTTTTTTCTATGTGATGAGTGTTTTGATTTTGATGTATCTGGGGGTGTTTCTTTTTTGGTCCTGACAGTTTGGTGTTCTGTAAGCTTCCTGCACCTGGGTGACTCTCTGTTTCTCTAGGTTACAGAAGTTTTCAGCTATTATTCTATTGAATTGGTTGTCAATGCCTTTAGTCTGTGTCTCCTCTCCTTCCTCTATACCCATGATTCATAGTTTTCATCTTTGCATGGTGTCCCAGATATCGTGCATGTTCCATTCACATTTTCTTAGCATTCTTTCATGGTATTTTACTATTTGGTTTAATTCCTCTATTTTGTATTCCATTCCTGATACTATATTATCAACTTATTTCACTCTGTTCACCAAGCTTTTGATTAAGATATTTATTTGAGATACTGAGTTGTTTATTTCAGATTGGTTATTTTTCTTGGTTTCCATATCTTTATTGATTTCCTCTTTCATATCTTGGATAGTCTTAATTTCATCCATCTGTTTGCTTGTATTCTCTTTGAGCTCATTTAAGTGTTTATTCACATCCTCTTTGAGGTCAAATACTAACTTTTGTGTTTTCTTTGAGGTTGTTATTTTTACTATTGTTTTTTGGAATTCATTATGTGATAGCTCTTCCTCTGTGCAGGTGTTTAGATCCTTACTGGTGGAATTGGCTTTTGATGGATAGCAGTTGTCTTGCTATTTAATTTTGCATTGAGATTTACACATCTAGAGTTGTTCTGGGTTGGGGTTTTAATCCCTTGGGCCCTGTAGTTGGGGTTTTGAGTTTTTTTCTCCTGGAGCTTCAGCAGTATTCCTCAGAGAAAGGTGTGCTGAATATGTTGCTCCTTGCAGGGTTCTTGTTGTGTTGCAAATTACTTCTGTTCTCCTCTCAGCAAGGGGACTGGAGTTCTTGCTTTTGATGGGGGCACAGAAGCTCTCCTTCAGTCACTGTTGACTGTGTGGGGCAGGCCTTTTAGGGAGTTACCACTCAGTGGAGGAGCTGAGATTCCAGCTCTTGGACAAGAGAGACATGGCTCTCCTGCAGGGAGGTGCAGTGTGAAGTGCTGGGCTTCTGTGTACCTTGGGGAAACAGGGCTGCTGGTGCCACCTGCAGAGTAGCTTTCTTCCCCTGAGTGGGGAATCTGGCATTAGCTCTTTGACAAAGGAGTGAGGGCTTTCTTGTTGTCAGGGCAGTGGGGAGTGCTGGACCTTTGTGTCTGTGGGGTGGGAAGCTTCCTGGCACCTTCAGAATAGCAAAGCCTGGAGCCTAGGGTTCACTTAGTTGTGTGGTAGTGGGCTCCTGGCACTGAGTAGGAAGTTGAGAGTACTCATGGGGCAACAAAGCCAGCCAGCTAGAATTGTCTGGTGCCCACAAGGCAACTTGCATTGGGGCGTGGGCTTCCAGGAGCCACAGCAACTGCTGCAGGCATGAGGAACCCAGGTCTGCTTGCTGGTGCCAGGCTACCAGGAGCCACAGCTACTGCTGAAGGCAAGGGGAACCAAGCCTATGTGCAGCAGGAGTTCTGGGGCCTGCTTTCCAGGCATGGGCTCCAGAAGGGCAGTGTAGTAGCACTGTAGGAATGGGGGAACCAAGACTTCAGATAGTGGGAGCCCTGGGGCCTACTTGGCAGGCTACCAGGAGCCATGGTAGTTGCTACCAGCTCAGGGGAACCAAACCTGTGTCCAGCGGGAGTTCTGGGGCCTGATTGCTGGCACTGGCTTCATGGGGTGCAGTACAGTGGCACTGTTGCCAGCTCAGGGAAACCAAGCCTGTTGGCTTGTGCCTTCTGTTACCCTTGGAGCAGCAGGAGCTAGGGGTCTTGCTTATACAGGAACACCAGTTTCTCTGGCATTTCAGGGTGAAGGTAGCAGATCATATAGAGAGGGGAGCATGTAGCTCCCAGTTCCTATGTGTGCTAGAAAGCAGAACTTACCACCAAGCACACCAAGTAATGGAGCCTGGAGCCATGCGGAGACTTCATGGGCAGAGGATCTGGAGTGTTGAGCTGCAAGTTGTTCTTCCTATTCCTCCCATGGTTAGTTGCTTCTCTGTTTGTGAATTCAGAGAGGGCTTTGCTTCTGGCTGGTTATGGGACCCAGTGGGTGGCTTTTGGCATCCACTGATCCTTTTTCAGTATAGTTAGTCACCACTGGGCTATAGAGATGTCAACAATCCACCATCTTCCCTTCCTCCCCAAAGTGTCTTAATGGCTAACATTGACTTAAATCACATTGCGAAAGTCCACCCTTTCCAAATAACAAGTTGGTATGAGATGTTGAGAATTTTCTAGTGGCACTTACTCTTCAAGTGTTTCTTCCTCACTTAGCGTTGCTAAGAATTCCAGGGCAATCCATTTAGTTGAAGTATGCACCATATAATGACATTTTGGTCAATAATGAACTGCATATACAGTAGTGGTCCCAAAGGATTGTGACAGAGCTGGAAGATCCTTATCACCTAGAGATGTAATAGCTTTCCTATCATCATTGCATCCTACATTACTTGTGTGTTGGTGATGATCCTGGTGTAAGCAAACCCAGTACCATATAAAGTATAACACATACAGTGTGTACAGTACACAATACTTGACCATGATAATAGATGAGTATGTTACTGGTTCTTATATTTACTTCATTATATTCTTATTATTTTAGAGTGTGTTCCCTGTACTCATTTTTTAAAGGTTTCCTGTAAAACAGTATGCCATGTTACCCTGACAGTAGTCTCAAATATTTTATGTTTACTATGTCTCTTAATTGCATCAAGAAGCCACATTGAGTGACTGACCCACACTATCAAGATTTGTATAAGTATACACAATGTCTTCACAATGATGGAATCATCCAATAACATGTTTCTCAGAACATATCCTTGTCATTAAGCAACACCTGTCTGTATTTAGAATTACTTAGAGATGAGCTCAGTGTGTAACAAACATCTTGCTGTTTCACTTTAATCATCACAACCCTTGAGAGGACCACAAGCCTTGAGTACCTTGTTCTGATCACTGCTTTATGAAACAGCCATCCTTCCATGTCATCCTTCCTAAGTGGCTCTTCCTATCCACATTTTCTGGAAAAATCCATTAAGACCCATGTCACACATGTCATTTTCCCAGTATTTATCTTGCAGGCTGGGAATGAAGTTCAAGTTGAAGTTCAATTCCAGGTTTGAAAAATTTCTGTTGACCTTGGCAGAGTTCTTGAGAAAAGTGGTTAGCTATCAAGTCTTTCTCCCTATGGGTCTTTTGAAGAATCTTTCAAGCCATTGTTATAAGAAAGAGATTTCTTTTACTATTTGTAAGAATGGTCATGGTCATGGATTCTAATTACAGTTGCAAATAACTTCAAAATTTACCTTCTGTAACACCATCTGGTGTTGAATCTACTCTAGAGTATAGACAGATCTGATGTAGTTTCTTATAAAACCCTTCCCTACAATAGTTCTTGGAATTTTACAAATATTTTAGGGTATCCCTTTTACAAAAAAATATTTAAGCCACTATCATTCTATTTTCCACCCTCTCCCCATTATTCATTCCCTACAAAACAGCTATTGTAACCTTTTGAGAGAATAATCCATATTACATCCATGCAGTAAGCTCTTGTTAAGTCCAATCCTTAACCTTGACTATAAGGTCCTGCAAAACTAACTGCAGCTCTTTCTCAAAAAAAAAAAAAAATCATTCTTGCCTTTTCTCATTTTTTCTCACTCTCCTTCAAACTGTTCACCTTCCAGCTTCTTGAGTATCCAGGTTTATTCCTATCTTAAATCCTTTGCAACTGCTGGTCCCTGTGCTTGGAAATCTCTCCCCCGATGTCTCCACGTGGTTCAGGGTGCTGTTCACATGTCACCTCCTCAGAGAAGCTCCTGCTGAGCCTCTATCAAAAGATGTCCAACTCCTCATACATTCCCCTGACTCCATCTCAGAAACCTTTCACATTTGCTTTGCAGAATCTATTGCTATCAGAAATCACTCGTTTGCTTGCTGGCTTACTCTCCTCCACTAAATGTAAGCTCCAGAAGAGCAGGGTCCTGCCTTTTGCTCCTTACATACACCATGCACATAGGAGTTTAGATGAACAAGAAATTATGATTCACATGTTTTATAAAACTTGCTTTGAGAAACAAACCTCTTGTTTTGATGAATGTGCCATAATACCGTTTCTGACAGCATGACCTCATTTGCTATCCTTTACCTGAAAGGTTGTTCATCTTCTTCTGATTAAACACCATCATCCATTAAGTCCTGTCCAGCTGCCTCATCATTTAGGACGCCTCCCCTGACTCCTCAGGCTGGGTTAAGAAGGCAATTTTAAGCACTCTAATATTACGATACTCTCTGCAGTTTCTACGACTCTACTTACCACATTTTTACTTTTAAATATTTAATTGAAATTGACAAAGATTAAACATATTAAAAGAGCACAGGGTAATTATTTGATGTACATAGACATTGTATCATGATGACCACAATCAAATTAATTAACACATCCATCAAGACTCATGCTGTCCGCCAGATCCCCAGAACATATCCCTCTTACAGCTGAAAGTTTGTACCCTTTGACCAACTTCTCTCCAACCACCCTTTCCCTCCCAACCCCAGCCCAGCCTCTGGTGGCCACCATTCTACCTGTGCTTCTATGAGTTTGACTTTTTTTAGACTCCACACGTAAGTGGGGACCATGCAGTATTTGTCTTTCTGTGTCTGGTTTGTTTCACTCAGCACATTGTTTTATAATTATTTATTTGGTTGCTGGGCTCTCCCAGGAGACCAGGACCTACTATAGGGAAGGGCCTGTTTGATTCATTTTTATTTTTCCAACCCCAAGCTTGCCACCCAGGACCTACACAACTAAAGTCTGCCAAAGGAGACCAGAACCTCAAGTCTCTGACTACAGTTATCAGTCTGTACTGCCAAAACACTGTGTAGTCTATAGAGGAAAACCATTAATATCTTAGTCCATATGTCATTACTGATAGTTATTTAGGAAGACCCTGGATTTTGTATTTATTTGTAAAACTTTCACAATCAAATGTCTCACAATTTAAACCATTTTAGTCATAAGAGAAATATGGCTTATTGCTACAATTTTAAAAATAATCTGAGTGGTTGCTAAGGATAACCTAAATCTACAAATAATAAAAAAAAACTCATTTTAGAAATTAATTACACCAAAACATTTTTATCAAAATTACTGAACAGTAAGGAATTACATTGATATGAGTGTAACTTCTGTGCATTTCTTTTCCTAACAAAAATACATGGGAGAAAGGGAGGTAAAGAAGGAATTATAAACAGCCCATATACTGAGTAATGAGTTCCTGAATAATGAGAATGCTTAAATTTATATTAGCCATTTCTTGAATTTCCTAGAACCATCAAGTCCATCCTGAGGAGTGATGAGAGCTACTGAGAAAATAATAAAATATGCTTTGCTCCTTTTTCTCCATTCTCTGGGAAGAAAATAAAGTTAATTCAGTTAACAATTCACATAAAACCAGAAAGCGAAATGGCATGGATTTTATAGTGTTCCTTAATTGAAACATATCTTTTTGCCCTAAGGGAAGATAATATCATTTAATCAGGTATTTTTTTGACATTCTGTTTTATGTGATTGGAGATGCCTGCCATGAATAGTAAGTCATTTTTTTTGATGTCACCATATGTATTTCCAAATTTTCTAGTATATTGTCTTGCTCCAGCATGGTAACTTAGTCTCTGCAAATCTGTTTTCCTTAAATAAATAGCTTCTGTTTAAGATCTGGTTTATTCATTCAGTAACTATTGAGTGCCTATTGTCTGTTGGCCAGTGCTTTTGGTGCTGAATGAGACCCATTGTGGGGTTTATATTTAATGAGACCATTCCCCATAACCAGCATACTGAAAAGGGCAATTCCATTTTTAAATTCATAAGTATTTCCATATTGAAATGTGGCTTGAAAACACAAAAAGGTCACTAGTTTTCTGCAAAAATACAGTTGTTCATAATTAAATGTGAAAGAGGGAAAACACTGAAGAGGAAAAAGAACAAGAAGACTTTGCTCACATTTTCACATTTAGTATGCTCACTGTCCATTGTTTATCTATTTATGAAATTATACATTATACTAGATTTTCATGATAACTCTTACAAGCACAAAAATAATGTCACAATATAATTTGACATAGTTACATTATTTAAAATACACACACTCATCTCTTTTGAGACACAGAGTGTGACATTTTGCTCATGAATCCCTGTAATCCTTAAGGCATTTTATGACAAATCTCTTATTAGTAACTTTAGCATGAGCAATAGCTACTAAACAGCTTATCAGAGGTTGTTCAATGAGTCTCAGATGCATTCATGTTTAAGAATCGACTGGAGGTATGACTCTAACAGTAGAGTGCCTGCTTTGCAAGCATGAAGCCTTGAGTTCAAATCCCAGTCCCACCCAACCCCCTAAAAATCAATTTTATCTCCCCATGTCTGTGTAGTCAACATTCACACAATTATCTTACAGCTCTGTGGAAGGCAAAACTGGCTTCAATATTGGATTCTTCCGGAACTGCAGGATTTTCCATGGGTCATATTCCCCTTGTCAATGGTTCAGCTCTGAGGCTGTGAATAATCACTGAAGTGTTGCTATCTCAACACTCCCTCTGTTTGGTTCATTGAACAGATTGTTTTACATGATCAGATAATTCAGTTAAGCCTCCTCAGGGCCACAAGAACTTTAGGATATCTTTTGAGAGCCTAGATTTGCTTAATTCTGAATATCTTAAACTGATTATGTCTGTGCTAAAATAAAAAGTCTCAAAGGCACTGTAATAAAAATGAGAGAATAATATTCAATCATTTGAGAAAGAGACTCTTAAAGAAGAATCAGCATCTCGTTTCCCATTTTCCTCTCACTATGTCTTCAAAGTAACCCTTCCGAGGCTCAGAGAAAACATGTTTGATATAAATTCAAAGGAAAAGTAATGGTAAATCAATGCCTAGAGTGCATATTTCATTGCTCCATGCTGGTACTTTGCACACTAATCATTTGCTAACTACAAACTATCCCATTCCGTTGATAAAGTAGTCATCATTTTTGCCTCTGATCTACTTAGCATAATCTAACTTTTCATTCGTTCATGGAGTGAACCATAAAATTAAAAGTGCTTTGCCCCCAAACAGGAAGACACTCCATGAAAAGACTGGGATTAAAACCTAGAATATGAATTTGATGCCATTTTAAAAATAAATAGCACTACTCTATTTAACAGACTAGTCAATTTAACCAAAGCTCTCCATTCCCTGATCATTTCCAGAATATACTGACCACTCAGGTCTAAGGGGTGAGTGCTCTCCTCCCCCTCCCTCCAAACACAGCATTTGATCATTACTAAGATCTGTTGTATTTTCTCCCCAACCTATTTATGTCAGTAAACATAATTATGCAACTTCACTCAATAGTATATAAGCACAAAACAATAAAAATGGATTACTGCTTTTATGAAAACTAAAGTGAATGTTTTAGAGATATTCACTAAGGGTGAAACTTTTTTCTTTTGAATTTGATGAGTGTATGCCAGTTTTAAGACTGAGGAGAGGAGGTGGATAAAATTTAGATCTTCACATAAATGGTTTAGCAAAGGTCTTTAAGGATCCATTCTATTCTGAAAGAATTACAATTGAAAACTGTGAACAATGTATTTCCTCTTCTTCTTCCCAGTAAAATAAGGACAAATGAAAGTGAATTTTTAAATGCATTTCACATTAAAATGATGTTGTTAAATTATGTACGGTAGTTTTACTGTTTTTCTCACTTTTGGGGTGTATTGGGGTCTGAACACAGGGTCTACCCCTTGAGCCACTCCACCAGCCCTGTTTTGTGAAGGGTGTTTTTTTTGTTTTTTTGTTTTTTTTTTTTGAGATAGGGTCTCATAAACCATTTGTCTGGGCTGTCTTTGAACCACAATCCTCCTGATCTCTGTCTCCTGAGTAGCTAGAATTACAGGTATGAGCCACCAGCACCTGGTACTCTCACTTTTGATTAATGTTTTATTAGTCAATAGTTACTATTTTCACTCATGTCAGGTGATTCAGTTTTACTACATAGCATGAAGATTGAGTACATAGGCTCTGAAAACCTACTGAATTCCAAATCCAATCATTCTTTTTTTGTTTTTTTGGGCTTTTTGGTTTTTTTTTTTTTTTTTTTTTTGGTTTTTGGCAGCACGGGGGTTTGAACTTAGGGTCTTATGCTTGATAGGCAGACACTCTTACACCTTAAGCCACTCCACCAGCCCTTTTTTTGTGATGGATTTTTTCAAGATAGGGTCTCATGAACTGTTTGCCCAGGGCTGGCTTTGAAACATGATCCTCCTGATCTCTGTCTCCTGAGTAGCTAGGATTACAGGCATGAGCCACCTGTGCCTGGCTCAATTCTTAATCTGTGACTTTGGGCAAATTGCTTAACAACTCTCATCTTCTGTTTCCTTGTTTATAAAAGGATGGTAATTGTATCTAGTTCATACTTTTTAAAAAGGATTAAATGAAATAAGGTATGTTAAAGATTTAAGATAGTTTTGGCAACACCATAGCTATTGCAATGGTTTGGCTAAGTGTCCCCCAAAGTCCGATAGGTTAAAGGCATGTTCCCTATTGGAAGCTGGTGGAACCTTTAAGAGGTGTGACTTCATAGAAGGAAGTTAGGTCACCAGAAGTAGGTCCTTGAAGGGGATGGTGGAATCTCAGCCCTTTCCTCTCTCTTTCACTTCTTTGCTGCCATGAGAAGATGAGCAGCTTCCTCCACCACTCACTCCCCACCATGATGCACTGTCTCACTATAGACCCCAAAATAATGAGCTAACTGATTACGACCTGAAATCTCTGAAACTAAGCCAGAGTAAATCTTTCATCTTTCTAAGGCGATTATCTCAGGTATTTTATCATAGTGCTAGAACATGATAGCACATCCCTTAATAAACAATCTCAATTTACATACTTCTATATACTTTCTATTATCATAGCAGAAACTGTATGTCACATGTATTAATCTGCTTGACATGCCATAACAAAATGCCACAGACTGGGTAGCATAACAACAATTTGTTTTCTCACAGTTCCAGCATCTAGAAACCCCAGATCAAGGTGCCAACAAGACTGATTTCTGATAGAGCTTCTCACTGAGCTTATAGATGATGCTTTCTTACTGTGTCTTCACATGGCATCTTTGTGTGTCTTTCTCTTTATGTAAGGACACTGGTCCTATCAGATTAAAGACCCCCTTTTATGACCTCATTTAGCCTTCATTATCTCTGGTAAGGCTTTTCTCCAAGTATAGTCATGTTAGGGCTTCGACATAGGAATTTTGGGAAGACAAGTTCAATTAATAATACTAGGTACATTTATACTGTACTTATAAAAAATGGAGCCTAGAGAAGCTTTGGACTGCAAAAATAATCAGTCACGTAGACTGGACTCCAAATAAAGAACAAGTTACAGTCCACAGTGACACAAACTCAAAACAGTTGGAGAACCTTAATTTCATACTTAAATCTAAGGAGTCACTAAATGATATTGCAATTGTTATTTAATATTCTTTTTCCTTATATACACATATGAAATCTAATTATAAATGAGCCCATCACCTACTTACTTCATAAGGATCTGTTAAGGACTAACATGACATTGTTCAATAACTAGTCTGAGATTTCTGAAAAAAATAAGGTAAATACCAAAAAGAAAAAGAAAGCTTGTTCTCTTTAGTATTATATTTTGTTAATTCTTCCATTCATTCATTAAAAATTCATTGGTTGCCTACTAGGTGTCAGACACTAAGGTTACAGAGGAAATGTGACCTTAAATAGATCACAGGTCTCTGGGAAAAACAGAGATGTAAACAAGTGATTATCATGAGCTAGAAACATGGTACACTGGTGTTTGTTTCTAAGATTAAATGAAATGTAAAAATATCATTTATTGAATGCTCACTCTGATTTAATAGCTACTCTGCTAAATGTTTATATTCATGATTCATCTCATGTTTTGTAACCATATTAATGTTGTGCACAGCATTAGTAGAGGTGGGAGATTAGGTGTCTTTTCCAATGGCCCTTAGTTGTAGAGTGGTAGAGCAAAGAGGAATTCAGTTGTGTCTTATTCTGGAGGGCATTTTTCATAACCACAGTCTGTCCTTCCTCAGCTCTGGAAACAAAGGAGTAACTAAATCTCTCTGAGTCACAGAATACATAATAGAAAATGTTATTGTTGATCTGGTTCTTGAAAGATGAGTAGAAATTATCCAGGTGGAGAAGGAAGAAGCAGGCATATAGGAAGGCAGAGAGACATGGAGGAACACAGCTTGCTCAGGAATGGGCAGCAATACTCGAATGGAGGAATGGCCCTATATGAGCCACTTTGAAGATTAATGTTTGATAACCTAAGAGGGATCTGCTTTATTCTAAAACAGCAAGGAACCTTGGAAATTTTTGAGCAAAAAAAAAAGTAACATAAAATGAGATAAGCTTTCTATTAGGTACTCCAGTGAAGATATATCTTCCAGAATGGGTAGAGCAAGATTTCAGAGAGCTGTAAAATTTAAGAAAAGAAGAAAACAGTCCACCATTATAATAGTCCAAGCAAGAGACAATGTGGATCTGAATAGGAAGCAGTGGTAGAACTGTGGAGGAGAAGATTGAAAATATACAATTAAGAGATAGACATGCCAGTAGCTTATAGGTAATTGGATAAGAGAAATGAGTAAAAAAGCAAGATTGACTGCCAGGTTTCTAGTTCAAACAATTGGGTGAAATACAGTTCTCTTAAGAAAGAGAAAAGAGGAGAAGAAGTAGGTTCAGAAAGAATTATAGAGTTCCATTTAGGATACTTACTTTGAGTTGCATATGAGATATGTAAGTGAATATTGTCTAAGAACAGTGGAAATGTAGTTCTTAAGCCCCAGGGAAAGAAATCAGGGCTAGATGTGGTGAGTTGGACGCTATTATCCACAAGTGATAACTCAACTGAAGGTGGTAAATGGAAGTCTACAAGACAGGAGCTTGGGAAAGAGAACCTGTCAGGGTCAGTAACCAGAAGAACCCAGAAGAGACTATGCAGGTCAGAAAGGCAGGACAGAACCAGAGGAGAGGAGCATGCTGGGAGTTGGGAGAATTCTAGAGGGTAGCAAGATTCAACACCACAGAGGTTAAGTAAGGATTTCATATTCATAGAATTTGATCACTAGGAGTCACTGGTGACATTACTGTAGTGGCTTTGGTGGAGTATAAGGATGACGCCAAACTGTAGTGTAATGGAAGAAGGAAACAGAAGTCTTGAGTAAAAGATATATTTTCAAGAACTTTAGCTCTCTGGGGAAAGATTGTTCTGTGACAGGAGCTAGCAGGGAGGAGGGATCAAGGGAGAACCTCTGGGGTTTTCCCCCATTACATCTACTGCTTCTAATAATATCCTAACTTTTAAGAATCAAACAATATTCTAATTTTTCATGCCTTTGAAAGCACCTTAGACATTCTTTTTAAGTTTTACTACATATGTTAGTGATAAATAAAATTTATTTGTACTTGAAATTTGTATATGAAATTTTCCAATGCTTATTTTATGCTCAACTGACAAAAGCCTTAATAAAACTATCTTTCCTGAGAAGTATCAAATTCAGAAATCTTTTGTATAACTTTTTTTCTATCAGTGAATTATAAATCTATTAGCATTATTTGATTTATCTTTTACCATACAATCAGAATTTTAAAACCTCCCATGTGAGCATTATGCATAAACAGAGTGAGTAGGAGAAGAAATAAGAAATAAATGATTCTTCCCAACGATTTGAATGTTTATAACACTCAGAGCAAGACCCCTAAAATTTGATTGAAATGTCCTGAGTGACTAATGTGAGGCAAGAAGTTAGAGAATCAAACCAGTTTTATAAGTTTCAGACGAGAGAGCTAGTGTTCTAAGAGAAGAAGCAATGGTGAGCCCTTTGCAGGTAGCACAGTCACCCATCAGTGGGAGGATAAGAGCTGAAAAGAATGCCTGGTTCCTTTACTTACTCTTAGAGGAAACACAGTAGACCAGATTGTAAAGCCTTCCTCAGGGAAGCCATCAGCAAATAAAATTGAAATTTCTTCATGGAACACTGACTATAGTCATTTCAACAGCCAGCATACTCACAGTCTTTCACTTCCCAGTTTGCCCATTACCTGTTCTAGAGACCACAAAAGTGATCCATGCTCCCCTACAAAGCATAGTAAAACAAAGACTCATAGTAAGATGTTGACATTATGTCTTTTAGGGCTTCAAGTAAAATATATCCATATTAAAAATTTATGAATAACAATAGACATTGCAAACACATCTTTAGCACCAGCTATGTGTCAGGCACAATTCTATCAACGAGTATCCCCATTGTGCTGAGAAAGAAAAGGAAAAGAACAGCATCCCATACATCAGCTCATGTTTAATATAACAATCAAATGAAGAAGAAGTCATGATCCCAAACTCAGTAGCTGGTCCAGGCTTACAGAACTGGCAAATATCAGAGTGAGCAAGGTGTGGACTGGGCATGAGGTTTGGTCTCCACCTTGCTCCTTCTTGTGGCCAGATAGTTGAGCTCACAAAACCCCTTTGTCTCTCACTCAATAAAATGCACATTCTGCATTTCTCTTGCTTAATAAGCTTTTAAAAATATTTCTCTCCCCTCAAAAAAAAAAACTATGTGTTTACCTTTTTTGACCGCTAACAGCATTTGTGATTTTGTAAGTAAAGATGAATAAAGGGGAAAAAATCAATGTGTCTCAAGTTAAAAACTAAACATCCCTATTACCAGCAAAGGATTTCTCAAGTTGGGAATATTTGCTACCTGTATTACTGAATGTAATCCTTGTCTCCAGGCCAAATTGTGTTGTCAGTGTCATTGAAGCTGGCTGAACTATTGTATTTTACAGAATCATACCAATTTCAAATATTCTTTCATATTTCCCCATGATTATACAGATACAAGATTCTTTTGTTCATTCATCAAATAGTTAGTGAGACCCATCCTAGTCTAAGTGTTCTGCTTTCACTGCACTTACATTCTAGAGGTCTAAGCAGAAATGAATAAATCCATGAACCAAAACCAACCACTGGGAAGAAAGAACAGATGTATGATAGAGACCAATGGGTGATCACCTGAGAGTGATTAGCGAGGTTTCTCTGAGGAGGTGACAATTAAGTTTAAAAAAAAATGACAATAAGGATCTGGTCTTGTAAAAGTCTAGGGAGAAAGCATTTGGAGCAGACAACTAATCTCCCCAGGACAGAATGGGCTTAGTGTGTGTGATGCCTCAATAGCTTAGAACATCAAGAAGGAAAGCAAAAATCAGAGGAAACGTGTGTGGAGGTAGGCAGACAACCAGTCACGTAAGCACTGTTTTCAACTCTGAATTCACATTCTGGAGTACTTAAACAAAAAAGCCTAGACACACTCCAGACTCATTAATTCAGAGTTTGCAGCGTTTAAAATTTGTTTCCTCCAGATGTTCCTCAAGTGCAAAGGATTGAGGTCTGCCAAGTAAGGCTTTGAAACAAAGGATAAGGGAGTAAGGAAATGGGGTCATATTCTATACCTAATATAATGAAAACTAACTGAATGAATGGTTTTAAGCTGAGATGTGACCTCACACAGCTCAGTGGAAAGTTGATTGTGGCAGACTCAACAAAATCAGCAAGAAAACCAGTTAAGAGACCATTGCAATATTTTAGAAGAGAAGTGTGGTGGTTTGTACAAGTCTAGAATAAGTAGAGAGAAGTAGTCAGCCACACATAATGGATTGGAGGTGGGATAACACCTAACTCTGGGAAATTCTTTATCAAGGGACCAAAGGCAGGAAGAGGAGGCAGTTAAGGGTAGGACAACTAAAATATTAATTTGTAGGGCCTAAGAATCTTGTTCACCTTGCCTGTTGGCCATCTAAGTGAAAATATCAAGTAGATAGTTGAACAGATAGTTCTGCAGCTCAGGGAAAGATTGAGGCTACAGATGCAAATTTAGAAGACCCGATTCTGCAGAAACTATTCAAAGTCATGAAGACTACTTAAGAATATCTAGAAAGAAACCAACCAAAGCATAAAGTATTTAAAAAAAAAAAGAATGACTAGCTAGTTCAAATACTGCCATCTTATGGAGATGGAATCACTGGGAAAAATCTTAGTCTCCAATTGGGGTTTGGGAAATATGGTTACCAAAGGGAATGCAATTAATAATAAGTTTCTTGCCACAAGATAATGGGTACATTTAACAAAATAGACCTGAACTGAAAATCTATAGGTAAAGATGTTAAAAGGTGTTTGTGTATTTGTGCATGTATATGGGGTCAAGGCAAGGTCATTAAGAGACAACTAAAATTTAGGGTTTTAATTCCATTGCAGGAAAAAAGCACATGGTTCACAGTTCTTTCTAAAGTAAAATAAGTAGATGTTCCAAAGCAGATAAATAGTGACTCAATAAATTTTGCATATTTTCTACTTCCCTTTCCTTTAAAAATTCAGTAGGGCCCAAGAGAGCGGAAGTGTAAGAAATAACAATTATAAGTTAAACTTGAAATTTCTATCAGTAAAATGACCTACTCTGAGACCTGAGATGCAGCTCCACAAAATGATCCCATAAATAAATGATCTGAATGTTTTCTACTAATACTTTGAGATTTCTATTGAAAGGTATGAAATGTGAATGGAATACTGAAATATTTTTAAAGCAACCTTCATTTGTCTAAAGGAAAATACAATGCATGAATTAATCCAGGTGCCGCACAAAGGGCCAGCTGTCTCAATGACTAAAGAAATCAGAATACAGTTGCCTTGAGCTTAGTCATTTATTCATCAAAGAACTTCATTTCCAAAAACAAATAAACAAAAATACCTGGAACTAGAATTTCACCCTCAGATGTCCTAAATTTTTCCATATTAGATTGTGAAAAAAATTGATATAAAACTCACGAAGATGGCTTTAAACACATGCCAAACAAAGCCAAAAACATTTGTGCAACTATTATTCATATTCACAATTAAGAACATCATATTTCTATTGTTTTCCATATAGCAAGCAAGCAAACAAGACTCCAAAAGCATATAATGATGCATCAAAAACTATATTAACTTTGATAATTTTAAAAAGCATGGAAGTTTTTTTCATTCCAAATGGCTGATGTATGCATAGATAGCCCTAAGAAGCTATTGTTTACCTTGCAAGAGCATGCATAGCACTCAGGAGAAAAAAAGTACAGCTCCCTTCTTACAGAATAAAGAGATCCCACTAGTCACCCTTTAAAGGCTCCATCTGGCATGACTTACATTAAGCAGCCACATTTATGACCCATGATCTTTTATGTCACCAGGAAACACTTGCTGAAGGAAATATTTGTTCAGTGTTGTTTGTCATGGGGTGACCACCTGTGTGGAGCTGTTATGATAATCAGTGTTTAAATTATCACAGATTCAGGTTTGCTATTTACAGCCAAATTTGGAATGTGCCCTATAGCCCTGGGTATTCATCATTAATATAGGACAAAATGAAATAGATGATCTTAAGTATAAAAGACTGTAGATATATTAAATATGTCTGCTCCATTTTTTTGGAGGCAAACAGCTGGCTAATGTTAATTGTACAGCCAGAAATGTGATAACTTTCCAACGATATAAAAAACGGATTTATTTTGTCACTATTCCTGTGTAAAGCAGTTTCAGAAAACTGAATTAGGTCCAATTTAAAAGTAATTATGGCTTCTATCTTCTTGCTGGTGCTGTGGGAGAATTTATAAGTATACAGGTCATTAATTGAGATAATAAGATTGGGATTAATGTGCCTATTCAAACCAATCATATTTACTCTGATTTACTAAAAAAATTACAGAATCAAAATATCCTCTTAAAAAACTTCCCTGGTAATGAATACCAGCAAAATAGTTTTTGATCTGTTGTACAGAATAAAGAAGCTAAGTAGAAGTAACTTCATATTATGTATTATATATTAAATATCAAATATTCTATATATTTTACTGGCTAAAGTAATTGTAAGAACTTTGGTTTGTCACCAAATTGATGTCAACTTCATACCGAAAAGTACTCATGTGTCTACCTTAGAGAATTCCAGTTGCACCTTACAGGGTCCAGAAACTTATTTTCTAACCATTTCTGAGCAGAGAGCTTGCTAAATACTTTTGGAAATGCTTTCAAGTGTATTCAAGAGTCTTTAGGATCAAATATGTGAAAGTATTTTGTAAGCTACAAATAGTTCTATTTATTTGACCATCATGACCTCTCTAGGTTAATAATGATGACATGGTGTAATATTCAACATGATATGATACAGAGAATTTCAGATCCTATAATATTCCATTCCTTGATTCAGGCAATGCTAGAAATGATTTTTTATAATCTCTGAAAGAGAATCCTTGTTTTCCAGAATTTACAAAGATAATTGTAAGAGATTATCTTAAAAGATTTTTAAACATTCTATCGATTTAGTCCCAAACATCTGAAAAAAAATAGCTAGATAAGTGTAATAAATCTTCCCATTTTGCCATCTCTGAAACCTGAAGTTCTGACTTCCATGACTTACTAGTAAATATATCACTGCCAACAATTACCCCCAAAGCCAAGAGTGTAATAAACAAAAAGAACATTGATTACCATGGGGGTGGCAGCAGCGAACCTCCAGGCCTGTGCACAGGTTATGCCTCTCTGCAGTATCTGCTCTCAGAGCAAGCTGCTTTTCCTGCCCAAGAGAACAGAAGAGTTCAGCTTTTACCTTCCATCAATTTGATCAGCTCATTCTTCCACTTGTATTTTTAGCTTTATCACCAAGAAAATGTGCTACAAGTGGGAGTAACTTAATAAAGTGCAATGAGGTTTGTGAGATTCAACATCTAGCACCTGCCGGGCTTAGAGCATTTTCTCATCCATCTGGGACAACCCATGCTGACACAGCTTAGCTCCATGAAACCAATTACCACACCACCTACAGTAACACTGCCTGAACTAGATTATGACAATGCGCCAACTGCTGAGAAGACAAGCCAGCTCCCAAGGGGTGGTTTGTAATGTCATTGTGGACAATTCCGTGGACGTCTTTTTGGAGGGTGAAGAGGAGAGTGTGGGAAAACAGCTAAAAAAGGGACTCTCATTGCCTTCCATATTTTAAACTCTTACATGTACCATAGATCCCTTTTCCTGCCCTATTTGTCCTCTACAATACCATTGCCTTATCCCTTTTCTCTCCCTGTTTGTTCCCTTCTTAATGCACATAAACTGAACCCTTTTCTTTAAAGTGTTTTCATCAGGATGTTTTATGATGAGTCAAAACTGAAAAACACACAATTCTACATTTACCCTTGATCTTGTGAAGCAACTTATATCTGGCATTTTTATAAGTCTTAAGAAGACAGCCCCAGGCTTGAAACTTTGCAGGCTCTACCTAGATTAGTGATACCCACGGGAACTTTCTTAGCTTATGTCTTAAGACTAGCCTACAAAGACAGAATTTTACCCCAAATCTCTCTATTGAAACTATTTGGAAATCAAAACCAACATGAAATTCTCCAGTGACCCAAGAATGAATGCCCTGATATACACACCAGGTTTTAAGCTCCTTTTGAAGAAAGTTTCTGTGTGTGTTTTTTAATATCATAACTATTACAGCACTGAGCATAATGACTTGCTCACAGAATTGTTCAAGAAATGCTTGTGAGAGTGGACTTTTTCTTTATTTATTTTGCTTTCTCTTTTTGAAAATTCCCAGATAACTAATACTAAAACCTACCCCCTCCCTAACTTGGGAATCCTGGCAGTCAGGTTTCTTTTGTATGAGAGAAAGATGGCAAATTCTCCCTCCTCCCTGCCTCATCCCTTCTTTCTTCCCCCCAACACAAACACATTAGTATTCCATTTCTGTCTCCTCACTTCATCTAGCACCCATTAGTACATTATGACTTCCCATAATGTTAGAGACAGTCTTCTGAGTGGTACAGGTTTAAGGTTTCTGTTGTATAATTATGGAGGACCAGATTCCCATAAGAACTAATCTTGTAGGGGGAAGAAGAATGGGATGAGCAAGGAGCTCGTTTGGTGGCTCTAAGATGTGACAAATAAGAAGAGATTTGTGTTAGTAGGTTTTTCTTCACTATAACAAATATGTGAGAGAAACAAAAGGAAAAAAGATCTATTTCAGCTTACAGCTTTCAGCCCAAGATTTACTGGAACCATTGCTTTAGGCCTGAGGCAGGGCAGAGTGGTGGTAGGGGTGTATAATGGAGGAGGCTGCTCAACTTATGGTAGCCAGGAAACAGAGAGAGCAAGTGAGAGAGAGAGAGAAAAAAGAGAGAGACAGAGACAGAGACAGAGAGGGCTCAGGACAAGATATGCCTTTGAAAGGCATGAGTCAGGCCTCATCCTCCCAACAGACAATCCATTCAATTAGGAATCCATCAATGGATTAATCCATAGATTAGGTAAGAATCTCCATGATTCAGTCACCTCTCAGTGATTGGATTCATTAGCTGGGGACCAACCCTCAACAGGAGCCTGTTGAGAGGACACTTGAGATCCAAATCACAAGAATCTCTCTTTTCCTCTTGCATCCCTTTGACTGCAGACCTCCAGGATCGTGTCTCAATGAGAGTCTTATGAGGTGAGTCTCGTGAAGTCTTGTAAAGTGTCTTAATGGGAGTATTAGAGCAAAGGCCTTGGGTCCAAATGCAGACACTCAAGCTTTACCCCTGTGGGAATGACTGTGGTCATTACTGCCTTCTCATTTCTATGAATGACCCCCTTAGTGACATCATCACACTTGTTCTGCCAATTCAGAGAGTCAGATGAAAAGTACTGAAAAATAACATTTTCCTAAATTCCAGTCTAGTACTGTTACTTTTAGTAAATCAACTTCAATCTCCTTAACTATAAAATTAAAAGACTGCTTTCTACCTGACCCTATGTCTAAAAAACTAAACAAATAACAAATACATATGTGTAAACGACTCAGCCCTTTCTAACTAAAATGTACTGCACAAGAACACATGGTGCTTTTATTTTTATTTTTATTTTTGTTTTTAGACCAAGTCTCACTTGAGGCCCAGACTGGCCTCGAACCCACAAACCTCCTTGCCTCAACCTCCCAAGTGCTGGGATTATAGATGTGTACCACCACGCCCACTGACATTGTTATTATTATTATTCTCCAATATGAGTTTGGTTCTCAGAACTCCATAAAACGTAGTGATATTCATACTTTCAAGTTTTAAAATGTTACTTTCAAAACACTGATGAAATGAATTTCCTTAGCACCTTCTTAAGTTTCTAAAAACAGGAAGAATATACTGTGCCTTATCAGAAAGGACAGGGAATCAGGCAAAAGAATATGTCCATGACACAGACACATGGGTATATCATGAATATAAAATGATAGTGAAACTTGTCCCCTGATTTTATAATCAGGAAAACCAGGAAGAGAAGAACAAGTGAGATGAAAGCAGAAAAATGTATTTGGTGCCCATGGGCAGGCACTGTACTGAGTGAGTACTGAAGAAAAGAGGTATCTAAAGACATGAGCACACAAAAATACCATTGAAGGAGAAATTCCAAGTTGGGGGTGGACCAGGATTAATTTAGTCAGAAGGGCAACTTAGAAGACATTCGATATGAGCCTTGAAAGCTAATAGAATCTCAGTGAGTGGGACTGTAAATACTGCGTGCGTAAGGCAGGAGGTTTTTACATGTTGGGGGGCTTCCTGGGAGGGCTGCCACCCATTGGGTGCAAAGAGAAGAATAAAGGAACTGGTGGAGGCCAGAGCACTGTAGGCTTTGGAATCCAAGTTAATGAATTTGAATTTTATCTGTAGATCTTAAACTTTGAAAGTTTTTGAGCATAGAACTGAAGTGATCAGAACTATCCATATTTAGACATAAAAGCAGGAATTTATCCAAGTGCCGATGGAATACCTTGAGGGGTGTGTGTGTGTGTGTGTGTGTGTGTGTGTCTGTGTGCGTGCGCACACGCACGCAAACACAGACCTTCACATACCTTCACTTGAGGTTATATTTTATTTTGTGTTTTGAAATGTAATCATAGGCTGAAGAGGATGGTAACAACAGACCTCTAGAAACCTAGCTTGGCAGAAGCATAATGTCACTAGACTATAACCAGATGGTCATATGACTCCTTCAAGAAAGCAGCCCAGTTAACTCTGTGGAAAACACAAATGCTCTATTTCTATATTTTATTCAACTATAATTCATGAATGTTTACAGAGTTCAGCCCCTGACCATGGAACCACTATGTCTCTTGGCCAACAATTTTTGGTTATTGAATAAGCTTGAATTTTGTATAATAAAAACATTCCTGAGGAAGCTTGTTTGTTCCGCAGTAAAAGCCCCTGCATGTTTGTAAAGAATTCCCAGTGAGACCAACAGCCCACTTGAGTCACTGCCCCTTGACCCTAGGGATACATATTTCAGAAAATATGGATATTGCCCTAGAGCACCGTGAAAAGTCCAATACCTAATTTTTCTGTTGGGATTCAAGAAATACATTTTGCCAATGACATAATCCCTACTACTTTTTTATAAACATTTTTTGTCTCCAAGGGCAAGGAGCAGTTAGCTGCAATTATGCTTCTTATTTTAACAGACATAACTTCAGATTTGCTTCCCAAAGTGATACTTTGTACAGTAAAGTTTTTGGTTTGGGTTTTTTTTATAGTTACTATTGATAAAAAAGATGCTAGTGTCAGACATCCAGTAAGAAGAAAACCATCTGAGCTAAAACTTCTTGAAAGAGCAAAACTTTTTTTCAACTTAGATAGCTGCCAGCATCTCTTTGTTGGTTTCCCTCACATTATGTTCACTGTGTTTCTTAGAAGATGATTCAAATGGATCCAAATACAAAAGGGGTAAATCATGACTTGAAATCTGAGATCTGTGTTTCTCTAGCTCCTCTTGGAGGAAAACAGTATAAACTAAGTCTCTGTTAGACCTTGAGGAGAAGGGACCAATACCAAGTTCTACGTGAATCTTTTGACTCAAAAAGATACCATTACTTGACTGAAATAGTACTGTGTATAGTATATTGGGTAATCATACCCCTTTTTAAATGCTTGTCCCAAAAAGCCAAAAATATCTTTACTGATCACAGGTGTCCCTTTTTCCTATGTTTTGTCAAAAAAAACCCAACATTCTCACTGATGTCTCTTGGAAAAAAGATGATCCCCTTGAAAAAATGGGTATTAGTATACTAACTAGAGCTTACGTTTTAGAATTGAATTCTTTAAAGGTCAAATAACAAGTATTTTTATTGGGTAGATCATTCTGTTGTCTTCCTATTTTCCAGTATCTCCAATCAATATTTGTTGATTTCCAAATATATTTATTAAGCATTCATTGAGGCACTGGATATATAAAAAGGAATGACACAGTCCATGTAAGGAGGAGAGACACAGTAAACACTCCACTATAATTTTTTTTTTTTTTTGCAGTACTGGGGCTTGAACTCAGGGCCTTCACCTTGAGCCACTCCACCAGTCCTATTTTTGTGAAGGGTTTTTTGAGATAGGGTCTCACAGAACTATTTGCTGGGACTGGCTTTGAACCGTGATCCTCCTGATCTCTGCCTCCTGAGTAGCTATGATTACGGGTGTGAGCCACTGGTACCTGGCAATCTTCCACTATAATTTAGTGTAATGAGGACTGTGATAGAGGTGGGGTCAGGTACAATAAGACCACCATAGAGGAGGTTCTTTACCTGGGCCTGTCAGACAATGTATCTAGGAAGATGTGGCTTGTAGAGGCTTGAAGCAAGATTCCCAGATGAACTGGATGAGGGGTATGGGACAAAAAAAGCAACATGTTTCATTTTCCATTTTACACATTTGCTAAAACAAATGTAGAATCATCTCAGCCACTTCCTCTAGCATTTAAGGAGGGAAAAACTTAACATTTAAAAGAAAAATTAAGTAACTGATTTTCTCATTAAATATCTATAAAAGATGAGTTTATTATTAGTCCTGTTAGCCTGCCCAGATCTCAATTTGGGTAATTACATTCCTCCCACCTAATTTACCCTGTAGTTTTAATTGGTTTCAGAATTCTACCTCACTTCTCTTCAATTGTTGTGTGGTGTTGTTATTTAGTATTAAACAGCTGTTATGTTCTTCCACAGAGCTGAATTTTTTCCAGCAACTGCAGTGATTTCAGTCCTATAGGGCAAATAAATCCATTTGCAAGGGCTTTGAGATAACAAATAATCTCTAAATGCATAGACGTGCAGCATTAATTATTGATAGCAATGGTTGCTAACCATATAGTCATCACTCTTAGAATAGCACAGAGTACTGTCTTTGGTCTACAAAGTCATATACGCAGAGAAAAATCCTTGTTTCTCTAGCTGTTGCCTTTGTGTTGACATACACTCAAAAGTGTTGAAGTTCCTTCTTTTATTTTCCTGAGATCATATTAATTTTAATTAAATATATGCTGCAGTGTACTAAGAACAGATGTTCATTTTGTTTTTTAATCAACTTAGAGGAAGTTTGTTAGGTAATTTATGTGTTTGGCAACATGCTATACAGCCATTTCCCTTCCGTCACTTGTTTATTTATATCTTACGGGGAAGACAATGGTTGAAAGATGTGAAAGATTTTGCAAATAAAAGCTACTCTGACAACTGACTTCCTTATTTGGAAGGAATTTAGTCCTGCTCTGATGAAGACACATGACTGTTGCTGCTGTTCTTAAGGGCCATGTTTGACATCCCTAATGAGACCATCAGTCTCTGCTTGTTTTTACTTTGGACAAGAGTTCAGGTCCAGGCTAAGTAATAATGACCTGGTTAGTAGAAATGCAAACAGCTTTCTTTTTATATTTTTTACATCTCAAGTTTTTCTTTGCTGTCTGGATGAATGCTGTGGCACAACTTAAATAAGCTTTCTCTTTGAACTGATGTTCAGTAAAAGAGACATGTCTATCTGAATGTCCTTAAAATTTATCACCCAAATCTTTGAAAAGTCATGCAACTTTCAAAAATGTGGTCACCACCATGAGGTGCATGCTCACTGGGGACAATTGTAGTTCTGTGTCCATGGTCTAAACCCATGGAAATAGAAAGGACAAAGCCTGCTCATTCACTTTGGGGCATGTATATCAAGTTATGGCAGAACAGATAAACCAGCATTAGCATCAGGGAGGTCAGAGCAGGACCTGGACTGGGCTACTGAGATCCAGACAACTCCCTGCCTTTTGTGTGTCTTGCACACAGCAGTCTCTCCTCCATACCACTCTCTGTATCACCTGTTACCCTCACCCCAGATTGCTTCATGACCCCTTTTTTGTGCCCATTGCATCTCACCAACATTTTTCCAAACTTCCCTAATCCCTGAAAAAATCCCCAAAGTCATCATAATCACTCTAGATCATGAGGAACTACATTCCCAAAGTAGCACCCTACCTGACACCACCAACATTGCATTTATAAAGATAGGCATAATATCTGTTTCACATTCCTATGAAAACTGAAAGGCATATGAAACTCCCAGACCAGTCTGAGGACATAGACCTAACAAGTAAAGACAGCTTCCTCTCTATAATCCTGTGATGTCACAGATCTGGAGGAGAGAGCACAAATACTTTGAATGCCTATAGGAGGTGACATAAGAATTGACTATCACAAAGATGGTTTGGGTGTAAGGACAGGTGGACACAATGCTGAGAGAAGAGCAAATGAGAGCCAGGGTTCTGATCGTTGAGGAGGATGGCTGGCAAAGGCAGAAAGAAGTCACAAACTATACTTCTCCTTCTCCCAGGCTGCTGATAATGGGGCTGGAGAGGCAGAGAAGGCAGGAAGGAGGAGCTAAGTAGACCTAGCCTAAGCAATAACTTGACCTTTCCATTCTACTAAAGAAGGATGTATGTATAGGCAAGAAGGCATTTTGCAAAAGTATGTGGGAGTGATGTGTTCCAGAAAAAAATAGTGGTTCAGTGTAGCAAGCAAGTAGATACAGCGGGGTGGGGGGTCTGGTTGTGAGAACTGTTAGACCATGTAACAGCCATCTTTATCCCTCAGGCAGTAAGCAGCTATTGAAGGAATTTAAATGGAAATGTAATCAGTTCAAATTTCTGGTAGATGAAGTGCAATAAATATATGAAAGTAGGAAGAAACTGTAGGAAGGCAAAAGAAAAAGAAAGCTTCTTCAGGAGTTTAGGTTGACAGCTAACAAAAGCAAGTATACGAAATTTCTTCCCTTTTTCGTTCAACCTACATGTTACTGTATATGTTTCTCTTCCTTACTCTAAGATAGAACATAGAGACTAGAAAACCTAGTCTGCTTTGAGTGTCATTGTTAATGGTCACTGGGAGCAGGGTTCCAACAAGAAAGATTGATCATGTAGAAATAGCAAATTTTTAGTTAGTTAAACTAAATTAAAGCTTCTACTGATGAAGATTAGTATTGGTGTATGATTGTATTTCCATCAAAGGTTCTCCAAATCAAAAATTTTTTATCAATATCGTCTTTCATTTTATACTTCCTTGCTCTGCACACCACCACTTCCCTGAGGGTTAAGCCAAATTAACTTCTAATTAAAACATAACATTTGAAAATGACTTGTGGGGCTTTGCTATATCACAGAATGAAAGGAATAGCAATTAGTTCTAAAAATTCATTCGCTTATTAAACAAACACTCTTTAAGCACCTGTTACCTGTATTTGTTAGCTACTATGCTAACTTGGGAATACCAACACTGGAAAACACTGTCTCTGATCCTTGGCGTTGGGGCAGAGGCATGGAGAGAAAGAAAAGGATTTGATTGAGAGAGTGTGTTGAAAAGAACGTGATGACAGAGGAAAATGATGGAGGGGTGAACTCAACTGTGATATAAGAACTTTTGTAAATGTCACAATGTACCCCCAGCACAACAGTAATATAAAAAAAGGAAGTGCTGGACCCCACAGGTTTCACAGAGGGGTCTTTTACTCTCTAAAGTTAATGTTACAATCAAAATAGCAACTTCAGGGCTGGTGGAGTGGCTCAAGTGGTAGAGTACTACCTAGGAAGCATGAAGCCCTGAGTTCAAACCCCAGTGCCACCAAAAAATAATAACAACTTCAAATCATTAGGTTGGAGATGAGACACTGCAGTGAATTTATTGCTGGGCACAGTTTCAAATCCAACTCCACATTTTCAGTGCAGTTTCCTCCCTGGTAAGATGGTGGTAATGGGGCTCCTTACCTCATCTGGGTAATTGTGAGAGTCACGCGAGTTAATACCTGTGAGGAGCTCAGAGCACTGCTCAATAATTGCTGTCCATTGTCACAATTATTATCAGATCCAGTAAACAAATAGCGTATAACAGCAAAGTGGAAAAACAGACTTCTCCAAGATTAAATATATCAAGGGAGGAATGTCTTCTCTGGATATCTGCCCTCTGTCTACAAAAGTAAACTGTCCCTCTTTGGCTGTGCTTTGAATCAGAGATCTC
Organism: Castor canadensis; assembly: GCF_047511655.1. Taxonomy (NCBI): domain Eukaryota; kingdom Metazoa; phylum Chordata; class Mammalia; order Rodentia; family Castoridae; genus Castor; species Castor canadensis. The sequence continues at coordinate 136,033,934 of NC_133388.1, forward strand.
TAGAACCCAGACAACTATGAGAAAGAAGTTGCTATTCCTTTCGCTGTCCAGAATTCTGTCCTACTGCTTCACAAGGAAGTGTGACATCATGGAGAGTGGGTCCTCTAACAGATTTCTAAGATGGAAATTAAGAACATTTTCCTAGACTCTAAGTCTGTCTCCTGGCATATAGCTTTGTTTTTAAGGATTATTCCTCCTGCAAATAAAGGTTTTGGAAACAGTGATACACAGAGTTAGCTCAGGCTATTGACCCATTAGTGTTTTATATTAGTCCTTTTTACGCTCTTTAACCAGACTCCTCTGAACCTTAAACTCGTATTCAGCCTGGCTCTTTAAATAACGTAACCAATCAAAATGCTTGTAATTGCTTTCAAAGTTTATGAGCCTGCCAATATCATAATACTTCCTTAGGTTTACTTACTATATACTTCATAAAATGCTTCTCTTCAGTCTGTGTATGTGAAATTTGCAAAGATAACCTTTGTGCTCTCTGTTATCAGCCATGGTGTGGTAGCAAGGGTTGGAATGGATGAGATAAAGAGCCCTGGCTCTAGTCCTGGCTTCACCTTTAGCAAACCAGTTTCTGCTACTTCAATTTCTTCAGTTGCACAATGGCAGAGATATACTTAGTAAACTTTATTGTTTTGCTTTATTTCATGTTCCCAATTAATTCAAAGTAAACAATATTTTAATCGAAGATATAACTGAGTGAAGTCCTTTAGAGTATATATTAAATGCTTACAATATACCTGTACCCGATTCAGTGCTGGTACAATTTGGCGGTGGACAAGGATGGTAGGAGCCCTCATGGAGCATACATTCCAATGGATGAAACAGACAGTAAACAATGAAATTATCAAAATAATTTCAGATTGTCAGAAGTGCCCTGAAGGAAACAACTGAGTGATGAAACCGAGTAGCAGAAGAGGCCTCACATGTCTAAAGAGCATGGTTATAGAAACCCTTTCTCTTTCTCTCTCTCTCTCTCTTTCCCTCTCTCTCTGTCTCTGGTAGATGCATCTTCATTATGAGAAAATGGTAGAAAGGAGTCTGTTACAAATGAAAAGGAGAGATTTTCTACAGAAGGCACAGCTCACTGCAAAAACCCCAAGAGAAAAACATTTGGGATTTTTAACACTACCACCAGGCCTTAAACACGTACACACTAACAGCCAGTGGAAGATTTATGGCTGTTTTTGGAAGATGCAGAGATATGGTTTCACAGCATACAGACCATATATATGTTATAGCCTAGGTCTCAAATCATGTCTGCTCCCACAAGAGCTCTTGAGATGAGGTATATGAACTATAGACTGTGTGCAGGCCTACACAAGCAAACTGTTTTCAGGGATTCAAGGTTGTTGTGGGAACTACATGAAATGCTCTTAAGTGAGTAAGCCCTTGTAAACATGCCCATCCTGCAGGTTATTACTGCTTCCTGTTAATATAGACTTTATTGATGGCTTCTGCAAGCACCATTCACTTCTATACATTCAATTTGGCTCTGTGAGCAGCTATGTTCTTTTCTGCTCCTATCTTTCTTTGTGCTTATCAGACTAACTTTGCTTAGGACCCTAGTCAGAACATCACAAAGGTGAGGTCTGACCTTTAACTGTTTGCACAGATGATTTCTGTGTGGCCCATTCACTGTGTCCCAGGAACCTGTTCAGCAGCATGAATTGGAAAACACCGTGTAAGTAGCATCTGGGCAGGGGAAAGGCAGCCACTTTGGTGCCACACAGAAGAGAGACAAAAATAAATCTGTGTCTGTCTCCATTTGGGTCATATATTTCTCCAGGAAATAATAAATGAAAGAAAACTGGGTAAAAATGAGCACACGCACACAAAAGTGAACATTTTTCTAAATCCTCTGCTGAGTTAGTACAGAGACTTTGGAGGAAATAATCCAGACAAAAGGAGCAGAAGGGCAAACCCAGTTAGTAAACCAGAGGTATTATCAAAAAGACTGAAAATTTGCCAAAACATCCTTCTTTTATGATAATTTTCCTCATGCTAATATTCCTGGAAGTTTCAAAGCAAATTATAGAAAAGTCGAGAATCTTCTTGTATCGTTTCTTGCTTTGGCCTTCCATGCAGCCTTCTGTTTGATCTCACTAAATCTCATGCAGCAGATTAGTTCTGCCCTGAAACACATCAGTGCAATGTAATAGCATGGATTTTGTCAGTAATTTCCTGCAAATCATTGGTATATTTCAGAATATATGCTTTGACCAGAAATACATCTAAATCTATGTAACGATAATTTTACATTTTTGAAACACCATAATATTCCTAGATAAAAATCTTTTGATGATAACTCAAGACTGAAATACTAAATGATCTGTTTCATGATAGAGTTCTTTAAAATGTCTACTATGGTACCTGTTATAGAGTGGGCAACTCGATACATATTCCTCGAATAAAAACTGTCGAGTAGAGAACCTTTGAGAAGAGTCACTGTAATCTAATTCCCACACTAACCTAGAGCATCTTCTAGAATCCATGCCCTTCATTCATTCAAAGAATGTTTGCAGTTAGAAAATTTTGGTTATAACATCTTTAGTGTCTTTGGGGAAAATTTCTAATACCATTGAGGATTAGATCATTTAGTGAAAAACATAAACAGGGATGTATTTGATAGAGCCCTCCATCTCACCCCAAACCGGCTCTTCCTAGGTGATACATACTTATCCTCCAGGCCCAGAGTCATATCCCAAGGGAACCTTGCTGATCCCAGATCTGCATCAGATCTTTTGTAAACTCATAGAAACTCGTTATACTAACTTTACTGAGGATTCTACTCAGAGCATCACAAAAGCAAAGTCCCTTTAATTCTTCACATGATTATAATTTTGCATCTATTTAGTTCATTCTTCTTTGTGCCTTAGGTTATAAGTCTTTGAAGACAGGGTCATGGGAAATGTGGCCTGCCATTCTAGCGTGATGCCTAGCCAAAACCAAGTGCTCAAATAAATATTTGTTGAATAAATGTTGTGTGGAGTAGTTTTTTGTGTTCAGGACTTGTGTGGCCCATTAAGTTACCTTAGCAATTAAAATTAGCCTTCAAATATGTTAAATTATGAAAATTACATTTTCATTTAAATGCCTGTCTCTGTGTAATGGTATAGGGATGGATCTCCATTCTACATGGAGAAGCCTAAACATATATTCTTTCTCTTTTCCAAGTTGAACATTTTAACAAACTTCTCCTTTAATTTGTAGAAATTAGTTATCCTTCCTCCAATGAATTTTATTTCCCCTGATGATATATGTGACATTTACAAATTAAATTTCAATTCAAATTAAAATGAACAAAAAGGAAATCTTGAATTTGTAGTAGCTATAGCACCTCTTCCTGGGAACTCTGTGCCATGACCTTGTAGAATTAAAGAAAAGGAAGGCTGATTAGCTCAGGGACATTGGTCTCTGAGATAAAGTAAGACTTCTTTCAACTTTATTAGAGAGATACTTTTTTAAATGAATTCATAGTACTAGTACTCCCTCAAATATGCCCTCTATCATTTCTCTGGCAAGGATCATCAATATTCAGAATGTCTCTTTCTGAGGAAACCCAAAAGATCCCAAATGTTCTAGTTTCTAGACGCCAGTATTTACTGTAGCTATAATCAGACCTTCTACCTTAAAATTTAGAAAGAAATGCCAATCTTAAATTATAACCCATCTTCTTTTTAAATAAATGGTTGCCTAATGCCTTTTGCAAGGGTATTAGCCTTTGTTCCTTATTGTGTTTCTTTGTATCTTTTACTGTCCAGTCTTATCTGAGTACCCATTAATCTAATGATAATTACCTCTCTCTTGTACATACTGCCAATGGGACCAGAACACTGAAAAACCTATTGGGCTATTATCCCTCTCACTTTGATGCCTGCTAGGTGGTTTTTACCTGTACAATCAAGTTGCCCTCTGCTTAGAGTATAGGTAGGTGTGATGGGTGCCTTATTTGCACTTGAGATGCAATAGGGGGTGGTGCGTGTCTTTGGAAGATGAAAAGCAGTTCATTCACCCAGTGTGGAGGAATTTAGGATAGAAGATTCAGTGCCAAGGGGACAGAGATGAGAAAACAGGTGAGTCAGAGAAGACTAGAAGGTCAGAGGCAGGATGCCCATATAATTTATCATCCATTTTATTTTAAGAATGAAAAACACTATAAATATCAGGAGACATAAACCAGGGATGTCCCTGAAAAACCAGAACTTCTGGTCACCATCATTAGGGTGGTCACCATCATTAGGGTGAAAGAGTATGCAAAGCAACCCTTTAGGCTCTGCTGTGGTAAAGACTTCATGTCTCTGTCCTTCTTTGTTCAAAAGTCCATGGCTGACCAACCCCTCCTTTGTTATACATGTAAATCACCTCTCTTGTTTGGATAAGGAAATACTTTCAATCAGGTATGATCAAATCTTGTCTTTGTACTGCTAATATCCTTAAAGTGTTGCAGTGGATCCCTGATGGAACCAATTACATGTTAATTTTATAATACAGATATTAAGGAGAGCAAACTTGTGTCCTTTACTCCCAAGCATTTTTGTTTTTGTGGTGCTGGGGATGAACCACTAGCACCTGTGCATTTTAGACAAAGGCTCTACCATTGAGCTATTCCCTTGGTCCCCTATTCCCAAGTTTTTGAAGGAGATCCTCCATCTTCCAATTGTTACTCTCAGAGGTTTCCTGCATTGATTAGAAGAAATTCTGTTAAAAAGTAGTACTATTTCTCAAAGTTTTGGCACTTGGCCTCAAGCAGTTTTGGCATATGGAAGAGAGAAAGCATGGGGTGTCCCCTTCTCATCCCAACCTAAGGTCTATAAGTCTCTGGGAGGGCATTCTTTTCTAAAGTGTGATGGAACCAGTCAGAGAATATGGCAACAGCAAAGTCAGTTGTGATAACATCAATCATGGTCCAGTTTGCTGCATAGCTGTCACAATTGTCAAGTTGGAACAGAAAAGAGAAGTGATGTGCATCATCTCATGAGAAGAGACCTATTCAAGCCATGTTTATGTTGTCTGCTATCCACTCTCTCAACCACTTCTTTCTCAGCTAACATCTTTTTTTATTTGCCTTCACCCCTACCTTGGAGGTCCTGCTAACCCCACCAGACTCAACTACCATCTTACTTAAAGGAGTAAGTTTCAGGTTTCTGGAACAAGTCACATAGTGCCAGATATGGCAAATTGTCTTGTCTTTTTTAACTTTCTGGATTTAGAATCAAAGTTCTTTTCCCTTTTCTTCTAAAACTTCTAAGATTTCATTTAAAACAATTAAACCTTGGTCCATTTGGGATTTATTCTGAAATAAAAAGTGTATCTAGCTCTCTTTATCCAGCTGGGTCACTCCATTGTCCAAACGATGCCACATTTCTCATATAAAGACCTGTAAATGATGAGTTCTTTATTTTTTTCAATCTTCTTCTATTGGTCTGTCTGTTAATGTGATTGTATCACATTAATTTTTAAGGCTTTATAACATCTCTCTTCTTTCTCAGAATTTTCCTAGCTATTCTTGATTACTTGTTTTTCCATACGAACCTTGGAATCATCTAGTTAGTGTTTGATATTTTTATTAAAATTATGTTAACTTAGGGCTGGCATAGTGGCTCACGTAGTAGAGTACCTGCCTAGCAAGCATGAGGCACAGAGTTCAAACCCCAATACAGCCCAAAAAGATTAGCAAAAAATATGTTAACTTCATCAATTCCCTTAGGAAGAAATGGTATCTTTCTGCTGCTACATATTCTGCCCCACAAATATAGAATGTCCTTTCATTTGTACAGGCCTTATTTTGTGTTCTTCAGAAGTGCCTTAAAGTTGTCCAAGTTTCCATATTGATCATTAAGATTCATCTTTGGGACACAATCTGCAAGAGGTCTCTTTTCTATTGTGTCTTCTAACTTGTAATTGTATATAAGGATTATTGACTTCTATATTGTGCCTTTCTGACTTCTCATTGTTTACATGCATTTTCTGACAATTCTTGGGTTTTCCAGGCATACACTCTTGTCTAAAAGTAGTAATAGCTTTATCTCCTCCTTTCCAGTTTTTATATGTCTGATTTCTTTTTGTTTTTTGTATAAACTTGTTAAATAATTGTGCTAACATAACAGTGGGTATCCTAATCTCAGCTATGCTAACATCAGCAGGAATGTTGGGGTTTTTTTCCCCCAATAATTTTGATCCCAGATCAAAATTCTGGGTAGCAAAAGAATGGATGGATAGATGGATGGATGGATGGATGGATGGATGAATAAAGATATAGTTTTATTATTTCAAGGAAGATCTAAAAATCCTGTCCTTGATTAGTGTTTTTAATGAAAATTAGTTGCTTTATTTAAACAACTATTGGTTCCACAGAGATGGTATGTTTTTCCTTACATCTGCAAATATGAATTATATTAATAGCTAACAAAATATCATTCTACCCTTTTATTTCTTAAATAATCTATATTCAGTCTTGAAGTCTTATTATTTTAATGATTTGCTAGATTCTTATTGTTACTCTTTAATATAGGATGTTTACATTGATATACACAAGTTCTATTAGGCTTTAGTTTTCTTTTTTGTGCAATGCATTCCAGATTTTGGTTTCCATGCTGTACATATATAAAAACTTTGGAAGATTTCCTTATCCTTTTATGTCTTGGAGATTAATAAATTACCTGGGAACTAACTAACTGCTCTTTGATGATATGGTAAGATTCCCTAAAAGCTAGACTGATTGTCTACTCCATGTCAGACTCTGTTTGGTTACTAGAGACACAGAGATGAACAAGAGATGGTCTCTGCCTTCAAGGAACTCATGGGCTGGTGGAGGGTATAAGCATGTTAATAACATAGTACAAAATGAGACTATAGGTTTCAATGGTAAAAGAATGTAGGAGATGCTGTGATAATGCAAAGAATAGTTTCATAAAGATAACAATGAACTATCACAATCAATATTGGCATTTGTCATGAGATAGGCAAACAGAAGCCTATTGCTAAAACTTGCCTCTAGCTACTGAAGTTCCTGTAGTAGGAGATCAAAGGGTATTTTTTTGCATTAGAAATCTTCTAAAGTTTAAAATGTATCCACCCTTGGGAGATGTGAAATCCTCACATAAGTTTATACTCTAAAGTAATGATTTATGGATATCTGATCCTGAAGATAAGTTTCATACAGAAAGAGTACAGATTATAAGGTTCCCATGTTCTTAATAGTGAGACTAATGTGGTCCCAAACAGGAAATCAAGAATTGTCAAATGTAAATTTTGCAAATTAACTTATTTGTCTAGGTCTACCCAAGATGCAGTCATTGAATCAATGAATAGACCAATGAATAGACTAGCTTATCTTGTTACAAGTCTCTCTCTATGTGTGCCTCTCTGTCTCTCTCTTTCTTATAAATTTTTATAGAAAAATTATACACATAGATAAAAGTACACAAACATGATTTAGAAGTGAATAATTAATTTTTACAAATTTAAACACACTCATGTAACCATCAGTCCTTGCAACAACCCCTCAAGAGATTCTTTCCTGCCTTCTTACCATCATAAATGAGTTTGCCTGGTTTTGAATTTTATGTAAGTGAATCATCTAACACATGCTTATTTGGCATTTGGTTTCTTTTGCTCAAAATCATTTTTGGCCGGGTGTCTGTGGCTTACACCTATAATCCTAGCTACACAGGAGGCCAAGATTGGGAGAATTGCAGTTTGAGGCCAGCCCAGGAAAATAAGTTTGTGTGACCCCCATTTCCAAAATAAACAGAGCAAAAGGGACTAGAGGTATGGCTCAAACAGTAGAGCACTTGCCTAGCAAGTGCAAAGCCCTGAGTTTGAACCCCAGTCTCACCAAAAAAAATTGTGTGTGTACAATACATCCATGTAAGTACATATTTATTCTGTTCCCACTGTTGTAGAGTATTATGTTTTAAGAATATACCACAATATATTTATCCACTCTAATACGGATGAGCACTTAAATCCTTCTGGTTTGGAGTTATTATTATGAACTCTTATACCTCTATAAGTATTCTTGCCCATGGGTTTTTTATTTTTCCTATAGAATACATACCTAGGAATGGAACTGCTAGTTTGTTGTATAGGCTTGTGTTCAGCTCTTACAGATACTAACAGTGTTCTAAAGTGGTTGTACTTCTCTATGACAATACAAGAGAGTTTAAGTTGCTGTATATCTTCAACACTTGGTAATTCTTATCATTGTCATTTAGCCATTATTACAAGCCACAAATGAAAGTTTCAGTGCTTCATAAAACTTTTGCTAATTTTGGTTAAAGGACTCATTTTTAATTTTATTAATTTTATTTTTGAATTAGCATACATTAATAATATGAGATTTCATTGTGATTATTCCCTACGTGCATAGTGTACCTTAAACATACTCACCCCTTCCATTATATTTCTGTTCCCCCCTCCTTCATTCTCCCTGCCCCTTCTCAAATATTGTTTGGTGGATTTAATTATGCTGAAGATACTCATTTTAAAAAACTTAAAATAAAAGGAATAGAAAATTCTTAAGTAGTCAAAACTTTCATTTTTTCAGAGGATAAAATCTCCCCACTGAGGACAGTTTTCATTTAGATTAATACTAAGCAAAGTTCTAATATTAGAAGACTCACCTTTTAGATTTTTTAATTTTTCCTATTCTAATTTTGCTACTTTATTCTGCACACCATAGTTCAAATAAATGGCATCTCCAAATGTGTAGAATAATAATTGTTCCACATAAATAATGCAAGATAATGAAGCAAAGAATAGTGTGTGAATTACAGAGAAAACAGTGGGCTGAGCTGTAGTAATTACTAGAAAAATTAAAGTCAGTCATTCAGAAGGTCAATAACTGGCAAAGAAAAACAAAGTAAAGTAGAGACAGGAAAGTTTTTTTTATTGAGACTGGATAGTTCTTTGTGAACTAACAAGTTAAAGGTCATGAAGAAGTTGTGAAAATATGCATTTTAAGTAGTGTGCCTTCTCCATCATGATTCAGGAGCTCTTTAACATTTACTCCTGTAAAAGTAACAGCTCTACTCATTAAAGCAAGTACTGAAAGATCCTCCTTTTATAAGGGAGAAAGGAAATGGAATTGAAAGGGGCAAGGACAGGGATGTTGAAATGTCCCCAGGTGGTTTCTGGGGACCTACTTTCATGAGATATGGATATTTTACATTTTTAACACAAACTCTACCCAGAATATATTCAGATATAAGTGCCCAAAAAGGGGGGAGCCTATCCCCTTCCTATTAATTTCTAAGGATAAATTTTAAGTATAATATCATAACATGACTTCTTCTTTAGTAGCACTTACTAGTGTCACAAATGACTTTTTATTTGTCTCTATCTCCCCCCCACCATAGACTATGCACTCAGAAGCAGAGGGCCATTGGCCGCTGTACTCTCTGCTGTATCTGCACTGCTTATCATAGCACATAAGTGAATGAATGAACAAACCAGTAAGGACCAACACTTTCCTCAGTCTTTCATTGACTAATCTCCATCTTATTTTTCATACCTCATGTTTTAAAACATAGGACAAGGGATTGAGATCTTGTCCCATTGTATCAAATGTCTTATCCAAAAGGAAAATTTACATGAAGGATTACACAGAGCAAGAGAGAAGAGTGTTCTTGAGAAAGGTCAGGAGAGAGAATGAAGAATTTTCTAAAACCCCAAAATTGAAACCTTCATATGAAAAGTTTTTAAGAACTAAATGAGGATATAGAGAAGCAGTGAGATAATAAGGAACTAGAGAAAAGGTTAGTTCAAGAAGAATTAATTTAGAATGTAACACATACGTACAGGAAAGCAATGCGAGCCAACTCCCTGTATAGCTATCCTTACCTCAACTAGCAAAAACCCTTGTTCCTTCCTATTATTGCTTATACTCTCTCTTCAACAAAATTAGAGATAAGGGCAAAATAGTTTCTGCCTGGTAGCGAGGGGTAGCAGGGAGGGCAGGGGGAAGGAGGGAGAAATGATCCAAACATTGTATGCACATATGAATAAAAGAAAATTTTTTAAAACCCAAAATTGAAACCTTCATATGAAAAGTTTATAGGAACTACATGAGGGTATAGAGAAACTGTGAGATAATTAGAAAGAAAAAAATAGTTAAATACAGTTAATTCAAATTAACTGCAAAAGATGGTAATGAGAAAGGAAACAACAAAAATGAAAGTTTTCATAAAAAGTGACTCAAAATTACACCACTGAAAGTAGGGTAAATTTTAGAGAATTTTATAAAGAGGGAAAAACTTGAAATCAGCAATACTCAAAACAAAGAAAGGAATCTGGGTAAAATGGATCCCACTAAAAATGAAAATAGCCTTCCCTAACGAGGGAAAATTGAACAGATTTCTGCAAAATGCAGTGAATAGTAATGCTCACCACCATGAGAAGTTAGTGATGATAAGCTTCTTGGATTTCACTAGATCCCTGAACCAGGGTCCTTTGCAAATTGCACAGCTGTCAATGCACCAGCCAAGTTTTATTTTAACAACATTTACAATTTCTTTTTCAGTTGAAGCAAGGCTGAGGGACCATCTGAACAGATAATGAAATAACTGTGAAAGTTCAGAGCATGCTGAACAAAACAAAATATGTTTTGCCTGATTTATGCAAACTAAACATATTGTCAAGGTTTTGAAGCAGTTAGTCCAAAATACAGCAATTTCTCAAGTATGCTGGCAGCCCATGAATTAAATGGAAATGTGTCTCTGAAACAGTTTAATCAGACTGGATAGATGTATTGGACATTTTTATATTCTCATAGTATGAATTCATGAATAATGTCTTTTCCTTAAGGAGTACCCTACCAAATTTACCCTAAAGCCACAACTCTTGCCCCTGTTGTTGGAGTTCTTCCATTAAGGATTCTAGGAACATCTTTGCTTTTTTAAACTTCTGTCAAAGAAAAAATAAAATTAAATTTGTTGCTTGCTCCTTTCCCCATTGTAAAGAAACCAGGTCAATAGTGGGCTTCCACTGCTCTTCCTTCCACAACTGTGTCTCATCCCAAGGTCTCCAGCTGAGAACTTCGAAACCCAAGTGGTACAAACAGTTCTTTGATGTCCTAATGAATGTCCACATCTATGAAGGGTTCTTCTATCTCCATCCATGGGAAAAGATCAATGAATTCTACAAATATCCAAAGTTAGAGAATTCTGAAACCCAACTTTCATACCTGGTATGTTTAGTCTTGAAAAAGGACCCAGTCTGTAGAAAAATAACCATCCAGGAGGAAAGAAAAGCATTGTCCTTGGAGATGACTTTAAAGGATTCCGAATGAATCAAAGAATGTCTGCTCATGGCATCTCCTCAATGGTTTTACATTTCTGAAGAAGGAAACTGTGATTCATAGGGCAAAACCTTGTTAGAGCTGTGGCAAATTGTGCTTTAAAAAGTCTTGCCCTCTTCTCACTCTATATTCTCCCTCCTGGAGCAGGAATTTTCAAGGCTTTGCCTATCGGCACTAAAGAGGCACTACCTACTCTGCCATTCATAGGGAATTTCTCAGTAACTGATGTCAGCAGACACTCAAAACAGCATCTATTTTTATGTACCTCCTCAATCATTTTGAAATCTGAAAATAAGTAAAATAAAATAAACAATTAAGTAAATAAATCACTGATACTAAACTGTGTATCTATAGAATGTTTTACAAAAATCTTCATTAATGTCTATCCTCGAATGAGCAATCTGAGTTGGGAAGGAAGATCTTGTTAACAATGCTGTTATTTTACAAATGAAGAATGTACAGTAGGAGGGATTCAATGCTTATATACAAGTTCACTCAGTACAGTTAATGGCCCATAATTTTGATGCCTTTGGATTTCAGTGTTAAAATGTTCCACCCATTTCTAATGTGAAGTGGGGAAAAGAATCTTGCAACCATGCTATTGGTAGGCAAGGGAAATTTATTTTCCTCCAAAAACAAGTTTTTTTTTAAATTTACCATGGTCTTACCACCCTGGTGTGTACCGAAGATATTAACCTATTTACTAATGTCAAGATTATTTTTCTGATATTCAAACAACTTTCTAAAATTAAATCTATTACTCCTACTAAGATGCTTCCAAAACTAATACTCTTTATGCCTTAGAAGAGATTGTGATTTGGAATAATTACACAATGAGCAGCAAATAAAACCAGTCCAATCCTAGTTCCACTGGGAATCTACTGTGACCTGGAGAATGTCACTCTTACTTCCCAGGCCTCCCCTGGAAAATGCACAGTATACCTCCTTCATATGTCACTGTTTTAAAGACCTGCTATGCCAGCTGGGTGGGAAAATCTTTTAGGTAATAGTGATACAAGTGTTAAATTTAATTGATATTGAGTTAATATGTTTTAGGATGATATTTTAGGAACTACCTAACTTTATTTTCTTAATCATATGCTAATATTCAGTGTTTCATTTCAGTAACCTAAAATAAAATTCTTCCTCTTGTATCTCTGCTGATGCCTCCTTGGTTCACCTACCATGTAGCAACATACCCTGTATTCAGTGACTTCTCTCTCAGCCCTCATATGCGATTAGTCACCAAGTCTTTTCAATCTTTTCATTCACAGCTCCTTTCCCTTCTACACTATCTCCAGTTTACCCTCCCAACCTCACACCCGGAGAACTGCAAGTTCAAATCCTGGTCCTATTGCTTACTAATCCTGTAAAACCATTCTTCTGTGTCTCATTTGTAGAATAGTAATAGAGTAAAACTCAGGACTGAGAAAAGAAACTCATCCTGACATCAATCAGGCTGTGCCAATAAACAGACAAGTTCAGACACAATGTCAACTTTTAATTATGATTTTACTGAGGCTATACTATGATGACAAAATATTTTACCCCTGTCTCTTGAATAATTGTTGCCTTTTTATCAATTACTTTTTAACCTTGCATTGAACCTCTGGTTCCTGAAAAATAAAATTACTAATATACCCATTTGCTAAGGGCTAACATCAGGTCAGCATGTGGCTTAGAGCTAATCCTTATTTTTATTAATCCCACCTCAGCAACAGAATCCAGTCCAGAGTTGGTCCCTACCCCACCCCCTTAGCTCCTTCTCAGAATTATTCAGTCAATCCAAACCCTACAAAAAGTTCTTATACCAAACCATTCAAGGCTTTCTCATAGTTGGGCTCTCCTTTGTTGTAGCAAATTGAATAAACCTGCCTTTGTGGGACTACAGATGTGGCCCTGGTTTTCTTTAGTGGGTGGGATAACAATATCTACAGGAATAATAATAATGTAATTCCCTTGAGGATGTTGAGAGAATTAAATGAGATCATGCATGCATAGTGGTCCCTCACTATACTCAAGGAATTGGTTCCACAACCCCCTCCCCAGATACCAAGTCCACTGTTGCTCAAATCTCTTAATATTATTTACATATAACCAGCAAACATCCTCCCATACACTTTAAATCACCTCTAGATTGCTTATAATACCTAATACAATGTAAATAGTTGTTTTACTATACTGTTTAGAAAATATGACCAAAAAAAGTCCGTACATATTCAGTACAGACATAATCATCGGAGGCCTAACAACATAGGACACAAAGGATTCTGGAAGTAAACAATACCCCAACAACAAGTGCTGGAAAGAATAGGACTCAGTGAATTGCCGGGAGGCTACAATAGGGCACATCTGCAATTCACTTCATATGGATTCAATGGTGTGCTTGGCATGGCTTTTTGGAACTGTCTGGAATTGTTTTTAATCTTTTCAATCTATGGTTGCAAGTACAGGAGTCTTGACTGTAAAGCAGCTCCAGTGATAGGCCACATGGTAAATAGTTAATAAGTGCTAGCTGCTATTTTTATTGTTGTCATCATTATCATTACAATTGTTAATATCCTCTTTATTAGTGCCTGCCACTAATCTCATCTCTCCCAAGCTACCCTGTATAGGGCTTCAAGTTATTTTCACCCATTTATCCCCCTTTTCAAAACTTTCAGTGGTTCTCTATTATTGTCCATCCAAGAGCCAACATCTGTTGTAATGACACAAATTACCTTTGTCTATATATTATCCTACAAGATGCTTCCAATCCAACTGGCTGGATTTTTCCTGGCTCCCAAAACATGGCTTACATATGGTCTGTACACTTACTTAAATAGCCCCTTGACTTCCTTTCCAGCTCTACAAATACCCATCCTTCATTTCACTGCAAATCCTCCTCCTCCAGAAAGTTCCTTGGTTCACCTCTTATCCCCTCTGAACCACACCAAGTTTATCGTTTATTCTACTAATAAAGCTATACTAATGTAGCATAAAGTTGTATACTTCTTTGCACATTTTTATCTTGATTATTAGCTCCCAGCTACTACTGGATTGCATTCCCCTTTTCATCACAAATAATTTTGTCATAAATTCATGATGTCTTTTGCTTGAGTAACTTCATGAATTAACCTTTTCATTTCCCTAATTAGTATATTTATTCCAGAAACTCCTTTCCAATTAATTTGCACAATGAATTTCTCTAAACATGTAGAACCTTCAAGATAGCCTTTTAAAACATTCAAAGTGAGGTTTTAATTCCCCAGCTCAAGACAGTTACATAGTTTGAACATGCAGTTACATCGCCTTTGTTTTCCCTGTGCTGCAAAATTAAATAGCTATACCTGCAGATGCCCATGACATTTTTTTTCCTCTGATAGATAGCAACATAGTGAATTTGTGCGTATTTCTACTATAATTCTTCCCATCTAAATTAATACTATTTCCTTTACTTCCTGAAGTTTTCAAAACTGCTCAAATTATCTCTAAGTTTATTACCCTACTTCTGACCTACTCTGTCAGATCATTTAATAAGAATCTTTCTTTCCCTCCATTCTGGTTTATTCAGACAGAATCATCTTATTTTCCTTAAGTTCATTGATTTTTTTTCTAGTTTCCCAGTTTCTCTTAGCTTTAAGACTCCCTTGCTACAAAGTCCGGGGCATATTTCCATTCTTATCCATCCTTTTTATACAAGTCACATATATTTCTTTCTGGTCTCCTTGAAAAGAACTATAACCTACTAAGGTTTTATTATGGTATTCCTTAGCATTCTAGCATTCTTTTCTTACAGATCTAAATGCCCCAACACATGAATTAAGATTATATTCTTTTCCTCAATTTTTATTTCTCAAAAGAAAATATTATCTAACAGAACAAAGATGAGGCTGGTGACCTTGGCCTATTGTTTTGCTTTTGCCCTTGACTCACTGACCCCACCTGTTCACATGCTGATCAGGTGCCAAGGGGCCCAGAAGAGTGCTGGAAGGATTGCTAAGCTTATGTTTAAAGACTTCTGATCTGCCTTTTAAAGCTATTAAATAAATATATGGTACTTATTAATAGATAAATATTAGTCTGGTAGTGTTCTATTAATATGCAAACATTTAACTAAAAAAAGACCTACATAGAGGGTAGGGTGGTAGAAAGACCTAAGTTCAAGTCCTGGTTCTAATCCTTTAAAGCCAGAAAACCTTGAATAACTCTTAGCTTCTCTGAAACTGTTTCCTCTATAAAGTAAGGTAATTATAGCTATGTAATAGGGTTGTTAAAAGTTTTACAAAATGTGAAATGTGATCATTAGAATTTATTAAGCAATTTGAAACTAAGAATTTGATTTGTTTTCTGGTATATTTATTCCAAGCAAGTTCCTCCATTCCACTAAACTAATTGTTCAGTACACACACACACTTAGCAATGTGTGAAATTATAAAAAAAAAAACAGTAATTAATGAAATGTAATACCATTCACTCTACCTTCTATAAACTATCACAGATAAAAAATATAAAGAATTTTTTGTTTATCCTTTAGTTCGTTTCTTAATAAGAAGGAAGGAAGGAAGGAAGGAAGGAGGAAAGAAGGGAAGAAGGGCAGGAGAGAAGAAGGGCAGGAGGGAGGGAGGAAGAGATGGAGGGAGGAAGGGAGGGAGAAGGCAATCAGCATTTCTCAACTACCTTCTCTCCACCTCTGCCAAGTTAGTCCAAGCACCATAATTTGTCATTCAAACAATTCAGTCTCTTTCTGCTTGCCCCTTACCTCCTACCCAAGTTCAGTCTCTTAACAGGAACCACAATTATCTTCACACTATACATGACATTATACCACTCTGTTTAAAACCCTTTTATGATTTCCTGCCAAATTTAGAAGGAAAACAATCCAAATTTAGGACAGGCCCTCCAAATTCAGACACCTTGCTATTTCTCTGACCTCTGGCTCTTCTGTGTAGCTGGAATCTTCATTGCTGGGATCTTTCCAAGACCTAGATCCTTCCTGTCATTTCCATCTCAGCTTAAATGCTGCCACGTCATTTTTCTTGACTAACCAAAACTATCATTCATGACAGTGGGATAGTGTCTGGCTTGCATGCGTGATCTGTCTCCCATTGTGGTAGTCCATCCTACCCTTACCATATCAGCTTGCTATAAGGCACCTGCCCACGAGGTTAACCTCTGCTTTCTCAGTGCCCTGCCTTCTCTGGCACCTAAGAAGCAGGAAGGAAATATCTGTTGAATTAATGAGCACTCCCTCATATCCTGTGCTAGTCATTTTGCAAATCTTTCATTTCTACTTTCATGAACAAGCTGTGTACCTCTTAAGACTTTCTGTAGCTTAGGAACCTCTTTAATACCATGTGTTTGCTCAGCATTTATGACCCAGCAGATAACCAAAGAAAGAAAGCCACCATGAGTCATGCTGTGCAATTTCAAGTACCTTGAGAACAGGTGATATTTTTCACAGTGTCAGCTGCAGGGCTCTGCAAGTGCTTCCCTGTTGCCATGGTAAAGGCTTTATAAAGCAAATCCAGCCAGGAAGCAGGTTCTCTGTGCTTTTGGAGTCTCTGCACAGACATTGGCTCCCAAATGGGTCCAGCCAAGAGCATTGCTCTGGGCAGACCCTCTGTGAATCTTGATCTGTGTTAAATTGAGTTGGGACTTTGATACCGATAATACTCTGCTTCTAAGATCCTTTCAAATGTCAGTTTCCAGGATCTCAGAAAGAAGTCTCATGAAGTTCTTCATCGGAAACTAAGTTCTCAAAATGCAAACACCTGTAATTTTTCTACCCATAATAATACTAATAGCTCACATTTAGTAAGCACTTACTTTCTCTCATATAATCCTAAAACCCATCCAGGTGACAGATACTATAATTAACTCCATTTTACAAATGAAGAAACTGAGGCTCAAGGTTAAGTTGATGGTCACAAGTGACATAGAGACCACAAACTTAAGTGGTAGAGCTGAGACTAGACCAAAACTTGTGTCACCACATGGGCCGTGGACTTTACTTTCACCCATAAGGGTTTTCCATGGAAGGCAATACCAATTCAAGGACCCAGAACCCATCTTATAGCTGGTATGCCCAACAACCATAGCAAGGGGTTAGTCATCCAAAATTCAGCTTTGTTTTTGTTTTTTCCATTCCTTTGAACTGTATACAGCCTAGGCAATAGTCTTCTTTTCCACAGTCCTCATAAGTTTTCTGCTCACTAGGAAGTAACCATTTCCTATGGCAAGCAAAATCTCAATTGAGACATTGGAATGGACAGTCCATGACTCAAAACTTGGAACCTTATGGAATGCCAAGTGTCTGCTCTCAGGTTGGCTCATTGGGCCCCCTCTGCCACAGCTCTTGCCTATATCTATCCCCAAGGGATGGGAGAAGTGACAAGGGAATAAGATGGTTCTCATTTGAACTAGAAAAGCTGACTCCATGCACCCTAGGTTGGCAGATGTCTAAAAGCTGACTCTCTTGTAATGTGTCCCTGCTGGGTTCTTCCCTTGCATTTCCTTGTCCCTCCTGCAGTGGCCAGGTAGTCACTTCCCAGGCTTCCCTTATCCTGCAGGCATCCTGAGCTGTGCCTCAGACTCTTTCTCCTGAGATCTTCTTGTCCCTAAGGTGGGTCTCTTTCATGGTATATATGAAAGTCTGACCACTTTCTCCTGCTTACAGGCACACTAATGTTTTGTTCCTCCAAAACTCTACAAGAGCAGGCCCATCCCAAAGCAACAATTTTTTGGTTTTTGGTTTTTTTTCATTTTTATTAATTAATTTATTTATTCATTTAACTATTTGGGTGCTAGGGTTCGAACCCCAGGCCATGTGCATGTTAAGTAGGCACTGTACAACTGAGTCACACTCCAGCCTGAAAATGTAAAAACATTCTTAGCCAATGGGTGGTACAAAGACAGGTCAATGGATTTGGCCTATGGGACATGGTTGTCCAACCCCTGCTCTATTTTACCACAGTGCAAGGATCCCAAGGAGTAATGGCCTTCCTGTGGGTCTCACATTCAGGTCCATGACAAAGCCACTCAACTCAGCTTCAGAATTCTCTTTGTAAGTCTCTTTCTTATTCTTTCCTTTTCTTCCTCGTCCTACTTCCTTCCCTCCCTTTGTTCTTTAATATTTCAAATTTGTGCCTATTTCCTTGGAATCCTTCCTCTTGGCCTGTCTTCCATGCATTCGGCTGGATTAATTTCCCAGAATGTTGGCCTGGTTGGGGAGAGTTTCATCTTTCCCATCTTGCTCTTCAGTCTTCTGCAAATTGCTCTCTTACTCTGCCATCTCATTGCTGAACCTCAGGCTCATTATGAAAGTCTGTTTGCAAAGTTCCCATCCTGAGCAACAGTTTTATAGTCATGAAACCAAAGCAAGGAGTCTACCCTTCTCTGGATACACTGGTCCGTGGATCTCAGATACAGAATCAGTACTTACTGATTATCTCACATCCATTGCCATCACTGCCACTGGCACCGGATCCGAGTGAGAGAAGTGGCAGCCCCAGGATGAGGGAAAGTAGATGGGATCTCTGCAGGGCTGCCTCTACAGAGCCTCCCCTCAACCCCTCTCTCCTCTACTGCCTGGTTTCTTTTATATTTTATTGTGGTAAAATATATATAACATAAAATTTGACATTTTACCCATTTTTAAGCATACAGTTTTGTGGAATGAAGTACATTTACATTGTTGTGCAGCCAACCCTACCACCCATTTCCAGAACTTTTTCATGTTCCCAGACTGAAACTCTGAATCCATTAAACACTAATTCCTCACACTCACCAACCTCTAGAAACCCTCCATTCTACTTTCTGTCTCTATGATTTTGACTAGTCTAGTACCTCACGTAAGTGGAACCAGACAATATCTATCATTTTCTAGCTGTTAATGTCTTCAAGGTTCATCCATGTTGACACATGTGCTAAACTTCCTTCCTTTATAAGGCAGAATATTATTCCAGTATTGTGTCCCCTGTTATTTATCATTTATCCACCTACAGATAAAACGGGTTTCATTGCTTCACTTTTTTGGCTACTGTGAATAATTCTATGAACATGAGCGCGCAAATATCTCTTTGAGCCCCTGATTTTGACTCTTTTGAGTATTTATCCCAAAGTGGAATTGCTGGATCATATGGTAAATCTGTTTCATTATTTGAGGAATTACCATACATTTCCCGTAGTGGCTGCCCCACTTAATGCTCCAACCAACGGTACACAGGGTTCTAATTGCTCTCCATCCTTCTTAACACTCGTTTTCTGGAGTTTTTTTTTTTTAATAGTGTCCATCTTAATGGCCATAAAGCAGTGTCACATTGCAGTTCCATGTGCATTTCCCTAGTGACTAGTCACATCAGCATCTTCTCATATACTCATTGGCCATTTACAGATCTTCTTTGAAGAAATGTCTATCCAAATTCTCTGCCCATGCCCCAATTTTAATTGGGTTGTTTGTGTTTTTATTCAGAATGTGATTCCTTGTTAGATTTATGATTTGCACATATTTTCTCCCATTCTATGGGTTTTCTTTTCACTCTCTTGATAGTGTCCTTTAATGAGTTTTTAATTTTGGTATAATACAATTTATCTGTTTTTTCCTGTGCTTTTGGTGTCATGTCTAAGAAATAATTACCAAATCCAATATCACACAAAGACCTTCTAAGAGTTGTACAATTTTAATGCTTACATTTAAGTCTTGTTCCATCTTCAGTTAATTTTTATCAATGGTATAAGGCATCTTACTGCCTTTTTAAATATAATCTGCATCCTTTTATATCCATTGCTAGGGAGGTAAGGAAACTGTTCTGCCTAAAATGTTTATTTCTACTATCTTTGAAAGGCTGTCTCAGCTTTTTCAGGTCCCAATTTATCTCTCGGTCATCAGGTCCCAATTTATCTCTCAGTCATTTTCAATCATATACCTCTGTTTTATTTCATTCGTATTGCATAACTACTCTCTGAAATCATCTTATTTGTTTACTTATTTTTATCCTCACTACAATGAAAGTCATAAAAGATACACTTTCCTTCTGTTCTTGCTTTGATGTTAACACTTAAAACAGGGCATGAATGCTGTAGGTATATGTTAAATGTTTGTTGAATGAATAATGAATAAGCTCCTTCCTTTTTTTTATAATTGCATAGCATTCCAGAGCATGAAAGTACCTTAATTTATTCAACCTGTCTTCTATTAATTGACAATATAGTTTGCTGATTTATTTCTGCCTCTTATATAATGCTCTAATAAGTGTTCTTACACATATCTCCTTAAAAAAATAAAGTCTTGATCCATATCCTAGTATCATGGATTTTCTTGGGAAATTTCACATACATATTTTCCGTACATTTATTTTAGTATCCATTGCCTATCATGCTGATACTTTAGTCAGAGCTAAGAAATGAAAAATCTAATTCAAATATCTGCATGATAGAAATACAAGAAGTAGGAACTTTGGATTAGCAGAGTGGTTCAAGTAATGGAGGAGAAGGAGCAGGAGGAGGAAGAAGTCAACTGGATCCCATAGAACACAAATCCTACTAGATAGAAGGTCTCATGTTGAAGATCCCACCCTAACAAAAGTGAATTAATAAGGTAAGGAAAAAGGTGTATCCAACTTGAAGAAAAGGCCAAAGTGTGATAAGAATAGTGGGCAGGCATATGAAAAGGATTGTGGACAGCTGTTCCCTTACTTCACTAAAGAAGGAAAAAAAAGAAATAGGTTTTAAATTGCAGCCTGCAGGATTAATTTAGGTATATCCTGAGAATGTGTATCTAGGTTACCAAGGACAGTAAATCTCTTTTTTTGGAGATTTTTCTTCTTAAATAAAAATAAAAGTGGGGGTGGGGTAAAGTAAATGACTCCTGAAAATCTTCTCCAGTAGAAAAATTATATTTCAAGGGAAAATCTATAGTTTGAAAAGTATCAATTTCCTCACCTAACTAGTCAGTAATTTTGAACACTAAGAATTAAAACCCAAGGCACTCTCAGATGTAATTTCCACATATGTTGTTGCTTATTCCCTTTACACAATTTCTGCAGCATTTATTTTTTTTTATTTTCTTTTCTTTTATTATTCATATATGCATACAAGGCTTGGGTCATTTCTTCCCCTTGCCCCCACCCCCTCCCTTACCACCCACTCCGCCCCCTCCCTCTCCCCTCCACCCCCTCAATACCCAGCAGAAACTATTTTGCCCTTATTTCTAATTTTGTTGAAGAGAGAGTATAAGCAATAATAGGAAGGAACAAGTGTTTTTGTTATTTGAGATAAGGATAGCTATACAGGGAGTTGACTCACATTAATTTTCTGTGCATGTGTGTTACCTTCTAGGTTAATTCTTTTTGATCTCACCTTTTCTCTAGTTCCTGGTCTCCTTTTCCTATTGGCCTCAGTTGCTTTTAAGGTATCTGCTTTAGTTTCTCTGTGTTAAGGGCAACAAATGCTGAATAATTTTTTAGGTGTCTTACCTATCCTCAACCCTCCCTTGTGTGCTCTCGCTTTTATCATGTGCTCAAAGTCCAATCCCCTTGTTGTGTTTGCCCTAGATCTAATGTCCACATATGAGGGAGAACATACGATTTTTGGTCTTTTGGGCCAGGCTAACCTCACTCAGAATGATGTTCTCCAATTCCATCCATTTACCAGCGAATGATAACATTTCGTTTTTCTTCATGGCTGCGTAAAATTCCATTGTGTATAGATACCACATTTTCTTAATCCATTCATCAGTGGTGGGGCATCTTGGCTGTTTCCATAACTTGGCTATTGTGAATAGTTCTGCACCATTTATGATAACTAATTGTAAGCAACAATAATAGCTACAGTGGTGTCTTTGTATTACTTTTGCTTCTCAGTTCTCTGCCATTTTTTTAAATATTTGAATGATGCAGGAAAATTATCAAGCAGCATTAAACATTTCTTTGCTTCTATGGTCACTTCTTGACTGGCCACTGTATTGAAAGGGATCTTGGGTTGAATATCTCTAACATCAGATAATCCACGAATTAACTTCTGTTTGGTTTTAGGATCTATCACCTGATTTAGCAGGGAGAGATTGACCTTCTTATGATGGTGAGGCTGCAGAAAGCTGGCTATTAATAAAGTTAGTTTTCATCCTCTAAGCATGTACCAAATGCTCAGGAGGAAAAGGGAAAGGGGAGAAATAACTTGAATGTATTCAGGGAAGTCAATTTGACATTGAGTTTCTTCCACAAGTAATCTGCTAAATACATTGATGTGTGAGCTGGCCTAAATAACATTATCAACTTCAGGTGTCTTTTTTTTCTAGAGAATTCATGGCACTTTCCTCTAGATTTTCCTAGGGATATTTACCTTCCCAGTCCATGGACAACTCTGTCATTGTGCTGTTATGATTCTTTACTAATTCTGAAAGTAAAACTCCAAGACTTTGCACAATTTTAGTTGACTTGTCCTCCAGAGGTCACCCTGCCTCTAATCTCTGCCTACCTGTCTGACCTCAGTCCTACCACTTCCTCCTTTGTCTCAGCCCTAATCATTTCCTAGACATAAATCCTCTATGCTAACAACATTCTACTATGTACCTCCTTTTTGGACACACCACACTTTCTCCTGATTTTATCCATCAGGCCTCTAGGAAGTCTTCCTGCTTCACACCAGGCAGAGTACCCAGGGCATTCCCCTTTGGAACTCAACACCATGTAGCTGCTCATGTATGCATCAGTTCCAACCTTTCTACTCTCTCTGAGCCTCCCAGTGGAAGTCATGTGACATGTTCATCCCAGAAGCCTCTGCATCTAGTATGCAAATGCTAGGTGGTTTGTGGTGATTACATAAATATATTATCATCCAGGTATCAACTAGCATTTCTAAAGTATTTAAATGAGTATTCATGGATATGTTTTTTAGCAGGTAAACCAAACCTACCCTTTAAAATTTATCATAGAGAAATTGTAAACTATATACTCTGTTATGCTGAAAAATTCTTAGCCATCGCTTTAAAAGAAATGAGTAAATAAAGGAAAAAATGAAAAAAAACACTTTGTTACATCAGCACCCAAGAGTTCTAAAGAGATTCTATCCTTCCACTTTTATTTACTCATTCACTAATTTATTCAGCAAATATTTATAAATGCCTACTTGCTAAATAGGTTACAGCTCGTTGCTGGAGGTATAAGCCTAGAAAGGCTTCATTTCTTCCCTAGGAAAGCTCACTTTCTGTTATGTGCCTTCAGTTCCAACTAATATTGCTCTTTCTTCAACAGAATGTTTTTAATTGCCACCACGTAGAAAAAGAGTAAGGTTGATGTAAGGAATAACAAAAAATTTGTGAGGGGACGACAGGACTAAAAAAATTCAAGTTTGTTCCTAACCAATTCTCTAATGAGGAGTCAGCTTAAGTATTATTCATTGAAAAATGAGAAGCAAATTGTATTCATAGCATAAAATTAGATAGAGTCTTGTTAGCTAATGTGGT
Organism: Castor canadensis; assembly: GCF_047511655.1. Taxonomy (NCBI): domain Eukaryota; kingdom Metazoa; phylum Chordata; class Mammalia; order Rodentia; family Castoridae; genus Castor; species Castor canadensis. Next base: position 136,057,687 of record NC_133388.1, read on the forward strand.
GAGAGCTTATGGGAAAATAACCTGGTTTTCACAGTATGTCAGTGTGGTTTTCTGCTTGGTCTAACAACCTGAGTGCTTGGGTTGTTGGAGCAATAAGCATCCTAGAAGTACTTAGGCGTATTTTCATCAATAAGAAATGGGGTAATGTCCATGCACTAAGGCTGCTTATCACATGGCCGTTTATCACACTAGCAGAGAAGTTGGCAGAGCTTCCTGGGTTTTTATTGCACATATTTGATTGGAGCATCTCTCACAATCTCATAGGATTTTGTTTGAGAAAGGACAGATTTGAGGCTGCAGGGTTTCAGTTTTTATCCAGTTTAAAACCCTGGGCATGTTACAAAGCAGCACACGGACTTCCATCTGTTTGCTCTTTCTGTGGATCTATTTTTTGAAAGGATTGAAAAGCTTTATTATGCTAAAAATATATTCGGTTCTATAGTTTCCAAGCCAAGCTAAGATCATTCATTTTCCAAGCCCTCTAAGAATGAGGATGCCATAGTAACCCCACTCTTTAGTATTTTAAACCTGGAAAGCCCCTAGTACTACTTAAGCAAAAAGTCCCAAAGTAAAACATACTAGAAATAAGGTTGGTGACTTTTCCCTTCTAGCACCCAGAGAAAGCTTAACATTTTGATAGCATGAAAATAGCCTCTTGCATTTCTTATTGTACCTTATGCAAACTACTGTAATAAAATATTGTGAAACACAAATGAATGGGTGTTTTACCTGCACACGTCCATTATCTCCAGGTTGACGCTAGTCTTTTTCTCTTCAGCTCTAACTTGGAGGCCCCTTCAGACAGGTCTCCTCCCATGATTCATTGTAATTTCATTTGCCTTGTCATGGTTCAGTCCAAAGAAGAGTCTGAATATCTGCCCTACGGACAAAATTCTATCTGTTGAAAAGTGAAATGAAGAGTTGAGTCAGAAATTTGTTTTCAGTCATGCTGCCCAAAACTCTTTCACCAAATTTAAGGATGTTGGAGGCCTGAATTATCATTCCTGAGGACACTGACTTAAAGTACTTATGTACATGGAGATGCTCGTGAAACATGGTACACTGAACTGAATTTGGTTATTATCCACCTCTCCACATCACTTTAGAGAGCAATTTCGACTGGAGGGAGTACTTCATCACTCTGGACCCAGCTGAAATCCTCAGAATGAATGAAAAGCCCCTATTATTGTCAAAAACTTGTTCTTTGGTACAGTGATAAGACAGTTTCTGTGTAGAGAGTATATGGAATACTAATGAGGGAGAATAAATAAATACCTGTACAGTTCTTCATAGATTCCAAAGGATTCCTTAAAAATATTTTCTCATAAATCCTCATGCAAGTTAATAAAGATCTCGGTATTACTACATTATGAATGGAAAAAGTAGTAATTGCAGAAATGAGGTGACTTTCCTCAGGTCACTGCTAAACAATGTCAGATCTGCCAACCAAGTCTTCTGCTTCTATTTCTTTCTGTGATGGTACACTCCACAGATTATCTTTTAATTTGTTGTTCTATTTTGCTTTGTGGCCCTTTTTACAAGACTTGATAATTTGAAGTAAACAAAGCAAAAATAATGTATCTGACCTTTGTTCCCACTGATACAGGTGCCTATCCTTACATGAAAACTGAGCAAAAGAAAATAAGGAATTGTGTTGGACATTCTTTTTCTTTATAGAGGTAAAATGGTAGTTGGAAGGAAGAGAGAGATGGAAATAAAAATGCTGCTTCAGAAAAAAAAAAGACCTAGCTATCCCACAATTGGTCACTAAAAATTGCTACTATTTGTCAACTGAGAATAGTCAGCATTCTTCAGAATTGTATTTCCTGTGCTCTTCACTATTTCTTCTGCTTTTAGTGTAACACAGTCCACTTTATCACAGTCTCCTTGCCGCTAAATGACATACTCCCACACATGGTGTGGTAACGGCAGAAATTCTTTGAGCTGAAAAAAATGTCTTCATAGATATTTGTCCAAAAATACAAAAAAGAACGAAAGAAAGGGAGAGGGAAAGAAAAGGCCTCAACTTTCCTGTTCAGAAAGAAACCAGAAATATAGATTACTGTGGGAATATTCTCATTCACCTACAGGTCCTGCTCATCAAATGTTCCAATCTGAAGAGAACTGTACAAGGCCACTCAAAACCCATCATAATGTTAATTTGCACTGAGAAAAACACTACTGGGACATTAGGTACTAGATAGAAAAAAGCCAACCAACTCCTTGTCCATGTAAAAACTACTTGTAGGATTCTCCTTACTTCCCATCTCACCCATTCAAGAATTAATTTGTTCCATGCTTCATTTATTCTCCTAAGCCCAGTGCATGGTAACTGTACATATGGAGATCTGTGGACTCTCTTGTTTGGTTTATGGGATGCTTTTCAGTCCTTCTGTGCACTTGGGCAGCATCTGGCCCATCAGCAGGCAAGTGTGCACATCCTGTTTTCCTGTGGGCCACACCAGACCTAAGCATCAGCACCCAGAGGCCATTTAAACCTCACCTAGATGATGTCTTTTATCTCTGTGGCACTTCATGGCTCTGGGTGAAAGAAAGCAATGCAAAATTTTTAAGGCTGGCCTTAAAATCTTGATACTCCTACCTTAACCTCCTGAGTGCTGTGATTACAGACATGTGCCATCATGCCTGGCTTAATTTTGCATAGACTGCTATTTTGCCTTTGTATTTTGACACATAAGCAATTATGACTTTACTTAAGTAACATCAGGTATATATTTGAGGCATACCAAATGCTTTCTTTACTCAAAATCATTTTTCTCCCTTCAAAATTTTTTAGGTAATACTTAACAGAGAAAGACATATTTTTGTGGAGTATTCAGTTTTCCATATAGGTAATTGTTTCTAATAATCTATTTATTATACATCTGTATGAGACATCCTTTAACCTTTAACCTGGCACAGGAATCAAGTATCTTAAATTTCAAGCTTTGCATTGTTCCCTTAACATTCCTCCCTCTATGGAGTCCCTCAGTGGTCAAATACTCCATAATATGGATAAGGAAGTACAGAGAAAGACACATCTGACTCTGCAGATTACAGAAGAGGAAACAACATCTGATGTAGGCAAAGCATGAATCTGGGCCAGGCCCAGAGAGATCCAAAGGAGCAGCCTTGACTTAAGTTACCTGGGACACTGTTCCAGGACTCTTCACTAAGCCCAATTGATGGGAACTCACAAAATAATTTAAAATCTCTGATGTGGAGTGGAACCAAACCAAAGCCCTTGCTGGAAGTCCTCAGACACAAACTCTGAACTAGGCCTACAGCAGTCTTCCAAGGAGCTGTGACTTTCCTAAGGAACTTCCAGCTCCTACTTGGCCCAGGAGTAGTGGAGTGAGTTTAGTATCCAGAATACTGGAGATAGAATAGATTCTCCCATCTTGGTTATGACTTTCTCTAAAAGAAATGAGGGAATAGACTGCTTGTGCCCAATGATAGTTTAGGGAAATAATTACTATGACTATTTTAGAAAAAAACTGATCCCCATCCCTGAATACAACTTAGTGTGCCATTCCAGAAATATGTATTGCATGGCCATCTTGATTCTGTCACTATGCACTGAGCCCGGCAAACAAGGCAATTGATTCCTCTAAGTGGTGCCAGTGCTAATGAAGGAAAACTGGCAGGAAGAAAGGAATTAGCCATGTCCTTGAGTGAATATTCCTCTTGTTATTCTCATTCCTCATGTTCCAATAGCAATTTTACCTTTGATGAGTAACTGAGAGCTCACATAGAACGAAGGGGAGAAAAATCAAGCAAATGAAGCAAGCATGCCTGATATAAGCTAACTGGAACAAATGCTGACCAAAACCACTTTATTCATAGTATTTCAAATCGTAAGTGTGTTGTTAAGACTTCACATTAATAAGAGTGTAGTAGTGTTTTCAAGTGTTTCAATTTAATTTACAAATAATGTTTGTTACAGGAATATATGGTATGCCTCCTTACCCTCAAAATGAAAGTAAAACCAGGTATAGTTGTATGGGGTATTGTTCCTTTGCCTTACCAGGAAAGAGAAGGCAACAGAAAACAAAAAGGTAACAAGCTAAGCATAAGCTCCAAGAAGCTGAAAAAATATGGAGAGTGCCCAAGGCAGAGAGTTCTGGGAACTCTGTTTTCTTTATTATGAGTCTGGCAAGATAACCTATAAACTAATCACCTCTGTCTTTTATGGTTGGAACTGAGAGTTATGGAAACCGGACTTGATGGTACTTACACTACTTCAAAATAAAAACCTGCACTTATTCTGAAGTTTTCTGTACAAAGAACTCCCAGATGTGTGATTTCCAAGGCCCCAGAGGTATAAGTGAACTAGAAAGTACAAATCACATGTTGCACAAGCGGAAAATTCACAATTATCTGATTAATGGGATAGTATAGAAAGCCAAAATGGACCAAAACCCTCTCCAACCATTGCAACTACTTCGAGAGAATATGCATTCCTTCATACACTCATTCAATTTGACAATTCTGTTGATGCTCACTGTATTCAAAATAAAGTAGGCTAACTATGAACTTGAACAGAACTCATAGCTCACACGGGTCAACATTTGGCTTTCCCAGGGTATATCAGTCTTGGCCTGGCTGCCTTTTTCTTTGCCTGTTTATAACAATCTATATTCACGATCATTCTTTACCAATTTTAGAGTGGCAAATTTTCAACTGAGATGTTTTGCTCAAAGAATTGTCTAGATTTTGAGTTGACATTTGTGGACAGGAATGTAGTATAGCAATGGATCACTAGCTTAGCTTGCACAAAGCCCTAGATTCAATTGCCAGCACCACAAAACAAAACAAGACCAAAAAACCCACTACATTGATTCCCCTTCTCTTTACCTGAGCAAATTCTTCTCTTGCATTTGCTAAGAACTTGTGACAGAGCTAACTGAAACCAAGGTTCAAAAAAGATTCATGAAAGAGATATTACTCAAAATGTTTAAATTTTTTTAATACTGGCTACAATTCACAAAGTAATGTTATCTTAAAACAAGCTTATTTTGCAATCAACTTAAGATAAATGGAAGTTCGATGACAATGGAAGTCAGACATGTTTCTTTAGAGAAAGTGTCCAGTTAACTGAACAGAAAGTGGAAATTTTTCGAGACAGCCTGTGGCTGTGGCCCAGGAACAGGCAGCCTCATGTTGCAACCGTACTGCCAGCCTAAGGTGACTTCTTATTCTTGGAATTTTCATTGTTTCCTTGAAATTTGGGTGGCTTCCTCGAAGCTAGGGTGTCCCTTTCACAAATGGGTTCCCATGTCAAGGGGGCTGGAAGTTACTTCATTATCTGGTCATCTCCTTATTCTACTTTCACTCCCTAAAACGTCATCTTTCCCTAAAACACCAGCATCTTTCTCCTGTTGTTCAGATTCTGCAAATTCAAGGTGCACCTCAGTAAGACACTTCTCCACAGCGGCCCCACCACTTAAGGTCTGAACACTTCAATATGGTGGTTTCTAATTCTAGAAAAATGACTGTGAGCCATACTCAATCACTTGGACGCGTTTTGAATTGAACATACCCATTATATTAGGGACCAGAGAAATCTTTACAGTAACTACTCTGTGGGCTGCAGCTGTCAAGAATATCATCAAACTTCCCTTTATCCACCATCAAAAGGATCACGTGAGGTCTGTGGATCCTTCTCAGAGCAGCCACAGCCTTTCTGTTTCCTGGAGCCCTCCACAGATTGCCTACAATTAGGAGCTCTTGTGCCTCTCCTCCCTGACTAGAAAACCATTTGCCTATGATATCTGCTGGAGTAATTTGCATCTTCTTGGCTTCCAAAGACACTTCTTAGAAATCTGGATTTTAACAATTACCAACAATTTTCCACATTAGAATCCTCTGGTCCCTTTACAGATTCTTAAACCGGACTGACAGCACCATTCTTAGAAATTGTGCTGTCATTTTGTCATTGGTCAGGCTATATCTCTCAATCTTTCCTGGCCCCCACTTATTTGACAGGCATTAGTTAATTATATAGAGTATAATCAGTTCACTTCAGAATCCCACCAACTTAGAATCCACGGTTTTTTAGAAAATAAATTTTTAAAGTTTAAAATTTATCATCTTACTACCTAGTCAACAAAGTTTTGTTGAACCAATTAATAGCAGGGCAAGAACTACTGATCCCATGCCAATTAATCCATAGCAAGGGGAAATGTCACAGACTCTAGAAAACAAAATTTTCCATGTTCTTTAAAGCAATTCCTATGCTAATTTCAACCCTTTTCTATTTCCATTTTATTTACTAAAGGAGTAATTTCCTAATTACCAAGAAAACTATAAAATATCTGGAGATTGAGGATGTAGCTCTGTGAGAGAACACTTACCTGGCATGTGTGAACCCCTGGGTTTGATTCCCAGCACCACAAAAATAGAATATTTGGTTAGCATGGTAACACAAGTGTCCTACCACGTAAGCTATACCTCTAGCCCTTCTGTGTTTTTTATTTGTTTTTGAGACATGGTCTTGCTTCCTTTTTTTGCTGGGGCTGTTCTCCAACTTGAGATCCTCCTGCCTCTATGCCCCCTAAGTTGCTGGGATTATAGACATATGCCACCACACTCAGCGTAATTTTCAAGTTTTTGAAGCCACCTTGAATTTCGACTATGGAATGAGCAAGACAGTCCTCTCCCACCTTTTTTAGGGGGTGTTTTTGTAATTTTTTTAAAATAACATTAGCTATAAATAATTTTCAAATTAATTAAACTTACCTTCAGGTTTATCCTACAAATCTTTATTTTCATTAAAAAATAATTGAATGTAATGAAGTACTTCAAGCAAGTATAATGATACTAAAGATCACCTGTTACATATGATGCTCATCAAACAGTTATTTTCCATTTTATACCACTTCTCCTTTTCTCATCACTAAATGTGTATGTTTTCCAGCTAAATAATAATTTACAAAATATTTTTTATTCTCTTTTCTCTGGATCCTATAAGTATTTCTAACACTTCTATAATCATCTCATTTTAATATTAAGTGACTGAATATTATTTTAAATGAAAAAAAACTATTCTGTAAGATGTGCCTTCTGTTTTTTTAGATCTCAGATTCCACTTCCATTCAACAAACATCTTTTGAACACCATTGCATGCCTTGCGACATAAGGTGTTAGGCAGTATAATAGAAAGATTAAAGAGACATTGTCTCTGCCCTAAGGAAACTATAATATGGAAAAAGCATAAACACAAAAATCATGCTGAATAATTCCTACAGGAGCTATCTAATATAATTTGTCTTTGGGGGAAGAAAGAACGGCTAAAGCAAAGTGATCCTTGTGATGAGTTTGCTAGTCTCCCTTAAATTGTGCAATGATTCTATGAGTTGGATCAAGAGTTCACTCAAGAAATAGAATTTAAAATGCCCTTTTCTCAGGAAGGTTAAAGGTTAGAAGCAACCTTCAGTGTTTTCTCATGGTGGCCAAACTCTCTCTTGGTATCCTTTACAACACCGCCCCCAAGTGGTCTTCCAGCCTGTCCCTGCTACCAACCTTCCATGTCTTTAGTCTTGATGGCTAAGATGGCAACAGAGCTTCTGCAAACAGCTTGCTTCCCATCTCCCAGCCTTTGGTTGCTACTTTAACTGTTTGGTTTCCTAGATATTTGTTACCCATTCATAAATGCAACTATTGTTTTTTTAAATAAATTTTTATTAGGATATATTCATTATACAAGGGGGATTCACAGTGACAATTCCAATTAGACTTATATTGTACATTATTTACATTGTTCCCATCATCTCCCCTCTTCAACACCCTCCCCATTCAATTTACAGCAATTGCAACAGGTTTCTTAGTTCTATTTCATATAGGTATGTGAAGTCCATCTACCATATACCATCACCTTAATCTCCTTCCTTCACCCTCCCACCTCCCACTAGTAGCCCCCAACACACACACACTGTGCCCATTTTACAGTCCTGGTTTTCAGTATTAATATTTAAGTTGATGTTCAAAGGGGTGTCTCAATGTATGCCCTCTGTGGGTGTGCTTTACTTTGGTCAGTTCAACCCCTTCCATTACTCTCCCTTACCCTTTTACCTCCACCCTCCATTTCTCAACAGCTTTCAACACACATCCTTATATCCTCTACCTTCACATCTTATGTTATGTTACTGATGTTCTAATGTTCTCTTTTTCCTTTCCCTCTTTCCCCAAGTTCCTTAGAGTCCCACTGTTAGAAATATGTACTCATATATATGAGTTTGTGTATATATATATATATATGATCATGCTGTTTTTGTGTATATGTTTATCTTTGGATCTGTCATTCACATATGAGAGAAAACATGCAGCTTTTGTGTTTCTGATCCTGGCTTACTTCGCTTAACATGATGTCCTCCAAGTGTATCCATTTACCTTCAAACCACATGACATTATTCCTTGTGGCTGAGTAATACTCCATTGTGTGTATACATATATACCACAATTTTGATCCATTCATCAGTTGTAGGTCCCTGGGTCACTTCCAAAGCTTGACTATTGTGAATAGTGCTGCAATGAACATCAGTACAGGTGTCTCTACTGGATCTTGTCTTACGTTCCTTTGGCTAGATGCCCAGGAGCAGTATCACTGGATCATAGAGAAGTTTTATCTCTAGTTTTTTGAGGAATCTCCATATTGCTTTCCATAGTGATTATACTAATTTGCATTCCCACCTGTAGTGTATAAGGGATCCTTTTTCACCACATCCTCGCCAGAATTTGCTGTTGCTAACCTTTGATTATAACCATTCTAAAAATCTAAGTGTTGTTTTGATTTGCATCTCTTTTATAATCAGGGAAGATAAGCACCTCTTCATGTATTTACTAGCCATTTGTATCTCTTCCTTTGAGAACTCTCTGTTTAGTTCATGTACCCATTTCTTCATTGGCGTGTTGATTCTTTGGGCACTGAGTTTTTTGAGTCCCCTATAGATTCTGGATATTAGGCCCTTATCAGATGAGTAGCTGGCAAAGATTTTCTCCCATTCTGTGGGCTGCCTCTTGAGCGTGGTGGCTGTTTCCTTTGCTGTGCAGAAGCTCTTCAGTTTGATGCAGTCCCATTTATTCATTGTTTCTCTTAGATGCTGAGCCTTTTGAGTTCTGTTTAGGAAGTTGTTCCCTATACCTATCTGTTCAGTGTATTTCCTATTGCTTCCTGGAGTTGTTTGAAAGTTTCAGCCCTAATATTAAGGTCTTTGATACACATTGAGTTGATTTTGGTGCAGGATGAAAGACAGGAATCTAATTTCAGTCTTCTACATGTGGGTATCCTGTTTTCTCAGCAGCATTTGTTGAAGAGGCTGTCTTCCATCATGTGTTTTGGGCTTCTTTGTCAAAGATCAGTTGGCTATAGATGTGTGCGTTTATGTCTGAACCTTCTACTCTGGTCCATTGGTCTTCCTGTCTGTTTTTGTACCAATACTATGCAGTTTTTCCTGTTATGACTTTGTAGTATAGTTTGAGTTTGGGTATTGTGATACCTCCAGCATTGTACTTTTCGCTCAGAATTGCTTTGGCTATTCGAGGTCTTTTGTGTTTCCATGTGTACTTCACAATTATTTTTTCTATTTCTGTGCAGAATGTCATTGGAATTTTGATAGGGATTGCATTGAACATGTAGATTGCTTTTGGTAGTGTGGCCATTTTCACAATGTTGATTCTACCTATCTATGAGTATGAATGGTCTTTCCATCTTCTGATGTCTTCTTCAATTTCTCTCTTCAGTGGTTTATAGTTTTCATTAAAAAAGTCTTTGGATTCTTTTGTTAAATTTACTCCAAGGTACTTTATTGTTTTTGAGTCTATTATAAGTGAGATTGTTTCCCTGATTTCTTTCTCAGTCTGTGTGTTGTTGGTATATACAAAAGCTACTGATTTCTGTATGTTAATTTTATATCCTGCTACTTTGCTGAGAGAGTTTATGATTTCTAATAGTTTTTGGTAGAGTTTTTGGGGTCTCTTATGTATAGGATCATGTCATCTACAAATAAGGATAGTTTGACTTCTTCCTTCCCTATTTAAATCCCTTTGATATCTTGCTCTTGTCTTATTGTGCTGGCTAGGAATTCCAAAACTACATTGAATAGGAATGGAGAAACCAGACAGCCCTATCTCATTCCTGACTTTAAGGGGAACTGTTTCAGTTGTTCTCCATTTAGTAGGATGTTGGCTTTAGGTTTGTCATATATACCCATTATTATGTTGAGGAACATTCCTTCTATTCCTTGTTTCTTCAGAGCTTTTATCATGAAAGGGATTGAACTTTGTCAAAGGCTTTTGCTGCATCTCTTGAAAGGATCATGTGGTTTTTGTCCTTGCTTCTGTTTATATGCTGCATTACATTTATGAATTTGTATATGTTGATCCATCCCTGCATCCCTGGAATGAAACCAACTTGGTCATGGTGTATGATCTTTTTGATGTGTTCTTGAATTCTGTTTGCCAGTATTTTGTTGAGAATCTTTGCATCTATATACATTAAAGATATTGGTCTGTAATTCTCTTTTCTGGTTAACGTTTTTATTGGGTTTCAGAATGAGAGTAATACTAGCTTGATAGAATGAATTTGGTAATGTTCCTTCCCTTTCTATTTCCTGGAAAAGTGTGAAGAGCATTGGTATTAGTTCTTCTTTAAAGGTTTGGCAAAATTCAGCCATGAATCCATCAGACCCTGGGCTCTTCTTTGTAGGGAGACTTTTTCTTACTGCTTCAATTTCATTAGAACTATTTGGATAGTTAATATCTTCTTGTTTCAATTTTGGTTGGATATATGTGTCTAGGAATTTATCCATTTCATCTAGATTTTCCAGTTTACTTGAATATAAGTTTTCAAAGTAGTCTCTAATGATTCATTCTCTGGATTGCATGAGTATTTGTGGTTATGGCCCCTTTTTCATCTCTGATTTTATTAATTTAGATCTTGTCCCTCTTCTGTTTTGTCATGTTGGCTAAATGTTTGTCAATCTTGTTAATCATTTCAAAGAACCAATTTTTTGTTTCATTGATTCTTTGTATAGTTTATCTGGTCTCAAGCTTATTGATCTTGACCCTGATCTTTATTATTTCTCTCCATCTGTTGGTTTGGGGTTTGGTTTGTTGTTTTTCTAGGAGCTTCAGTTGCATTATTAGATTATTTATTTGAGAGGTCTCTGTTTTTTTAATGGAGGCACTTATAGCTATAAACTTTCCCCTTAGCACTGCCTTTGCTGTGTCCCACACATTCTTGTAGGTTGTATTTTAATTTTCATTGGGTTCTAGGAACTTTTTGACTTCTTCCCTTATTACTTCAGTCACTCATTGGTTTTTCAGCAATGTGTTCTTCAGTCTCTGTGGTTTCTTTTGTTGTTGAGGTCTAGTTTTGTTCCATCGTGGTCTGATATGATGCAGGAGGTTATTTCAGTTTTCATGAATTTGTTGAGACTTGCTTTGTGTCCTAAAATATGATCTATTTTGGAGAAAGTTCCATGAGCTGCAAAAAAGAATGTGTATTGACTAGTTGTCGGTTGAAATAATCTATAGATATCAACCATGTCTCTTTTGTCTAATGTGTGGAGTAGCTCTGAAGTTTCTTCATTAATCTTTTGCCTGGATGACCTATCTTCTGGTGACAGTGGGGTATTCAGGTCTCACACTGTGCTGTGTTCAGGTCTATCTGTGCTTTTAGGGCCATTATAGCTTTTTTAATTTAAATGAGTGCCCCTGTGTTTGGTGCATACATGTTAAGGATTGATATTTCCTCTTGATGAATTGTTGCTTTCATTAATATGAAGTGACCTTTATTGTCCCTTCTGATTGCTTTTAGTTCAAAGTCTACTTTGTCAGATATGAGTATGGCTACTTCTGCCTCTTTATGGGGTCCATTTGCTTGGAAAACTTTTTTCCAACCTTTGACTCTAAGCCAGTGTTAATTTTTTCAGTGAGACGAGTCTCTTGTAAGCAACATATGGTTGGGTCTTATTTTTTAAGCCAGTTTGCTATTCTATGTATTTGATTGGAGCATTGAGGCCATTTACATTCAGTGTTAATATTGAGAGGTGCCTGTTGTTTCCAGCCATTTTTATTCCCCTGTTGTTTAGTTTTACCTATTCCTTGTTTACGTGTCTGCTTGCTCAAAAGGGTTTATTCTTTCTTGAGCCTTCCTGTCTCACTCCAGTTCTTTTTCTATATATAAAAGTCCTTTAGTAAATGGATGGAACTTGAGAATATCATCTTAAGCGAAGTTAGCCAAGCTCAAAAGGCCAAAAATCGTATGTTCTCCCTCATATGCAAGCTTTAGACCTAAAACAAATGTGGTAGTATTATTAGGCATGGGTCACACACTAAGGGGAGAACACATACATGAGGAATAGGGAAAGGTAGGAAACCCAAAACTTGAAAGTGTTTGATGTGTCCACTGTAGAAGAGTTAATATAGTCCCTTAAAATGACAGAAATCACTATGAGAAGGTGACCGGGAAGTAGTGAAGAGGTCTGATAGAGATGAATCAGTTCAGGTTGTAATACACATGTACATGGAAGCAACACTAGGAATCTGTGTATAGTTATCCTTATTTCAAACTAGCAAAAATGCTGTATCTTTCTTATTATTGCTTATGTCTTCTCTTCAACAAAATTGGAGAAGAGGGCAAACAGGTTCTATCTGGAAACAAGAGGGGTGGGAGAGAGAGGGAGTGGGCGGGGGTAGGGGGGGAGAAATGGCCCAAACAATGTATGCACATATGAATAAATGAATAAAAATAAAAAATTAAAGTCCTTTAAATATCTTCTGTAGTGCTGGCTTGGTAGTCATGAATTCTTTTAGTTTTTCCCTATTGTGGAAGGTTTTAATTTCCCCTTCAATTAGGAAGGATAGTTTTGCTGGGTAGACTAGTCTAGGTTGGCAGTTGTTTTCTTTCAGGGCCTGAATTATATCTTTCTATGACCTTCTTGCTTTTAGAGTTTGAGTTGAGAAATCTGCTGTTATTCTGATGAGTTTGCCTTTATATGTGACTTGTTGTTTTTTTTTTTTTTTCTTTTGCAGCTTTCTTTGTTCTGTGTGTTGAATGTTTTGATTATGATGGGTCTAGGGTTGTTTCTTTTTTGTTCCTGAAGGTTTGGTGTTTTATAGGTTTCCTGCTCCTGGGTGACTCTCTTTCTCTAGGTTAGGGAAGTTTTTGCTATTATTCTATTGAATAGGTTGTGAATGCCTTTAATTTATTTCTCCTGTCCTTTTTCTACACCTATGATTCATAATTTTGGTATTTTCATGGTGTCCCAAATATCTTGTATGTTCCATTCATATTTTCTTAGCACTCTTTCAAGGTTTTTTACTGTGTGGTCTAATTCCTGTACTTTGTCTTCCATTCCAATATTCAGATTAATTTTTTTTCAGGGTTTCCATGTCTTTGTTGATTTCCTCTTTCATATCCTGGATAGTCTTCTTAATTTCATTCATCTGTTTTGTTTGTATTCTCTTTGAGCTCACTTAATTGTTTCTTCACATCCTCTTTGAGGTCAAATACTAGCTTTTGTGTTTCTTCTTTGAGGTTGTTAATCATTTTTACTGGGTTTTTTTGGAATTCATTATTTAATATCTCTTCCTGTACACAGGTGTTTAGATCCTTAGTGTTGGCATTGGCTTTTGAGGAAGAGCAGTTGTCTTGCTGTTTCATTCTGCATTGAGATTTATGCATCTGGAGTTGTTTTTGCTTAGGGTTTTAATCCCTTGTGCCCCTGTAATTGGGGTTTTGAGGGTTTTTTCTCCTGGAGCTCCAGCAGTTTTCCTCAGAGAGGGATATGCTGGAAATATTACCCCTTGAAGGTCCTTGTTGTGGTTCCAGTTGCCTCTTTTCTCCCCTCAGTGAGGAGGTGGAGTTCCTGCTGTTTGATTGGCACTTGGGGACTCTCTTGCAGTCACAGTGGGGAGTGCTGGGTCTCTGTGCACTGTGTGAGGCAGACCTCCATGCACCTGCAGAGTAGTGGATTGCCACTCAGTGAAGGAACTGGGATTCCAGCTCTTTGACAGGAGAGAAGGGACTCTCCAGCAAGGAGGTGCAGTGTGAAGTGCTGGGCTTCTGTGCACCTTGGGGAAACAGGCCTTCTGGTGCTGCCTGCAGAGTAGCAGGTTACAGCTTTCCTCCCCTCAGTGGGGAATCTGGTGTTCCTGCTCATTAACTGGGGAATGAGAGCTCCCCCACTGTCAGGGTCAGTGAGGAGCGCTGGGCCTCTGTGTACCTTGGCGGTTGGCCTCCTAACAGTTGCAGAGTAGCAGATCGCCACTCAGTGGAGGAGCTGGGATCTTGGTTCCAGCTCCTAGATAGGGGAGACTGGACTCTCCCGAGGAAGGCAAGGTGGGAAGTGCTGGACCTCTGCACATTGGGGAAGCAGGCCTTCTGTCCACAGAATAGCAGGTTTCAGTTTTCCTCTCCTCAGTGTGGAACCTGGCATTTTCTTTCTTTGATGGGGCAGCAGGGGGCTCTCCCATAGGAGGGCTTGGTGGTTAGCAGTGGGCCTCAATGCTCTATGGGGAGGAAAGCTTCTTGGTGCCAGCAGAATAGCAAAGTGTGGAGCTTGGGGTTCACTTGTGTGTGTGGCAGTGGGCTCCTGGCAATGAGTAGCAAATTGAGGGTGTCCTTGAGGAAGCAAAGCTGCTGGGCTTGAATCATCTGGTGCCCACAAAGCAGCAGAGGCCCTGGGGTCTACTTGTGTTGGGGCATGGGCTTCCAGGAACCATGGCAGCTACTGCAGGCATGGGGGATCCAGGCCTGCAAGCAGTGGGAGTTTTGGGGCCTGCTTGCCAGGTGCTGGCTTCCAGGAGCCATAGCAGCTGCTGCAGTCACAGGAGAACAAAGCCTGCAGGCAGTGGGAGCCTTGGGGCCTGCTTGCCAGTAGACTACCTGGAGCCACAGCAGCTGCTGCAGGCATGGGGGACCCACACCTACAGGCACCAGGAGTTTGGAGGCCTGCATGCTGGTGTGTGGGTTCCAGGAGGGCAGTACAGCAGCTTCTGCCAGCATGGGGGAACCAAGCCTCCTGGCTTGTACCTTCTGTTACCCATAGAGCAGCAAGTTCCTTGAGTCCTGCTTATACAAGGGTGCTGGTTTCCCTGGCATTTCAGGGTGAAGGTAGCAGGTCTTGTAGAAGGAGGGAGCATAGAGCTCTGAATTCCTGTGTGTGCTGGGAAACAGGATTTACCTCCAAGCCATTGCTGAATAATAGAGCCTGGAGCCACCTGGAAACTCTAGGGGCAGAGGATTGAGAGTGTTGAGCTGTGAGTCATTCTTCCCATTCTTTCCATGCTTCCCTATTTGTGGATTTGGAGAGGGCTTTGTTTTTCATTGGTTATGGGACCCCTGTGGGTGCCTTTTGGGGTCCTCTGATCTTCCTTCTTCAGGGTAGTCACCACTTGAGTATAGGGATGTCAACAATCCACCATCTTGTTCCTCCTCCCCTGCAACTATTCTTGCATCAAGATTGCATACAACCAATCAAGGCTGGGAAATCACTTTGAATATATAAGGATTTGAATTTCATTTGACTGAATCATCTGCTGCTACCTGTAGTCCCTGATATCCTGAGAAGTCTCTAGAATTTCTCTACATTCAAAGTGAAGAAAATGAAAAAAAAGAAAGAAAGATGGAAGGAAGGAAGGGACGAGGCAGGGAGGGAAGGAAGGGAGAGAGGGAGGGAGGGAGAGAGGGAGGGAAGGAGAGAGGGAAGAAGAAAGGAAGGAAGGGAGAGAGGGAAGGAAGGAAGGAAGGAAAGGAAAGAAGGGAGGGAAGGAAGGTAAAGAGGGAAGGAAGGAAGACAAAATAAAAAGTGATTGACCAAATAAGGAAAGGCACAAAACACCAAATTGTTTGCCACAAAATCCTGGATATCCCAGGCAAATCCATGGTTGAGAGAATTAATAGATGAATGT
Organism: Castor canadensis; assembly: GCF_047511655.1. Classification (NCBI taxonomy): domain Eukaryota; kingdom Metazoa; phylum Chordata; class Mammalia; order Rodentia; family Castoridae; genus Castor; species Castor canadensis. The sequence goes on from NC_133388.1 coordinate 136,073,602, forward strand.
TTTCCCCACATAATCCAGCTAGTCATCTCAGTTTTCCAACTCACTGCAAATAGACAGTGCCTCCTGGAGTGGTATTTGCTTCAGCAGGACAGCTAGGGTAGAACAGCAGTCTCTGTGGGAAGTATATTAAATTCCCTCTCCCAAAACACTCATTCTCCTCCTCATAGATCACAAACCAGGCCTGCCCCATTGCACAAAGCTTCCCATTCTATTTATTTCTTGCGTGTGTTTCTTCCTGCATTGCATTGTTTCTGGTATGAATCCTAAATTACTGCTGCTGTTATTTACACCAACGAGGCCCAATTTGCATTTGGAATATAGAAAAATAGCCAGATGCTTTCTATTTTGATTTGTTATTAATAAGAATGGATCATAAAATAAAGGCCTGAATTAGAAGATGTCTCTGGTTTCCAGATATGAAGGAGTCTGGGCTCTGACTCTAACAATACCAGCCTTTACTGGCTGCTTGAATGGCTGAATTTGGTTTCCTCATCAGTATGGTAGGTGTGGTACATGCTGTACAGCAGTGTTTGGAAAACTCTCAGTGAATGAATAGCAAATGCTTTTTTATCTTGTTTCGTTTCAATTTGTTTTGGACCAATACTTTTATAAATAATAATAAATAAATAGAAATAAACAAAATTAGACTCTTGACTGTTTGGACATTGTCAAATTACTATAAAAATTCGAAATGCTTACTACTCTCAATTCCTGTATTTATCTCATCATGAATTAGTGATGACTTGCACGTTGGTTTGGTCCGGGACCACACTGAATAGTACTGAGTTAGGATTCTGATCTGTGACTCCTTATATAAAACAAAGGAAGGCATAATACATAGTGGGTCTAAAAGCACAAGTTTCATGTCCTGTCTCCCAAAATTTACTATGCAAATCATTTATCCATCCATCCATCCATGTATTTATTCAACAAATATTTAATTTTTAACTTAATATTTGGGCTCTGCTCAATGTTGGGGGTACAGTAATTCAAAGAACTCAGTTCTACCCTCAGGGAACTTATACACTACTGGAAATTTTACTGGAATATCCCCAAAAATAGAAATGAACACATACATTGTGTTTTACTTTATGTCTAATATTCTTTTTGTTTTTCAGCAATTACAACATAATTGTGTTTTACTTTATGTCTAATATTCTTTTTGTTTTTCAGCAATTACATCATCTTTGACATAAGTATATTATACATTTTTTCTAAATACAAACTAAGTATTTATTATTCTCATCTTCTTAGCTACAAAATGGTTTTCACCTTTTCATTCTTTATTTTAAAACACATAAATCATAATTCCTTTCAGTTTCATCTTCTTTAGCTGTTCCTGAAACATTGCAATTAGTTCTACAGACTTCTTTCTAATGCCAAGCCACATGGATTGTATGACTATAAAAATCCATTTTTCCTAAATACAAGCCCTTTTAATCTGTCAATCATCACTTAAAATACATAATATAAACTAGCATTCTGCTTACATTTTAAATATCTCTCCTCCTTTGAACATGTATAGGCCTTTAAAGTGAAAAAGTTCAGAGTCTTTATTGCTTTGGAGAAGAGCAAGCCAAAACTGTGTCTTAGAAGCAGGATCTCAGCTGATCTTTTTTAAAAATCATTCTTCAATAGTGCAAGGCAGCTTTGTCATCCTGGTTCCAGTGCCATGAAAAATAACATTTGGGAAATAGTCTTTGAAAAATTCAAACCATAGATCCAAAACCTTACATACAACAATGCTGTGCATGCCATCACCTTGAGGGCTGTTTACTAAACCAGAATCACAAGCATCCTAGGGGTCAGGACCACACCTAGGTCTGACTTTGTACCCCCACACCCAGCACTGTCTACCTAGAATATACTCAACAAATGTTCACTGGGTGGATGTTAAATGCAATAACAGCACATTTTCAATTAGGCTGTGTACAGACCTCATTTTGCATAACCTAAGAATTGTAAGTATTTAAGATTGTTCTTGCCATTAACATCCAATACACCATAAAAGGCCTCTCTGTCCAAGGGAGCCAGAGGAGTAATGATGGTGCAAGACTCAAATTCTGTTTTATAAAAGACAATTATCAGATGAAGAATTTTTTGGGGTACAATAATCTCCATACAATTCTATAAATCCTAAACTACAGCTAATGTGTGAGTACCAGAAAAGAAAATTTAATGGAATAGTTTTATAACCCTGGCTGAATGAGATAGAGAAGGTTTACACATGACATAAACTAGAAAAGCTTATTATTGCTATCCCTTCTTGTTTGTGTATATTTGTGATTATCATATAAGACAGGACTTTTGTAGAGTGTCAATCTCAAAACTTCCTTCTTTTCCAATCATTTTAATTGCCATTTGCTTGGGAATCTAGTATTTGTGATTGGGTCTAATTCTGTATCTCATAAAGGTATAGAACTTCTCTCATTATCCTCATTATCCCTACACTGCATAACTCTGCACTGTGACTGGTAAGATCAGACAAAGGTTAGTAAACCAGACACAGACACTAAAGTACAGCCAGTAAAAAAAAAAAAGCTGATGGTCCCCAAATGTGATTATCTTCCTTGAAGTTAATGCCTGTGTAGCAAAGACTATAAAACTTACAAACATTGGCTCTATCTACAGAATGAGTAGAACAACTTCAAAAGCAAATCACAGAAAATTCCTCTCTCCTTATGTCATAAACAGCCAATCATAGAATATTCCCAGCATTACTACCGTATACCTTAAGTGCCTATGGCATTTGTCCTAAGTGCTTAGCTCTGAGACTGGGGGTTGCAATGAAGTCTAGATAGAAGGGACAAGATATATCATGGGATGCCCTTGGTAACAAGGTAGTGTGTGATAAAGTATCTGCATTTATTATTTAGTGCTTTGCTGCATTTTCACATTCATTTGCACTATTTTTATATTTGAAGTTAAGTAATTTTGATGTAGAGAATTTGCAGTGACCTTAAGTCTTTGTGAAGAACTGGATGAGGATAGTAGATTAGAGCTTTGCTCCAAAACCTAACTTGGTAAACCTCCCAACTGACCTTCCATCACATTCTCGTACATGACACTATTCCTTCCAGAACAGGCAAGCTGAATTCTACCCTAGGGATCGCATTGAGCACCTGCACTAAAATGCCACCACTCTAAAATGTCAGGTGGTGCCCTGGAAGGGCAGAGAAGAGCCCAACACTGTCATTAGCATGATTTGCTCATCAAACACTTGGCTACCAGGTGGCTCCTTTGACGGACACAGCTTATGCTGAATTTAAGCAAAGGGACTTTCCCTTCTTCCTTACTTTTTGTAAGTGGTACTAGGGTTTGACCTTAGGCTAGACAAGTGCTCTACCACTTGAACCATGCCCCGAGCCCTTTTTGCTTTAGTTATTTTTTAGATAGGGGCTCCCATTTTTGCCCAGAGCTGGCCTCAGACAGTGATCCCCCTACCTACACCTCTCACATAGTGGGGATTACAGGATCATACCACTATGCCCAGTTTGTTTGTTGAGAAGGGGAGGGTTCTCACTAACTTACCTCAGCTGGCTTTGAACCATGATCTTCCCAATCTCTGCCTCCTGAGTAGCTTAGATAAATTATGAGCAACTGTACCCTGTCCTTTTCTTCCTTCTTTTCTTCTTCCTCCTCTTATTCCTCCTCCTCCTCTTTCCTCTTCCCCTCCTTCTCTTCCTTCTAAATATACAAGATAGTAGGAAAGACACATGATGCTGAGTTCCCGAATTTTCCCCACCATGTTTACATATTCCTGATCAGAGAGGAGAAAATCTGGAGTCTATAAATGAAAGATTAAAAAGTGTACACAAAAAGTACACTCTTTACCTTTGTGAAAGGGGAGAAGAGAGCTCTATTAGGTTTAATTTCAGCATGTCATGCCTCTGTTCTCTGTAATCCAATACAACAGACACTAGCTACAGGGCTACTGAGCACTTGAAGTGTGGCTGGTCCATAAAAAGGTATGCTATAAGGGTTAGCTACACACCAGAATTTGAAGACAAAGGAAAAAGTGAGAGAATGTAAAATATCCCTTTAATAAATTTTATATTGATTACCTGTTTAAATGATAATAGAAATATTGGGGTAAGTAAAATACCTATTGAAATTAATTTCACCTGTTTATTTTTAGTCTTTTTGCATGTGAGTAGTAGAAATTTAAGACTTACACCTGCGGCTCACATTGTACTCACTTGGACAATGCTGCTGTAGCTATTCTAAATTAACACAAAATGTATTCCAGAAGATTTTTACCTTCTCAAAATCTCTTCATTGTTGGAACATCATCAGGAAAACATGAGAAAACACATTAATTTTGGTCAAGAAAGCTTTACACTTGTATACATCTTGAAATCTTCCTCTCAAAATAAGATTTGCTTCTGAAAAACTAAATGAAAGAACCATATCTTATGTTTGTCTTGCAGTTTGCTATTATAATAATAACTGGATTATACTAATTAAAATGCTTTTGATTTGCTAATAATATCGCAGAATAACTTAAATGCTGCATTGAAAATATTTTTGGACGTTTTCTTCCCAGACATGACTTTCATGACCATTTCAACTATTTTGTCACTAATCCAAAGAGATAAATTATTTATCAGCAGTAGTACATATTTTATTTTATTTACTGCTTTGTTTATGCTTGTACTGTTATGATACAAACTATAGCTGAAGTATTATAGGCCCCTTAGCTCTGTTACATTAATCTTAGTTTTATAGGAGAACATATTATCAAATATTTATGTGGGATGTGAAAGCGATCAATAGCCCTGTTCTGCAGTGGATAATATACAACCGAACAGATCAGATGTAATCATTCCATGCATGGGATGATGGAGAATTTGATAAATAATTTCTCAGTCTTATTTCTCTATGTAACAGTGTTCTATAAATGAATGTACAGCAGCAATTACCAGTACTAACAAGGTAATCACCTATCATTATAGATGTTTGGTCATTTAGCTTTTTTAGGCAATATGAATTATTCACTTCTGGTTTTCACATACTTATAACTCAGAAAATAAGTCTTTGATCATAATGCTTTCTCATTAACACAATGTAATCGGTAGCATCAAAATACTGACTATGCAGAGGGTTTGCACTAGCGTATGGTTGGTAACTCCACCTCTGCATACAGCAAACGTCTGTTTTTTAATTATTATATATACATTTTGGAATGGGATCATTTGTTTCTATTCAACTGTGTTGAAGAGCACTAGCTCGGCCATTGGTAGATTTGGATCAGAAGCATGGTTGATGCTCACTGCGTGCTTTCTCTTGAGCAGCCATTCAGGATTATGTTGGCCCTATTAGTTCCCCAGCCTGATCCCCTTTACCAGATCAGTGCACCCCTTCCTATTTGCTCCGAGTATTGGTTGCTCTAACATAGCAGAGCTGTCCACTTCTCTAGTCAGAAAAGTTTATGGAAGGCCAAGGAGGAGCTGCCTCGCCCAGGAAGTTACACGCCAGCCACCAGTGACTAAGCTGACACAGGCCAGCTCCTCCGCCTCTAGCCGAGACCAGCTCTGTAGCCCTGCATGAGAGATGGACTAGATCTGTTCCCCAGCAGATCCCATGTTCTTGGACTGCTTTCCCTTGCACCATTTGCTTGCCTCACCCTCCTCATGACAGCATTAAACAAGAGTCCCTGTCTCAGACTCCAGTGTAGGCAGCCTGACCTAAGATACAACCTAATGTTTAAGCCTGGTTTCTTTATCTGTAAAAGAAGACTAGTAGCTGACACATGGAATTATTGTTAGAGTAAATGATATACAATGCTGTGAAAAACTTCAACAAATACCAGAGATTGTCATTTTCAATATTGTAACTAAAACCAACGACAGTAAACTAATTCTTACCAATCTCTGGGAGTTACTATTTTGCCTGCCCCAAAGGGTGCTATAAATGTCCTTTTTGTATAAATCTAAGGTGACAAATATTTCTCTGTATCTTTACATAGGCAGGACTGAATGGAGAATTTCCTAGGTTTCTTTCCCCAAATTCTACTTAATTTGAAATTCTAAGTGGTGTTTTCCATGCAAGTATATAGCTATTTTACAATATTAAGCTTTCTTATCTAACCCTCCTCACTTTCCGTGGGGTATTATTCTGTAAACAAACAAACAAACAAAAAACCTGACAACTCATTTGCAAGTCTAAGACATTTCCTCCTGATTAAATTAGAGGCATTTAGGGCTATTTTGCTTCGATTCCCGAAATGCTCATTTATGGACGATTTATTTACTTATTTGCTTAGAGTACCTAATTGCTTCCTGGACTGGTCAGTCCTAATTAAGAAATCTATGACAGCATCCCCTAAGCTGGATCTTGGTACTTTTCAAATACCATGCATTTTTTTTCATAAGCAGACAAAATAAAGCCATGATGAAGAAGATATCATGTTCTTACACATGCACTGGGGAAATACATCTGAGGTAACGTGCAAGTGTGTTATGTTTTTAAACGTTAGGAAACTAGTTAAACTTTAGCTTTTGATGTGCAGATTTAGCCTAGCAATTGCTGTGTTCCACAATGCTGACCCTGTATATTTTCAGAAATTCACAGGGCCTTAAAGAGGAAGAACTCATTCATCTACTTATCAGCTATTCATCGGGACTTACTAGGTGCTAAACACTGTGCTAACAATCTGGGGATACAATGGTGAGCAGAAATATAGAGGACACCTGTCCTCTTCAAGTGTGATATAGATAGCAAGACTGACTTTAATTTTAAAAAATGTGTAACTGTAACTAACTGTAATGGGTACTGTCAGGAGAGTGGAAGTTGAATTGAACATTAAACTGACATTGGAGAAAAAGTAGGGGAAAACAGGGAGGTAGAACATTCCATGCAGAGAGACTAATATGTGCAAAGATACTGTGGCAGGAAGGGACATGATCAAATGTTACCTTAGAGGTCTAACGTAACAACAGAACCATTAAAGCCAAGAGCCATAACCAGAGAAGCTATGAGCAAAATTGAAAAAGGGAAGATCACCAAACTAGAAGGAATCTCAGTCCAACCAGAATGTATTGTATAGCCTCTCCATATAAGGGACTGTGCTTACTTCAGATCTAGGAGGCCTTCTCAGAGAGAACCTCACCAGCACCTCTCAGCTTCATTGCTCTCCTTCACTCCACCACATCTGCCCCTCACAGGTCACCCTTGCACAATTTTAAGTTGTCTTCACACCAAAGATACTAAATGCAATTAGATTAGGGCCTTATATTATACATAAGATGTAATACCACCTCTGATACAGGGCCCAGTGGATTTGAGATTAAATCCATTCTCTGCTGTCGCCAGACATGATTGATTACACTTTAAACTCTCCAGTTTATCCTTGCTTGCAAGATAAAACTTGGTTTTGCATGAAAAGCCCTTCACGACTGGACTATCTCTCCCACCCTTCTCATTTCTCCCCGTATCATTACATTCCAACAACTCCACACTGCTCTTTGCTTTATAAAAATTTTCATCAAAATTGGCACACGTCATAGTGCTTCAGGCTTCTGGCCCTTCCAGTATTTCAGCCCAGTTTGCTTTCCAGACCCTATAAATTAACTGTCCTGGAATCTAGGCTGTCTCTATCAAATGGGAAATACAGCAATGCAAGCCACATTTTTAATTTCTGAGTGACCATATCAAAAAAGTAAAAATAAATAGGTGAAATTAACATTAGTATATTCTATTCAACCCAATATGTCCAACAAATTATCATTTCAGCATGTAACCAATACAAAGATTATTATTTTACATTTTTATCATACTAAGTTTCAGAAATCTAGTGTGCATTTTACACTTATAGCAGATTTCAATTTGGACTCCTCACATTTGAAGTCCACATGTGGCTGGTAGCCACCATATTGGACAGCACAGATCTAAATATCATCCAGGTTAAGACCAATGACAACAAAACAAACAGCTGAAAATAAGTTGGACAAAATAAATATGGGCCTCATTGAAAAGTCCTTGAAGGCATCAATTGTCTGGGAATCTAGAAGCTTGAGTTATCTCATTTGGTTTTCCATGTTGATGGAATGAAATGTTTCTATGTATCTGGAGATGGCTTAAGTATTCTTATCACTTGAAAAAAAAATAAGTCAAATGAGCATCTTCTCTGTTCCTTGTGGGTCACTTTTCTTGGTTCTAGTTAATTAATGAGGACTAAAAGATGATTTTTTAATTTTGAAATTTTTATTTATATTTCAGGAGAAAAATAGACAACTGGAATATTATTGCCTAACATTTATCTCCTTGGTCCTAAATCTGCTTTTCTCATTGATCAATTTATATAAAAATTAATATCATTGAGTAAGATTCAAAAAATATCTTATATTGAAGAATCTCTACCCATCTACAGATGCATGGGTAGAAAAACTTTCAACATGCCTATTCATCTTTTGCAACTATTTCAAGGACTGGCGTGTATTTATTGAGAAATATAATCATATTCCATTCATCCTTTTACTCACTTTTTCAATGACTTCATTGAGCACTTATAATGTGCCAGACTTTGTGCTGGTGCCAGGCACTATACAACCATTGTCTTCAATGAGTGTACATCCTCTTGAGGAAGTCAGATGCTGCAAGTCTGTGATGAAACTGGATGGACCTGGATGGGGCCTTCCTGAGGTACAAGCCCTAAGGTGAGAGCTGAGGGAGGAGCAGGAGGTGGCCTGTTAAATAAAATGGTGCAGAGCATTCCATGCAAAGGAAAGAGCATGTGGAAGACTACCAAATAATCTGGCATCTGGTGGCCCTGATTTCCAGAAATTAGACTTTCTGGGAACTAGAAGTCTATTATGAGCAGAAGGTAGAACTGAAGGGCTAGCACAGCTGTTAATGAGGCTGGAGAAGTAGGCTAGGGTCAGTTCACCAAGAGCTAAAAAATGTTAAAATCTTAGGTGTCTTGAGATGGTTGGTTTTAATGGATTAAAAAGACTGCCTGGTTGTTGGTCTACAGATAGATGAGAAGGAATCAACAGTAGGGTAAGAAGGCAGGCAGCAAACAGACAAAAAGGCTAAGAAGAATGAAGAGCCAGAGAAAAAGTAATTAGAGGGCCTCATGTATCACAATAAAAGATCAAGGCTAGATTTGCACTATTTATCGAGATGCAATAATCCGGGAAGGGATAGATCGATTCAATGAAAAATCTAGTTTTTTAGGCCTTGTGCCTATATCATCCCATTTGATTCTCCCAAAAGCATGTTTTTCATTCAAGTTACTGAAGCCCAGTGGCTTGGTAGCTTGCTGCTTATCGCCTGCTACTAGTTGGTGCAAATAAGACATAGACTCAGGTCTGTCAAGCTACATTGCTAGCACTCTTTCTATGAGGCCAGTCAAAAAAGGGAATCTTAGCTTATGCTTAAAGAGAAACTTTTAGGCCTGGGGGATAGAGGACTTGCTTAGCATGTGTGAGGCCCTGGGTTTAATCCCCAGCACCAGTTTAAAAAAGAAAACTTTTAGATTTAAATAAAGCTCAACCTCTGACATTAAAAGTTATTGAGAAAAAGTTACTGAACCTTATCTGTTTGGTCTTAGTATTAAAACTGGAATTTTGCTAGTTGCATTACTTTTCTACATGCATAAGTGGTCATAAAATAATGTGCAGTTCTCTGAGCTAGCAGAAAGAATGCTGGCATATAAATCCACATGTTTATCATTAGATTTCTCGTGCATATAGTTCTCATTTTAAAAAAAATTGTAACAGTTAAAAATTATTAAAAAGGAGTAGCCAAATTAAATGACCTTGGCTCAATAATATTTTATGAGACAGAATTTTCAGATATGTCTTAAAAGGAAACCATAACCATTAAAAACACCACTTTTTTTTTAAAGTGCTTTTGGAAAAAAAAAATTATGTTTAGAGCAGGGAGTAACTGTACCTCCCTAATGTGCAATTTAGCTGTGTTCTACTGAAATTTGTTAAATAATTTTTCATAACTGCTTTTTTAATGTGTTAAGTCATAGAAATAAACAGTTTTCCATTTTGTGGAGCTCAACTAGCAGCACAAATTGGATTTTCTCTGCAGTTTAACACTGTGGCCATGTCCTTCTCATATTAAAATCTTTTTAAACTTGGGTATGAAGTGGGTTGGGTGGGAGGTCTCAAGGTAGCTGTCACTAGAAATCTCTAATGGAACCTGCTGTGGTTACCAGTGGCCTTACAAAGTCACTATGGAATGAGCCATATGGGAGTCCAGGTTTTTATTGTTGCTTTTTCTCCTCCTCAGTACATGTTGTCTTACACAGTATGAGTTGCTCCTCTCCCTGGTAACTTTCCTTGAATAAATGCAATTCTCCAAGGGGAACAATGTTCTCTGTTTTCTGTATGCTTTATCTCATGTAAATGAGTCTTGGCTTCAAGAATGGAGCTTTTAATCTTGTTTTCCTCCATCACAGAGATAGGATTACACAAATGCTAAGATAATTGCTCCTGCAACCAGTTGGCTCTATAAACCCTTAGTGCTCGCAATTAATCCTCAATTTTTAAAAGCATGAAGCTCTGAAAGAAAAATGAAAATTTTGGTGTGAATGCAGGACACATGGTTTGGTCTCACTAGGTCACTATGAAGAAAAAAGAGGATAGAGTGGTTTCCCGTAGGTATTATGGATGGTTAAGAGGGTGGTTATTGGCCTCTTACAGATGGGGCAGCATCAAAACTGACTGACTCAAGACTTCATGGGGACAGCAAACAAGGGAAGGGTGGGGACACAACTGGACCCAGTTTAGCAGTGGTAGAGAACTTGCCCTGCATACACAAAGCCCTGACTCCAGGCCCTGGCTTCGATCCCCAGCACTCAGTGATACATATTATAAAAAGCAACAAAACAAAACCTAAAAGAGAATTCTACTGTGGAATATTATCATTCAGTGTATCATGCAGTGCAATTTGATTATACATTATCCATACATTTTTAAACTGATAGCTTTATTGAAATGCATTGCATATTTTATATACTTTACCTGTTTAAAATGTACACATTAATTTTTTTAATATCTACAGTTGTATATACCTCACCATAATCAATTTTTGAACATTTTTATCCCCAAAAGAAATTCTGTACCTCTTATCCATCACCCACCCCCAACTTCTCCCACCCCCCCCAACCCCACCCTAAGCAGCCACTAATCTACTTTTTGTCTCCATGGATTTGCCTGTTCTGGGCATTTCATATAAATGAATCATACAAGGTAAGGTCCTCTGTGATTGATTTCTTTCACAGGACATAATGGTTTCAAAGTTGATCCCTGCTGTACCATGAATCAATAATTCATCTTTTATTGCCAAATAACATATCCTTGCATGGATATAGGACATTTCATTTATTCGTTCATTAGCTCATGCATTTTGGGTTGTTTCCATCATTTGGCTCTTAAGAATAATGTTGTGATGAACATTTACATACAAGTTTCTGTGGGAGCATGCCTTCATTCCCCTTAGGTACAAAGTGAAATCATAGGTCATATGGTAACTCTGTATTTACCTTTGAAGGAACCATCAGTCTATTTTCCAATGAGGTTGCACCATTTTCTTCTTACCAGAGCATGTGAACTGTCTAATTTCTCCATATCTTCATTCACACATGTCATTAGCTGTGTTTTGTATTTTTAATTGTAGCTATCCAGTTGGTGGGAAGCGGTATCTTACTGTAAGAATTATACATATTTCTGGGTTAAAAGTGATACGATTTTTAACTCATTGTGGATATATTAAATCAAGCTAAAAACACATTTGTCAACTCAAATATTTAACTTTTTTGTGATAAGAATATTTAAAATGTACTCTCTTAGCAATATTGAAATGTACAGTACCCATAGTGACTGTACTAATTTATATTCCTACCAATAGTGTACAAGGGTTCCCTTTTCTCCACGTCCTTCCAGCCTTTATCATTTGTCTTTTTTATAACAGTCATTCTAACAAGTGTGGGTGATAGGTCATTGTGGTTTTAATTTGCATTTCCCTAATGATTAGTGATGTTGAACATTTTTTTCATGCATCTGTTAGCTATTGTATACCTTCTTCTGAGAAATGTCTCTTCAGGTTCTTGTTTATTTCTATAGAGTTGATCAAGCTCCTTATATGTTTCAGACATTAATTTCTTGTCAGATATATGGTTTGCAAATATTTCTCCCAATCCATAGTTTTTGCTCTTTATTCTCCTATTTCATTTATTGTGCAGAAGCTTTTTAACTTTGCTATGTGTAGCTGTTGTTGGTTTTCTGTTGATGATGGTAAGTTTCGGGGGTTTTGTGTTTTTATTGTTTTTTTTTAATTCTCCTATAAGGAAACCAGTGGATCTATATAAGACTTCTATGTAACCTAACATATAGTTATTGCTATGATAATGCTTATTTATATTGTCTATAATTATTTCTAGATTATTTTGTTATATACATACACACATATATGTATATATATTAATGCATACTATATTATAAACTACTCCAAATCAAAAACCATCTTATTTTTTAATAACTCTAAAATACTTTACAAAATGTTAAGCATCTTGTAGAACTCACAAGTAGGTATGTTAGTAAGTGAATTGCTTAGTACATGGATTAGTTTAAATGAATTCACACATTAAACCCACCCTGAAACCTAGAAGGACACAGGAAAATTCTTTTCTATGTTTGTTCATTTATTTGTTCTGCAATAGTAAGATCCTTAATAAGGAGAGTGGCTTTCCTTACTTTTCAGCTTAAGTGCTTGTCTTGTCCAAACAGGATCCATTTATAAATGTTGAACTCCTCCACATTTGCTAATGTCCCCGGTGGAAACAAATCAAAATGATCAAATTTGCAAATTATGATTTTCTGTGGATTTCTAACCTCGAAGTCATTATGTCATTTGTGATAATGTAATTTGGGTAAAAATTAGAATTTGATCACATCCATGCAATTTAAAGCCAGGATGTGCTTCTCTGCTTCCCTTCCTTGACAGCCTTTCAAAAGGTAATTACAGCTCCGTGCTCAGAGCTGGTCCTGAGAGAGAAGAGCTCACCAAACATAGCTAATAGTTCAAGGATGGGCAGCAGCACCTGCTACAAATGCAGTGAAATGTGAGCTCACTGAGACTTGGCTGTTCACTGCCAAGGGTGCCTTTGTGCAGCAGAATGTTGGAGGAGCCCAGCCTGGTGTTGGCAATAACCCTTCCTGGTGGCCTTGTGGGTACCTCACGCAGCCTGCAGACTAGATAGGGTGACCCCTGCCAGAAGGAAAATCTCAATTTACCTGACCTAAAAAAACAAATCAAAGAATAATTCACAAAAATTCATGGGTCTTGTTAAAATAAACGTCATGCTTAAGGTTTACTTACTATTAATCAAAGTGACTTCCTAATGCTCATGAATGTTCTGTAAAATAGGCATAGTTTATGTCAGTTGTGACCAAACACTGTCCTTATCAAAGCTGTTATCAAGTTAAGATGTTGAGCTGGGTTTGATTTCATCGAAAAACACTAGAAATTTGAAACTCAGAGAAACTTATAAAATGGCCACCATTTTTAATTTCAATAAGCCTAGAGACAAGCCAGTTTAAATTTTTATGTAATTAGTCAAATAATTAGTGTTCAGGTACAAATAAAAACTATAATTAATTTTCAGAAAAAAGAAGAAAGTCATGAACTTGCCATTAGCTATATAGTCAATTCTTATATTTTTATACAAAACCTGAGATTTATATAATTTTTAAGTGTTGTTAAATAGTTGAGACATATGAAATTTTCAAAGGTATTTACAGTAAAGAGATGTTACAATTTTTGCAATCCTAGTTTTTGTTATTATTTTGTTTTTGTAGTACAAGGGATTGAAATCAGGGCCCCAGCATTTTCTACATAGGTATTCTAACTTCAGCCCCTATAATTCTGTTTTCATTGGGAAGACTTCTCTTTTCTAAACCAAGTCATTGGATTTAACACTGAAGTTATGAAAAATGGGAAATTCCATAGTCTTCTCATCTATAGAAAAGAACTGTAGTAATAGCTTCTACTTAGTAATTAAAGTTATTATTTTTACTGTTACTGTAATTACTCAAGGCCCCATTTTTGTTTATGGTCTCTCCAGTTTGTGAGCTTGGACTATATTTTTTCAGACACTAAAACCCAAACACCAATGAACTCTTATGATGTAAACCTTATGATGTATTTATTTGTCTTTTGGTGATTCTGGAGTTGGTTCCTTGCTAGGTAAGGCACTCTACTTGAGCAACGCCTCCAGCCTTAGGGACAGCTCCAATAGGTTGATATGTAACAGTGATGTATTCATAATAATCCACAAAGGTCAGTGTATATAATTCTTACTTCGCCTATGAGAAAACTAAAGTTCAAAGAGATTAAGCTACCCAACCAGCCAAAGTCACAAATATAGTTAAATGAAAAGGCTGTGATGTAAATCCATTTTTTTTCATTGCAAAGGCCATGATTTTTGTACTGTTCCAAGTACTCTTCAATTACAATACAATGTTATGAAGTATAGTTTTTTTCTTTCTCAAAAAATACATAATAGCTAGGTGTGGTAGTGTATAGCTGTAATCCCAGCACTCAGGAGGCCGAAGCAGGAGAATCTTGAGTTCAAGGCCAGCTTGGGCTACATAGAGAGAACCTGTCTCAAAATTAAAATTTTAAAAAGGAAACAAAAGACCGTACAATAACTCAAATTAAGCCAACTCAATATTGCCTAGTAGGGAAGATCTGATTTAATTAATGAATTCTTATGGCTTATAAGTAGCATGTCATTTGTTTCTGTGTAAACAGCACTCCTACAGGGCTTGTCACTGCTGAAAACACTTTGTCCTTTAAGTATTTTAAACATTCCCTTTGCAATCTGGTTTGCACTATTAATTTTACACTATTAAGAATGCATTTAACGAGCAAAAGTAAGCCAACCCAGCTTGGGCCTGTCAGAATGATAATAAATTTTGAATTAGTGACATTTTATTAGGTTTTATGTATTTTAATGGGTTTCACACTAGATAATTATCCAAAAATCTCAAGTCAGCTAACATATCCTTAAAAAAAAAAAAAAAAAAGGAAAGAAAGAAAGAAATCCAGGCATCATTTGTATCAGCTTCCCTATCAGCACGGGGTCCGTTAAGCTGTCATCACAAGGGTCCTCACCATCTGTTGTCACTAGTAGCCAATGATATGAGTTAGCATCTGTACACCGAGGACCTTCCCTCATGAATGAGAACCTTGGTGCCAGTCTACCAATTTGTGTAAGCATGACTGTGTACAAAGGGTGAAATCCCTTTCTGCACAGTTATTCTGTGGAGGAAGAGGAAATTCTTGTTTTCTAAAACCAGACTCCTGCCTGCTTCACAATTGCTCCAGTTGCCTCAATTTATCCCTGATACAGATTGAAACCAATTATACCCCTTGGATAGACAAGCTGTGCACTGGGGCAGGCTATGGAATCAGGGCTTCAGTGATGCAGAAATCATTCAGTGTACAGAGGCATGAGGTTAAGAGTCCAGTACCTCTCTGTCCACTCTAAAGACCAGTCCTTCATACTCCTTATTTTTAAAAAAAGTACATAGTCACATGCCAGTGGCTCACACCTGTACTCCTAGCTGCTACTCAAGAAGCAGCGATAGAAAGGATTGTGCTTCAAGGCCAACCCCAGGCAAAAAGTTTATGAGACCCCCAACTCAACCAATAGCTGGGCACCATCATCCCAGTTCTGTAGGGGATCATGGTTCCAGGCTATGCCAGGCAGAAAAAAATTCATAAGACCCACTCTCAATATAAAAAACTGGGCATGGTGGTGCATGCCTGTCATCCCACCTACAATAGGAAGCATAAATAGAAGGATCACAGTCCTGGCCAGATGAGCAAAAAACAAAACTCTATCACAGAAATAACCAGAGCAAAAAGGGCTTGGAAGCATGGCTCAAGTGGTAGAGCACCTGCTTCGCAAGTGCAAAGCCTTAATTCAAACTCCAGTATTCCCCAAAAAAGAGCATTAATACTTCCATTAATGTAATAGATTATATTAAGTAATCTATAAGAAAATTCGAAACTATTTCATTCCAAAATTCAGCTTTTATATATTTTAAAGTGGTCTTTTCATAGACAAATGGGACCTTATAAAACTAAAAAGCTTCTGCTAAACAAAATAAATGGTCTCTAAACTGAGGAGACCATCCACTGAGTGGGAGAAAATATTTGCCAGCTACACATCAGACAAAGGACTGATAACCAGAATATACAGGGAACTCAAAAAACTAAACTCTCCCAAAATTAATGAACCAATACAGAAATGGGCAAGTGAACTAAACAGAACTTTCTCAAAAGGAGAAATTCAAATGGCCAAAAAAACACATGAAAAAATGCTATCTCTAGCCATAAAGGAAATGCAAATCAAAACTACACTAAGATTCCACCTCACCCCTGTTAGAATAGCCATCATTAGAAACACCATGAACAACAGGTGTTGGCAAGGATGTGGAGAAAAAGGAACCCTTATACACTGCTGGTAGAAATGCAAACTAGTACAACCACTCTGGAAAAAAATTTGGAGGCTTCTTAAAAATCTAAACAGAGACCTGCCATTTGATCCAGCAATACCACTCTTGGGCATATACCCAAAGGAACAGGACACAGGTTACTCCAGGGGTACTTGTACACCCATGTTTATTGCAGCACTATTCACAATAGCCAAGCTATGGAAACAGCCAAGATGCCCCACTACTAACAAATGGATAAAAAAATATATGGTATTTATACACAATGGAATTTTACGCAGTCATGAAGAAGAGTGGAATCTTATCATTCACAAGTAAATGGATGGAACTGGAGAACATCATCCTGAGCGAGGTTAGCCAGGCCCAGAAGACCAAAAGTCGTATGTTCTCCCTCATATGCAGTCATTAGATCAAGGGCAGACACAACAAGGGGATTGGACTTTGATCACATGATAAGGCGAGTGCACACAAGGGAGGTATGAGGATAGGTAGGTAACCCCTCCCAAAAAAAAGATAGCATTTGATGTCTTCAATGCAAAGGAACTAATGCAGAAACTTTAAAGCAACAGAGGTCAATAGGAGAAGGGGACTAGGAACTAGAGAAAAGATTAGTTCAAGAAGAATCAATTTA
The DNA here is from genome assembly GCF_047511655.1 of Castor canadensis. NCBI lineage: Eukaryota > Metazoa > Chordata > Mammalia > Rodentia > Castoridae > Castor > Castor canadensis. The sequence continues at coordinate 136,090,711 of NC_133388.1, forward strand.
GAAAGTAACACATATGTACATGGAAGCAATGCTAGGAATCTCCCTGTGTAGCTATCCTTACCTCAACTAGCAAAACCCCCTGGTCCTCCTTATTAATGCTTATACTCTCTCTTCAACAAAATTAGAGATAAGGGCAAAACAGTTTCTGCTTGGAAGCAAGGGAGTGGCGGGGAGAGGGAGGAGGCAGGGGGAAAGGGAGGGGGTGGGGGGAAGGTGGGAGTAATGACCCAAGCATTGTATGCACATATGAATAAAGGAAATAAAAAAAATAAAAATTTAAAAAAGATGGTCTTTTATTTTAAAGTTATCTTCTTTTCTTCCTTTCTTATGGTTCTTATAAACAGAAACAAAACCCAGAGCAAACACCCCCTCTGTGAGTTCCCTTCATTCGACACCCTCTGCTGCTATAAAGGAGTTATAAATAATTAAGTTTCCATTAAGGTCAACCAAAGTGTATATTACCTACAGCATGCCTGTATCAGAGGAGGATGAGCTCAAGGAAATGATCAAGGATCAAGACAGGGGAGGTTGTCCTTGTGTTCCATGGATTCAGATGTGTCCTGACATGCAATTTACCAACTGTGGGCATGGGAAATAACAGAAAAACAGAGGTAACTCTGGCTGACTCTATTGACAGAATGGTGTGTAGAGCCATTGCCAGAGTTGCTCTTCTTTCTTTGTACAGCTTATTAACCATCTGATGTTTCTTCAAGAACACTTGTGAGGGAATTGGAATTGCTGCTGTCCAGGCTCTATTAGAATCCTGGTTAATTAAATCTATCACGAGGGATTCTGTTTGGTTTAATGGAATGGGTGTGAGGAGGAATCAGAACCAGTGTTAACTTCTTATAAAATGTGTGTGTCCTGCTGACACCTCAAATTCAAAATCTCTAACACAGAATTCATCATCTTCTCTCTACAAATGCTCTGGCCACATTTGTCTCCTACATGTGTCACTTTTGTCTCTTCCCCTCCACCATGGCCACACTTCTGACAAAGACCCTCAGAGTCTCTCCCCTGAATTATTGAAACTCACCTCTGAGGACCATTCCAGATCTCTCTTCCCCTTTACTTTATCCTGCTTTGAGCTACATTACAGCCATGTGCCATTTAAACAGGTCTAGCCTCTCCTGCAAATGCCCAAGGACCACTCACCACTCCCATCCTTACTTCAGCCAGAGACTGCTATGGCCACAGTTACTACTACGTGGCCCTGAAGGCTTGAGATCCTGTTCCTCAGCCAGGCACCACACACCCTTCTGCTACTGGAGCCATACTCTGTTCCGAAGCCCCCAGTTCCCGGCCTATGCCTCATTTTCCTTTCTGTTCTGCCTTATTGTTCTCAATCTTGTCAGTGACTGGAATGCTCCTGGAACTCTAGGGATGTATTTTGTTGTGTGGCTTCCATGAAGAAATGTATTTTGAGTACATATAGCATAGTGCCTAGCCGTCACTAAGTAGTTAATAAACAACGATGATCACCAAATCAGTTAGAACAATCTCAAATTGCTAATAAATGGTAGTCTTCTGCCCTCTGTAGTTGTTTACATGGAAGAGGAATTCACAGAACTCCAGGCTGTAAAGGCTTTCCCTCCTTAAAGGCTTTTGAGTTTCAGAGTTACAAACACAATAAACTCTTCTCTACCTACTACACATTTGACTCCATTTGTGTGGAATGATTGGCTTCTTGCTCTTCAACTCACTGCCTCTTGCTTGTCCTTCCGGTCTCTTGTGAATGTCAGCTCCTCAGTGAAGGAGCCACATTAAGGAAATTGCCCCCATCCTTTCTAACTTTTGTCCCTTTTCTTTATGGTGCTCAATTCTACTCATAATAATCCATGGTTTTTTTTGCAGTAGTTTGTGTGATAACATCTGTCTTTCGCCATATACTTTCTATTCCATGAAGGTAGAGTCCATGTTTTGTTCACTACCATATAACAAATTTCTGGTCCAAGTCCTTCCCCATTGTGGTCACTCAATAAATATTTACCAAATTAATTATCTCTTTCAACCTTTGACATACTCATATTCAGATGGTAGGAATGAGGACTGAGAAGAGCTTTCACTAATGGAAAAAGCCAACAAAAACACCTGGGTGTGCTAGGCATTTACAAAAATCATTCTCATTGTGAAACCTGTGCTGTTTGTTACTCCTGGAACACACTCTCATGGCTCTTCCTTCGTAGGATTTGACCAGCTGTCCTTTGTAGTGCCACTGAATACTAAGAGCCTTCCACTGGAACACAGAAACTTTACTTGCATGTACCATAGAGCGTCCTGGGAAGAAAGTCACTGGAGTCACTCTTGGAAGATGGGAAATTGTCCTTTAAGTGTGGCTGCACACAAGTTATGGAAACAGCCTAGATGCCCCACTACTGATGAATGGATTCAGAAAATGTGGTATTTTACTCAGCCATGAAGAAGAATGAAATCTTGTCATTCGCAAGTAAATGGATGGAACTGGAGAACATCATCTTAAGTGAAGTTAGCCAGGCTCAGAAGGCCAAAAATCATATGTTCTCTCTCATATGTGGACTTTAGACCTAAAACAAATGCAGTAATATTATTGGACATGGGTCACACGCTAAGGGGAGAACACATACATGAGGAATAGGGAAAGGTAGGAAACCCAAAACTTGAAAGTGCTTGATGTGCCCACTGTAGAGGGGTTAATATAGTAACCTTAAAATGACAGAGATCACTATGGGAAGGTGACAAGGAAGTAGTGAAGAGGTCAGATAGAGATGAATCAATTCAGGTTGTAATACACCTGTGCATGGAAGCAATGCTAGGAATCCCTCTGTATAGCTATCCTTATGTCAAAGTAGCAAAAAATGCTATGTCTTTCTTATTATTGCTTATGTCTTCTCTTCAACAAAATGTGAGAAGAGGGCAGAACAGGTTCTGCCTGGAAGCAAGGGGGGTGGCGGGGAAGGGCAGAGGTGGGGGGCAGAGGGGAGAAACGGCCCAAACAATGTATGCACATATGAATAAAAAAAAATGTGTCTGCACGATGCATTTCCATCTCAGGTTCACTTACTCAATTTAAACTTTACTGAACTCCTTTGCATAACAAGTATAGTCTAGTCATACACAAGGTCAAAATTATCAGGTTTTCTATCCCAAAAGTACTAGACTTTGATTTTCAAAGTCCAGTAAAGTTATTGTCACTACAGTTGTTTTGTATGAACACATTTCTCACAGAGCAACCCTTTTGGAGTACACTTCTGTCAAAGTAACACTCTGGGACTCCTCAGGAGCCATGTGCAGGGACACACTGAGATATGTGTGTGCTTCCAATAGCAACCTTGGTGACTGTTATGATGCTTCCTATTTTATGAATTATTTTTAAAAGAAAAATCAACATTCCCAAAAAAACCCAAACATTCTCATCTCTTATTAATTTTAATGCTTTAAAGCAAATAGGTCAGTAGTATTTTTTTAAAAATTCAATCACAGGTCAAGTTAATTGCAGGTAAGTTGATTCAGGTCAAGTGTCATTTTCTATAGGAAGTCATCCGTGACTGACATTGTGTGCTTGGTGCCATTTTTGGTGCATTGATTAGCTGATGGCTTGAAGATAGTCATTGTTCACCCATTTTTAGCTCTCTTAATTTTCCTCTGTTTTAGACATCATTCTGTCTACACAAGTAATGCCTAATTATACATCATTAAATACCATATTGTGGAACATATGGCTTGATATGAGAAATCAGGTGCCTCCAGGTGTGAATATTTACTCACCTACAAGAAAATATTCTTACATTTTTTTCTGGACAGTAGCTCCTGTATTGAGCTTGTCTTAAAGCAGTATGCTAAAGATTTTCTTGCTGATTACAAATAGTGGCTCTTGTTTAAACTTATATTAGTCAAATGAGTCTGTGATCTAGAAAGACCTTTGTAAAAAAGTAACCCAGGGTGGTGCAGGCCACATTTGTCAAGTATCTGTTTTTGCACATGTTTTTGTTTCTACTTACTTAGACTATTGACGAGGCATGCCCTATAAATCTACTCCTATTTAAAGTGAGCTCTTAGCCTACAATAGACATGGTGTGACCTGATAGTCCCATCTAGTAATAGCACATTGTCCGAAAGTCTTTTTTTCCCTTATGTGTCAAATGAAGATGACATTACTACAGTCGTTTTCTAGATTGGAGCAGTACAGCATTAACCACTTGCTATGGTAGATTCCAACATTACTTGGTTATTTTCTTCTTTTCACTTTTACTTTGCAAGATAGCATGCGGATTCACAGGAAATTTGTTGCCCAGTTCTTTGACATGAATACTATAAACATGGTAGATATCCATGTCATTTGTCAATGAACAGTAGTTTATAAGCCATCGAAGGTTGGCTTTGGTTTTATTATTTTCTAAATTTAATTATTGCACACTCATGTTTCCTAATTCTAATTAGGAAACTCATGTTTCCTAATACCTAATTATAGCCTGTCTATTTTAAGCCTGTCTAGGAAGCCTGTCTATTGTAAGTGAGCATTTAAGAAATTCTACTTAAGTTACCTGAGTTACAGCCCAGACAGGAAGACATAAAATATAACATCCTGAACTGATTTGGTCAGGAAAGTGGTAAAATCTCAAAATAGAGAATGCTGGTGGAGTATAATGAGAAGCTCATGTTTGGACCAAACGTGCACATCTAGGTCATGGGAGGCTACATGGGAGATAAGACACATCTCCATACACCAAAATTACCACCCATCATTAACCAAACCACCCTTCAACAGAATGTCTACTTCTGCTCCCAAAATCCTCATTTATCAAAATCAGAACTAGGTAGATAGCCAGAATTGGGTAGTTGAGGGTAAAAGAAATGGGGCCACCCCCAAGAATATGCCCCCACGCCAAGCCAGTACCAGGTCTCTCACTGCCATAGAGAGGAAAAGCATGATTCCATTTACATGAGGTGGCAGAGCAGTCAAATTCATTGACACAGAAAACAGAATTGTGGTGAAACTCAGGATCTGGAGGGAGGGGGGAATGGTAATGCTGTTCAACAGGTACAAAGTTTTAGCTATACAAAATGAGGTTCTAGGGATCAGCTGTTCAACATTGTGTTTACACTTAAAAATACGTAACAACTGGGCACTTAACAATTTGATAGGAGGGTAGAGTTCAAGTCAAGTGTTCTTAACCACAATAAGAATGAAATTTTAAAACATAGTGAAACTGCATTTTATAAATGCATTGATAAAGATGACTATAATTCAGGCTGGATTCATTATTGTATATTAATTGTTCTTATATTCATTTTTCTTCTGATTCTAAATTAACTTAATGTCCACTAAGGGAGAATTTAAACATTCTCATATTACATTTGTATCCAAAAGGAAAGAGAATGTCCCATAATGAAAATGATAGGATAATGGTTCAAATCTCACTTCTTCCACCTAGATGTGACCTTGAGCTGATGAATGTTGTCTGAGTTTTGGCTTCCTCATAAGTCATATTATGAGAACTTAAATGAGATAATAAGCATGGAATACTTTGCCCATTGCCTGTTTCAAAGCACTAAGTAAATGATATTTAGTTTTATTAATTAGAATGTTAATTAGTAATGCACTAATTAATAGTGCACAATCTTGTAGCATATAGAAAAATGTTTGAAATGGAGTCAAAGAGGTGGCTTCTAGCTCTGGTTTTTTTCTTGTACAATAACTATGTGACCTTGAAACAAGCATTTAACCTTTCTGAGTCTTTTCCTCATCTGTAATAATGTATGCCTGACAACATCACAGGATTACTAAAATAATCAAATAAGGAAACAGATGTGAAGCACGTTTAGATAGCTGAAAACATTACATAAGGAGAGTTATTGCCAAAGAAGGAAAAAAATTATGTACAGGGAAATATATAGTACCTGGCACTCAAAAGCTATCTAATAGATCTTTATCGAATGAATGGATCAAATAATTGATCAATGAGTGCCTCACACAACTCCCAACATTTGAAAAACTAAAATCTTGACTGGTACATGTAATTATAAAACACATCACAAAGGCAGCCCAAGACAGATAACGAATATTTTGTATGAGGAGATTACAACTAATCATTCATAATTCAAACCTCCACTAATATTTAAGTGTCTTAGAGAGCAGGCTTCTGGAAGATACACATGACTTGCATTTTTGGAATCTGAACATTTCCCATCCCAATGTTTACACACAATAGACACTCAGCAGGTCCTTGGAATTTGAATTTAATTTATCCAATAGCACTTGCTCTTATAGTTAATCTTAAGATATCCTCATTCATACTAAAACCTCCTCAATTCTGTTATTTCCTGGAAACTCTTCCTTTGCTATTTGTTCAGGAATACTCTCAAATTAAAAATGACTTATGATCCATGTTATTTAAATCAGTAAATTAATAAATTGTCCAAGATGCTTTTATTTTAAATTTGTCAGTAGATGCTTGAGAAAAATGTCCTTTGTACTATAGGTACTACATTAGAATAGTTAATTTTATATTATAAGAGATATGAAAGAATTGTTGAAACTTATATGATACCTTAATCAAATCAGACGTCAGAATTCCACCAGCGATCCTTGCTAGTGTGAATGGTTTCATCACACAAGTCCTATGTACCTTGGCAGAGAATCATGACCAAACCTAGGAGTTTCTCACTGATGGGATTGGGTAGGTCTGTTCTCCGCTTAGGAGGGTGGCCCCTCAATGTTTAAGAACAGTGTGCTTAAATGTAAAGAAATTTCATGCTGGCTTGTCAGCACCACACAGCCAGTTGACTCATTGAAGCTGTGACCACTTGCTTGTTACAATGGGAGATTGTCTTTGGAGAATTCAGTGTGTGGTACATTTTGTGGAAATTGCTCCTTTTGACAGCATCTGAATGTAAATTGGCATCTCAGCAGTGCAGCTGTGATTGTAATTGACTAAAGTTCTCAGCAGAAAGGGCACTGACCATCTTTCTCAGGCAAATAGCTCTGTCAGAAAAGCCCCATTTATCCCCAGTATTTCCCAATCTGCTTCTAAACAGCTTATCTCTTTAAATGGCTTCCTTCAATCTGTGGTTTACACCATTCTCTCCTTTCCTCATCAGTTCTAATGTGCTACTGTGTGTGCAGTGGAAGAGTCCCTGGATAGTAGTTTTGATGTTAATCAACTTCAGTTCTGGGAGAATGAAAAGTTAGAAGGAAGGCTTTAGATTTTACTTCTAAGTTGAGGAGGCTTCTGTTACTGTAATCTCTGTCCTAAAAATGACCGTCGCTAGCAAATTGTCAGGAGTGGTACATGGTAGATAATGGCAGCGAGAACTTTTCCAAACAGAAACTTAGAAATGCCTAACCTGTGAGAACAAAGCAATGTGACCATCAAGAAGAAAGTCATCCTAGCGCAGAATCTTCTAAAATATCCTGGGGAACTTTGCTTACCTGCCTAGCACAACTTTTATATTTCCCGATGGGGACTAACTCTGTCCTGAATCTGTTTGGAGGATGGTGTCTCTCCAAATGAAGACAGTGCCCGTGAGTCAGGTTTGGTGACACAGACCTGTATATTCCTCACTGTGTTCCCAGGATCTCTCCATGCCTGGCAATAGTAGGAGCTCAATAAATGTTTATGGACTGGGTGATTCACATAGGCCAGCTGTGCACAGTGAAGCAGCAACACCCACACTTGGCTCCTCACAAAGTCAAGTTCTCTTTCCTGACTCCCCAGCCACTGCCATGTCCCACCATGGCACAAGTAAGAGTCCCAGCAGTAGCTTTTTATCTTCAACACCCTTACTCATTAAATTCTAAACTTGAAAGTAAGCCAGAATGCCCTGCCTTCAGTGTAGTCATTTCCTCCTACTCTGCAGAGTACACTAAGGCTGCTTCATGTATTTGTGAACTTCAAGGAAGTACACAAATGCAAGGACCATCACTCACTTCATTGTTTGGCAGGACCGAAATAGTCTTAGAGTCAACAAGACTTTGAAATCTGACTCTGATGTATGCCATGCAGCCTTTGATTTTATAAACAACAGTAACTTAATCTAAGTTTTGACTCTTTCAAATTTGGACTAATAACAGCAGTGCTCCCTGCTCCTTTGAAGTTATCTTAGGTGAGGAAATATACATGAACATGTCTGGTGCAAATTAGCTTCTCAGCAAATGTTAGTTGCCGTCCATAAGGACCTCAGGTCGAGCAAACTGACGAACAAGTGAAGAAGAACCTGTCACTGTAGGTGAGAAGAACACATTGAACGGTAGACATACTCTTCTGTGCTTGTGGGCATGATTGGCAGAGAGGTAATAACGCAGCTCCACAGACCTACCCAGTGGGAGGATGATACTTGCCCATAAGTCTTTCCTCTGAAAATGAAGGGAAATTGGCTTCTTCTGCTGTAAGTCTCCTGGGGTACAGCTGGGGACTGGGCAGCTTCAGCAAGCAGCAGGATCCACAAGGCGACACCTATTTGCCCATCTATCTTTCCACAGCCGGACCCTCTCCTCCTGCCTCCACATGCTAGTTTCTCCCTCTAAGCATTTCCCAAAACTCCTGGTTTTTGATAGATAGATATCAAATTACAATTGTGACAGAGTTGGCATTCCATGAAATACACATAGCATACATAGTTGTTTTTTATTTCCAGAAACAGCATCAAGAGGCAAGTGTGGACTCGCCTATTCCTGCCTGTTCAAATATTCAATTTAAAGTGAATTAGAGTGTTTGCTTTTTTGTCAGTTGGGGACTGTTCTTTTCCTTTAACTTTTTTTTATTTTAGTGGACATAATTCTAATTTAAAATATAGATCTTTACCATCACCCAGAATTACTTAAGAAGAATCATTAGTAATGAAGCTTGCTCTAGGGACTGAGCTGAATTAATTGGAGACATTCCAAATTTTTGAAGGTGTCTTAGAATGAGGGCCTTAGCCTTCATTCTATTCCAGCCATGATGAGCTGAACTCTCACAGGGACCCTGCCAGTGGTGCTGGGTGGAATTCACCTAAAGAGCATCCTGGTTGTCAGAGTCTGGTTCCCCCAGGTCTGTATCTAGGGCCTCCTCCCACTTTGCAGAAACAGCAGCACAGGAAACAGCAGCTACTGCCCTGCTGTATCTTGTCAGCTCAAGCATGGACAAGTGTATTAAACACCTAGAGAAAAGCAGTGGTCCAAAGGCAGAACAGCCAGAGAACAGGCTGAGCAGATGAAAGGTTTACATTGCGGGCGAGGCTCTTGCTCAGCTGCCGGAAACAAACAACATCTGTTGCAGTCCTGCGGGGCCCAAAGGTTCTCGTCACCTCCATGTCAGGAACAGAATGGGGCCAGCCGACTGTGACACCATCTGCATGCCAGGGAGGCGGGCCAAATGGCCTGGCACTCGAGGGCTTAATTTCACTCCATCCAGTCTGCACCAAGAAAAACCTTGGTCAGGCTACTAGCATTCTCATCCTGTCTCTCATTACCTAACCTGCCATAACCTCAAAGGAAACACGCAAATGATAAGTTTGCCATTTTCAGGAGTTCACAGAGCATCTTTCCAGCAATATCCTCTGATCTCATGCTCACCTCCTCCAGCCTTCTGCAGCTGCTGCATTGGAAGCCCAGAGAACACTTGTCAGGAAAGCTGAAGAACCAGGGCTGCTGTTCTGAGAACAATGCCTGCTGGCACTGTCCTCTTCTCTCACAAAGGGGCACACACCAGACCTCCTCCTGGGCAGAAGGAGACAAGGCTTTCTCCAACAAAGGCTCAGGTGATGAATTATCATCCTAGGCAAGCAAAGAAAAGGCACATCTCCAGGATGAAGAAAGGGAAACTGGCATCTTCTTCCCATGCTCCCATCTCTTATCTGTTACCCTCCCTCAGTTGTGGTCCATGGACCAGCAACCTCAGCATTACCCAGGAGCTTGTTAGCTACTTCTCAGACCCTTCTATAGCCACAGGATCAGAATCTGCATTTTAATAAGATCCCCAGGTGATTTGTTTACATGTTCAAACAGAACCCCTGATCTGAGACTTACACGGTAAGGATCACATATATGATTGTGTTATATTAATGCCAAGTAGAAGGAAATCATTGATCGTTTCACATTGTAAAACAGAAAGTAGCTGTAAATATTAGCAATATTACCAAGAGCTCTGGCTGCCTTTGTCCTGCCTCTAGCTCAGAGAGGAGAGGAAAGAGTGGGGTGGGCTACTTACTCGTAGTAGCACCCAGACAATGGAGAAGGGGGTGTTTCCTGTACCTGCCTATCTACCCCTTAGGCTTCACACCCACCTTCTGCTACAGTCAGAAAAAGTCAGTGAAAACCATTTGGAACTTCCCAGTCACTCAAAGGCCATTAAATTTTAACAAGATGAAAAGTACTTTTTTCCAAAAATAAAACCCAGAGTTATCATTTCAGGAGGCTGGGGAAATGTACAATTCCTTTTTATAACTGTGAATAAGAACAGTTCTGTAACAATTCTACATTTCTTGTTCTGATTCTACAATCTTCTCTCCTTAGCAAGAAAAAAGCCCATAGTAAAGCAATCAGGTGTTATTTAGAGCCTCAGTGCACACCTGTGCCTGACAAAGCACTCATCAGATCCCCAAGGCACCACCACACTTCCCAGGAAAGAGTGGTGTCATGACTCATGAGTTGCCTTTCCCTCTCTAGTCCTCGGTTATCCCTGTGTGCAGTAAGCTGATCTATGAGAAGTAAGAAACTCACACACTTTCAGGGGCCACCCCTGGAGAGAAAGAGTGTGAAGGCACTGAGGGAGGTTGTGGGAATGTAAGCATATGAATGGAGGTCAAGTTCATTTCTAGGTGATTTCCATGGCTCCTTCCAGCTCATTCAGTACTCCTGTTTGGAGTCCACAAAGCTTACATATGTCAGGTGTTTATTTTCAACATGCCAACGTGTGTGTGTGTGTGTGTGTGTGTGTGTGTGTGTGTGCGCGCGCGCATCACTGCTCTGCATTGGAAGTTCATCAGCAACCAGACCAATAGGTGACACTGGTTATGGGATCCCAACAGCCAGTGCTTTGTCAATCCCAAACAAGATTATGGTCTGCTATCACAATCTTCAAGGAAAGGCTTGCTTCTCTCTTTGTTTTCTCCTTCACAGTATTTTAAGAAATGTTCAAATTACTGAAAACATTTAAAATTCAAGAAATTTCCCATCTTTTTTAAATCCAGATTTCTGACTTCCTTTGAAGTGAAAAACCTGATGATACCTTCATTTCCATGTGATAATAATCACTAAAGTTGTGGCCACTTTCCTCTGTAGACGCCATCTCCAATTCCCCTTCTTGCCCTCTGCTCTGCAGTCTTGCACCTACCTGCCCACTCTACACTCCTGATTGTTTGCTTGCAGGAATAAGTCCTTACAGGAGTGCTCCTAAAAGGCATTTATGTTCTTAGCCCCTCTTTATAATCTGAGATGAAGATCGGTGCCTATGGCTGAAGGAAGGTCCTCTTCACTCAGTTTACAAAAGATTAAGACGTTTCTTTATCTCAGAACATCAGGTAATAACAAGGAATGCACTGAGGAGAGGGAACGACAGTGTGGTATTTAATGGAGTACAGCGCCAGCAAGCGTCTACGTGTGGTATAACTAGCAGTCTCTGCGTAAGTTGGTGTGGTCATCAGTCCCCCTGTGAGCATCACTCTGGCTTTGACTGCTCCTCAGGAATGTTCTGTAGTATCTGGGTGCAGTCCCTCTCATGCCAGTGACCTGGCTGCATCTCTGGGGTTCATCATACCCTCTTGTTGCCACATTTTACTTTCATTGTCTAAAAGCAACCCATTTGTTGCTGTTCCTTTGTTTGCATTTTTATTATGAATTTCAGATCTACAGAAAAGAACTCAGAACAGCATAACCCATCCATCTCCCGACTTTATTGAAACCTCACTTTTGCCATGCTGCTCAAGATTAGTTTTTCCTGAGGAATAAAATGGTATATACAGTTTAAGTTCCCTGACCCCATTCCTTTCTCTTTCGAGAGGTTACCAAGGGCCTAAATTATCTTTCTCTTGCGTTATTTTAAATATGCTTTTTAAGTTTAACCATTAGAATACGGGTTCATTTTAAGTATTATGCCACTGTGAAATACATCAGGATTCATTTTAATACTTGCTTTTCTTGATGGAAATATAAATCATGTCTATTTTTTTTTGTCATTGCCAACAAGGCTGCAGTGAATATTTCTGTCTCCCTACACATGTGCACAAGTCTCTTTATACACCCACAAGTACAATTGTGAGTCACGAGACAACACTTTCTTACCTTTATTTTATTGCCAATTCTTCTCTAAAATAATGTCATTGCTACAGCTTTCTTAGGAGCAGTATCGGGAGCTTGCATTCCCTCTTCATCTTTTTCAGCACTCAGTATGCCAAGACTTTTTAATTTGGGCCAAGGGCAAAACAACATCTTGACATTGTTTAAATTTTTGCTTTTTGATTGCTGGTTGAGCATCTTTTCACTGTTTATGGGCCATGGGAATTTTCCATACCATGAATTGCCTATTTGCTTATTTTGCTCTTTTTTTCCCTTTTGGTTTGTCCTCTGTGTATTGATATGACATGTCATATCAAATGTCGTCGGAGTAAAAACCATTTACTGTTATACGCATCACAAATGTCTTCTCCCAGTGTGTAGGTATATTTATGAGGGGTCTGTTGTTTTACAGAAGTTTTGAATTTTAATGTGGTCCAATTTGTTAGTGTTTTCCTTTATGACTTATGCTTTCTCTGTCTTGTTTAACAAATATTTCCCCACCTTGAAGTCAAAAATACATTTCCTATGTTACTTTGTTAAAAAAAACTTCAAATTTTATTTCACACATTTAAATCATTGATTCCTCTGAAATTTGCATATGTGTTTAGGTAGGGAGCTACTAATTTTCCACCTTTATCCAATACTTTTACTTTTTTCACACTGGTCTGAAATACTACCTCTGTCACATATATTTTTTCATATATATTTTGGGTTATTTCTGGAATCTCTTCTGTTTCACTCCTGTTGAATCTATCACACACCAAGTTCATGTGTCTTAGTTGCTAAGTCTTCATAATATTGGCAAGTCACATTATCTTTTGTTCTGTTGAATGACTTCTAGGATCAGCTTGTCATGTATCATGAGAATCTCTATTGGAATTTTGACTAGAATTACATTGTTATGGGTTGGGGATATAGCTCAGTGTTTTTTTTTTTTTATTCATATGTGCATACAATGTTTGGGTAATTTCTCCCCCCTGCCCCCACCCCCTCCCTTACCACCCACCGCGTCCCCTCCCTCGATACCCGGCAGAAACTATTTTGCCCTTATCTCTAATTTTGTTGAAGAGAGAGGATAAGCAATAATAGGAAGGAACAAGGGGTTTTGCTAGTTGAGATAAGGATAGCTATACAGGGAGTTGACTCACATTAATTTCCTGTGCGTGTGTGTTACCTTCTAGGTTAATTCTTCTTTATCTAACCTTTTCTCTAGTTCCTGGTCTCAGTTGCTTTTAAGGTATCTGCTTTAGTTTCTCTCTGTTGAGGGCAACAAATGCTAACTAATTTTTTAGGTGTCTTACCTATCCTCATATCTCCCTTGTGTGCTCTCGCTTTAATCTTGTGATCAAAGTCCAATCACCTTGCTGTGTTTGCCCTTGATCTAATGTCCACATATGAGGGAGAACATACGATTTTTGGTCTTTTGGGCCAGGCTAACCTCACTCAGAATGATGTTCTCCAATTCCATCCATTTACCAGCGAATGATAACATTTCGTTCTGCTTCATGGCTGCATAAAATTCCATTGTGTACAGATACCACATTTTCTTGATCCATTCTTCAGTAGTGGGGCATCTTGGCTGTTTCCATAACTTGGATATTGTGAATAGTGCTGCAATAAATGTGGGTGTGCAGGTGCCTCTGGAGTAACCTGTGTCACAGTCTTTTGGGTATATCCCCAAGAGTGATATTAGCTCAGTGGTTTAATGTCTGCCTCGCATGTATGAGGCCCTAAATTCAATCCCTAATACCACAAAAAAAATTGTTATTAGATTGATTTACCACTTCATTTTAAAGAGATATTTTCTATCAAGTTATGGAAGCTCTTTCTGTATGTACTTTGTGAGGAATTCCTAATCTTAAATCAATGGTAAATTTTATCAAATACTTTTTGTGTATCTACTGATTAGCTCATATGCTTTATGACATAATCGCCTGTAATCTCTTTAAAATAGTCTACATCATTGATAGATTTTTAAATATTAAACTATACTTGCATTCCTTAAATAAATAATCCTTGAACATGCATATTGTTGAACTAATTTATTATTTATAAATTAAATTTTTCATTTATATTCATAGTGAGATTAGCCTGTAATTTTCTTAAACTTTCTTATTTACTTTAAGTTAGGTAGTTTTCCCTTCTCCTATTTCCTCAGATCATTTATAAAAGGGATTATTTGTTCCTTGAAGATTTAGCAAGCATTACATATAAAACCATTCAGATTGTGTATGTTGTACAAGGTTAGCCTTTTGATTATTGATTCAGTTTCTTTAATGGCTATTGCTATACTTAGACTCTCACCTTCTCTGTGAGGCATTTTGTTAATTCATTGTTTCCTAGGAAACAATCCACTTCACCTTAGTATTTAACATTATTGGCATAGACATGTACATTATAAAAATTTATAAAAAATTTACAGCACTGTTAGATATACTCCCTTTTATTTTCTATATTTTTTATTACCATTTCTACTTCCCCATCTCTCTTCCCTCCTCCTTTCTTTCTCCTGCCTGTTTCATTTTTTTCATTTGTATATATCATCACAAAGATCCATTTTGAATAATAATTTCTTCTGCTAAAATTTTGAAATAACAGTCGATTCTAAGATGTACATAGGATTAATTAAAAAACCATGGTTTTAGATGTTTTGCCAGAAACACACTGTCTTCTGGTATTTTAGTCTTGTGTTTCGCATGGCATTTTTCTCAGAGTAGTTTTCTTGTTTTGCTGTGTTGTGTTGTGTTGTGCTGTGGTGTTAGGGATCAAATCCAGGGTCTTGTGCATGCTATGCACTTGCTGTGCCTCTCAGCTACACTGCTAGGTCCATGGTTTTCTAATTCTCACTATAGACATGAATGATGCAGCTTTGAATACAATCAAACCCTATCTCTAAACCCTAGGATGTTGAAACTAGCTTCTCAGGAAAAGAAACAAACAAAAAAACTTCAGACTTCCCTACCTTTATATCCCACAGATTATCTTTCTCTGTCAGAAATCATTTTAATTATTCAATTTTATATATTTGAAGATGATGTATAGATCAGACTTTATGACTAGAAATAAAAATATATCCCTTTTCAGATGTTCTGTGTGTTTTCTCCTGTGGTTAAATTTCCCCAAGAAAGACCATAAGCACCTCTTACCCCTCACCTGGGCATCTGCAGTCCCACTGGTCTCTCCTTTGCCTAGCTGGCCATTGTTCCCTTGGATAAACTATTAATTTGTTTCCCCAAAGCCCAGATGCTTTTCTATCACCAAAAAAGACTGTTTTTGGTTTCACTCTGTTTCTCAGACACAATAAAGAAATCCAAACCAAACAGAAAGGAGATAAAAAAAAACAGAAAAAATAAAAACAAGATTCCTGTGTCAGTCTTCTGGTTCCAGGCCAAAAGTTTTACTTCAAAATGTCTCTGCTTTCTCTTTCCTAGACATTCTGTCTGCCCCAAGGAGTTAGGCATCAAGCATCTTTCTATCTGAGAAACATCAATCCTTGCCACCCACTTTTCCCTGGTCAGAGAGATTTTCTCCAAAGCAGGTTCTTTCAGGAAGGGAGCACAGCTGCTTGCATTTGGCTTGTCCCACTGAACCTAGTGCCAGCCACGACCCTTGTAGGTGACTTCCCCTGACACGGACCCTAGCAGTGATGCTAACAGACATCCTCAGAAGTTTCGAGTAGCTCAAACTCTTTCAGCCAAACAAATAGCAGCAATTTAAGCAGCTCATCAGCTACTTTCATCACAGTGGTAGCTGGCACATTGTGAATATTCAGTAAATATTAATTAATAGCTATCCAGTGGCACTGAGGAGAGACAAAAGCATAATCCAATGGCTTACCAAGGTCACTAATAGGCCCTGATCTTCAAGGGATAGCACATGTCCCCTCAGCAATGGTGACTTGTGACAGGAGAAGGTCCCCAATGCCAAAAGCACCTTGCTTCCACATCCACACTCTCTGGGACAAAGGACATGTTGTGGTTGTTGTTGAGCTGCATTAGTGAAAGAGGATCATTAAGGATTCCCTAAGCCAGCTTGTTGGGAATTTTCTATAAGAGCTGCGTTAGAGCCTCTTCAACAAAAACTGCTGGGAAAACTGGTTAGCAGTCTGCAAAAAACTGAAACTAGATCCATGTATATCACCCTATACCAAGATTAACTCAAAAATGGATCAAGGATCTTAATATCAGACCCCAAACTCTTAAGTTGATACAGGCAAGAGTAGGAAATACTCTGGAGTTAGTAGGTATAGGCAAGAACTTTCTCAACGAAACCCCAGCAGCACAGCAACTAAGAGATAGCATAGATAAATGGGACCTCATAAAGCTAAAAAGCTTCTGTTCATCAAAAGAAATGGTCTCTAAACTGAAGAGAACACCCACAGAGTGGGAGAAAATATTTGCCAACTATACATCAGACAAAGGACTGATAACCAGAATATATAGGGAACTTAAAAAACTAAATTCTCCCAAAACTAATGAACCAATAAAGAAATGGGCAAGTGAACTAAACAGAACTTTCTCAAAAGAAAAAATTCAAATGGCCAGAAAACACATGAAAAAATGCTCACCATCTCTAGCAATAAAGGAAATGCAAAGTAAAACCACACTAAGATTCCACCTCACCCCTGTTAGAATAGCCATCATCAGCAACACCACCAACAACAGGTGTTGGCGAGGATGCGGGGAAAAAAGAACCCTCTTACACTGTTGGTGGGAATGTAGACTAGTACAACCACTCTGGAAAAATATTTGGAGGCTACTTAAAAAGCTAGACATCGATCTACCATTTGATCCAGCAATACCACTCTTGGGGATATACCCAAAAGACTGTGACACAGGTTACTCCAGAGGCACCTATACACCCATGTTTATTGCAGCACTATTCACAATAGCCAAGTATGGAAACAGCCAAGATGCCCCACCACTGACGAATGGATTAAGAAAATGTGGTATCTATACACAATGGAATTTTATGCAGCCATGAAGAAGAACGAAATGTTATCATTCGCTGGTAAATGGATGGAATTGGAGAACATCATTCTGAGTGAGGTTAGCCTGGCCCAAAAGACCAAAAATCGTATGTTCTCCCTCATATGTGGACATTAGATCAAGGGCAAACACAACAAGGGGATTGGACTATGAGCACATGATAAAAGCGAGAGCACACAAGGGAGGGGTGAGGATAGGTAAGACACCTAAAAACTAACTAGCATTTGTTGCCCTTAACGCAGAGAAACTAAAGCAGATACCTTAAAGCAACTGAGGCCAATAGGAAAAGGGGAACAGGTACTAGAGTAAAGGTTAGATCAAAAAGAATTAACCTAGAAGGTAACACCCACGCACAGGAAATCAATGTGAGTGAATGCCCTGTATAGCTATCCTTATCTCAACCAGCAAAAACCCTTGTCCCTTCCTGTTATTGCTTATACTCTCTCGACAACAAAATTAGAAATAAGGGCAAAATAGTTTCTGCTGGGTATTGAGGGCGGGGGAGAGGGAGGGGGCGGAGTGGGTGGTAAGGGAGGGGGTGGGGGCAGGGGGGAGAAATGAACCAAGCCTTGTATGCACATATGAATAATAAAAGAAAAAGGAAAAAAAAAGAGCTGCATTAGATCTGACTCTGGACCTTGAAATGAAACCAGAGCAAATGCCTCCTTCCACCTCAAAATGATCCATGGTCTGATAGAAATGCAATCCAACAAAACACCTTACACGGTTTTGCACATCTTACAGTTGGTTATACAGGCAACAGATCTTGACTACTTAGTAAACAACCTTCCAAAAAGTAAAATAAGATTGAAAATCTTGTTTAAAAACACAGGGTGACATAACATGGCCAAAAAGCACAATAGCCTTTGACTACTGGTTGCATAGGTGAAGGTATCGCATGGTTCCTAATTTGCCTGGATGACCAAGTTTCAAACAATCACAGTCAAAGTTTATCAGAAGATGGACCAAACCTCTTTCCAGGAACAGGAAGAGGACTTCAGGTCAAAAGCCACCATCTAAACTGGTTTAATGGACTCAACCTGGCCCCCTGTGTACAGGAAGAACTACAGTCTCCCATAAAAGCAAACTTGTTCCCAGCAATGTTTCAAGGCTCTACTTTCTTAAGCACTTTACTTCTCTGATCCAACTAGTCTTCTTTTTTGGATTTGTATTACTTTCTGTCCCATGCCCCATAGGCAGGACCCAACCCAATACTGCCTCAGTTGTTCTCACTACTTGAGGCTAGCTCTGAACCCAAAACTGAGGCCAGAGTCCCGGACTTCTTCCCTGCGCAAAGGACAGCTTGAATGTGAATAGGCTTGGGGTGGGGAAGACACCCTCTCAGTCTTCATCAGCCTGTTTCCCAGCCCCCAATGGGTTCTTTGTGGAAGATACACCCAATAGACACAGGCTGCCTTATGTCCCCTGAGATGTTAAACTCCTTAGGGAAGAGTTCTAACACTTTAATCAAATGTTTTGCACATAGTGGTCTCCTAATAAAGATTTCTTCATTGATTTCCAGTCAGTTAATTTTGTGGTCTACCTATAATCACAGTCATGGTTATAAAAGGCATTTTAAAGTAGCTATTAAAACTTCATTTTTGATACATAAAAATCATGGAGAACCAGACTGAAGCACATTGTTCAAGCCTTTGACTAAAGCTGACTATTGCTCTTGACACTGCTACCCATTTTGAAATAAGAAAACATTCCATAAACATAAAGGTAAATTATACCTAGCACCTTGCTTTCACTAGAGCCAAAGTTGTGAAAAACAACAAAATTAAGCTCCTTGTTCCTTGTTAATAGAGGCTTACAATATGATTCCCTAGTAAGACCATGAAACATGAACTGCTGCTGCCTCTCAGCAGAGGGGAACATTAGCCAGTCTTTCTTCTTCATAATTATTTTATTTAGAAAGCATAGAAGAGCCATATAGAAAAATAACAGGATAAAGAGAACAGGGAGAACTCATTTCTTGGAGCGGATTTCAAGTGAATTAGAAATGTATTTTTGCCATCTGCTGCTGCTACTGCTCTTATGAAATTTGGGATTCACAAATGGCAGTTTGTATAACACTAACTCTGGGACTCAGAAAATCTACTGCAGGATATGTAACCAGAGGGAAGTGCTCTGGATTACGTCTGAAAGCTCCTCTGCGCGATACAGAGCCTACTCTCGGTAGGGCTTCCCCAACATCTGACAGCTACCATCACGTGAGAACTGCTGCTACTGGTATCACACCACCGTGCATGCTTGAAAAACCTACCTCAGCCCATCACGGTGACTACTCTCAGCATCACTAAGTGTACAAATCTTCATTCTGCAGCTAAAATTCATGCATACTGGGCTAAGGCTAAATAACTTAGCCTCAGTTACAGGAGCCTACAGGACACTACGGAATAAGTAAGGCAGGAATTTAAATGAAAGCCACATTTTCACGCACCCTTACTTAACAAGGAAAACAGACCTTAATCAAAAAGGTAAAATAAAACACAAGAATAATAAATATAATGGAGAGATAAGGGCAAAACTCTCAGCACCCAAACAAACCCCTATTATTTTTAAATCTTTATTTCTAGGTTTAGAAAGAGAAGGAAGAAAGGGGGATGGAGAACTCATTCTCTATCAGCTGTCAAAGGGTAAGATTCAGATTTTACAATTCTAGAACATTCTTTGTGCTACGAAGTGACCACAGATGATCCATCTACCTACATATAATACCTAAAACTCATCTAATTCATTCTCCCAACAGAATTAGCCACCAAAACTACAAATATAAAAGGACAAGGCACGGGGAAGCAAACAAAGCAGGCCATGACTTTGCTTTAATGGAGGGCAGGAGAGATGGACTGCTGCTACCTTGCAGACACAACACCAGTAGACCTTAGCCCACTAAACCAGAGCTCTTCATACCTATGAGATTGGGGTCCCTTCCCCAGTCCCATCATACTAGAAACCACCTGCTTCACCTGTTCCCACCAGTTACCACAGGAATAAATTTTAGGGAGTAAAAAGCAGATGTGCGCTCTGAGCACCTGTTCTCTACAGGAGACATCATTTTATTTAATCCTCACCACAACCGCATTTTCCACATCAGAACACTGATCTTTGGAGATGTCAGGTAGTACCAACATCAGATAGTAAGAAGTGAAGGAGCCACTTCCTCAAGGTCCGTGTTCCTGCCATTACGTTTCACTGCTGCCAGTGCTTTAGCCTCCAAACAACTGAACAGTGATGGAGTCAGTCCCATGGCTGTCTATTCAAGATGAGACTTGCAACCCACAGCAGAAAATTAGCTTGCAACAATGGTGCCTTATTATGGTCATTTTAGGATTGCATGGGAGAGGAATCCTCAGAAACACCAAGCATAGCTCACTGCAAGAACCTTAGTACAAACCCCATCATGGTCAAAGTCAGTGAAGGTATGCAAGGGAGGACTGAATCCATGTGACACACAATTCCACAAGAGTAGGGATCAGAATCATCACTTCCCCTCCGTAGTTTTATCTATAAAAGCAATACAAATGGCACAACTGTTTCCTGGTTTGATACAAAAATCTTAGTGGTTCTAAAACCTCATACATCTTACCTGTTTTTAATGCAAAATAAATGTGTTTTCTTAGCACTTAAAGACTGGTGGCCCTCTGTCATCATGGGTTCAAGGAAAGAAGAGCTACAGCTAGTTTGAATATGTGTAATAGATTAGGTGATGCAGAATCCATGCTATGTCCTGCATAAAGTTATTATAAATGCTCATGCAGCGAGAATTACAGAGGAGGGGTCTGGAGGCTAGAGCACTTGCCTAGTAACTACAAGTTCCTGAGTTGAAACCCTAGTACTGACAGAAAAAGAAAAGAATTAGAGAAGAGAGGTATTAATAACACATGGATGTGCTAATACAGTTATGAATAAACAAGGTCCATACCAATTCTCTGAAATGGTAGCTATCTAGTTTAAATTACAGAAAAGCCAGCTGTTTTTCAATGCATGTATCAAGAAAGTCAAGCCTAACTATTCAGATAAAATGGGGTCTTGTGATCCATTTCAGCACTTACATGCAATTCCTACATTGCAGACAGCACATAAATGAATAAATGACACATTTTCATGAATAATTTCATTTGTTCATGGCTCATAAATCTTTGTGGCATTTTCTGAAACTTAACTAAAGCTGGCCATGATCTAAATAGTAGGGGTGATACTTCAGGTTAGTCTGAAGGGATGCTCTGGCCAAAAGTCTTTCAAAGAACAACAGTCCTTCAGGAATTAACACATCACACTCTATCAATTATTCCTTAAACTCCTCTCCTTTGGGGATTATTCAAAATCAAAATCAATATTGTCCCACTACTGAGCTGTCACTGTTTGACAGCTGAGATGCAGCACATCCTGACTCCCTGGTAAGAAGGGAGAGAGCAGCAGCTGTGTGTGTGTGCAGGGGTTCCAGAAGATGTGACCACGGTGTGGGGCTCTAAGTCACGGAGAGTGGCAGGAAGGACTTCCTGCTTTGGCCACCACCCATAGAAGGTCAAAAATGACTTCTTCAGCAGATTAAAAGGCCCTGCTACAAACATCTAAGCCTACTTCATCTTTGCTTCTCCAGTTTTTGTACAACGAGACTGCATCTTTCTGGTTAATTTGGGGCCATTTACAAGGTACCCAGCGTTTGTCAGGTGTTTCATATCCATCGCCTCATTGAACCCCCAACAGTCTGTGAGGCTTATATCACTGCAAAGTGGCAGTGCCAGGATTGAAACCCATCTAGGAGGCTTCTGAGCCCATGCTCTTTTCCCTTCTCCTGTGTCACTTCTTATCCTAATTCTATATCTGACTTGATTCTTGTTTATTTTTTTTCTAAATCCCCTATGAAAAGTGATGCTTATGACAATTTTTCTGCCATCTTATCTCCCTGGACATATAGTCATTGGGTTGTAAATTAAATTACTACTCAAACAAGTATGTAAAATTATCTTTAAAAGCAGCAATTGTGCTTGAGGAACCAGCCATGATAACATTTCTCTTCTGAAACCATGAGCTCTGCGGTGCCAGATGATCAAGCCTTGGGAATATTTAATGATTTTGTCCTGGACTACTGCACAGCCAGAAAATTTGCTTTCACCTCAGGATGATGAATGTGTGTGATTTAGATATGAGAACTGATAAAAGGAAAGAGGTTTATGCAAGTTGACAAAAAAAAAAAAGGCCTAGATGTCGATACCTTGGTGTGATTTGCTATTTATAAAGAGATTCTGTTTGCTTTTGTGATAGATTTATCTACCCTGACATTTATTCTGCTTATTAAAAAAATTCACTCTCATCAGTTTGCTCTCTGGGCATAATAAATACATTTCATATCCCAAGTCCTATTACACTAAATTCATTTTCCATTCCAGCATGGGGAAAAATATATATTTGATTTGTTGCTTCTAAGGTGTTTTATCACCTAGATTTTATGCATTTCATACTTTTAGATATTTTGCTTGTATTTCTTAGACTTCTATTTCAACACACAAAAAGTTATAATAATAAACACAATTCAGACCTAAAATTTAGCCATAATACCTTTCACAAAATAACAATAGTATTAAATGAACTGGGCAAAGTGTTTTTATATTATAGCACCTTATCCAATCTCTGTGTAGATTGCTTATCAAAATGAGTCAAAATAGCCAAGAATAAAGCAACTCATCATTTATTATCCCACCATTTTTGTCAACTTAGCAGACAATACTGGAAAAAAAATGTTGAGGTTTAGGTAGCATCTACACACACCAAAATATCTAATTCACTTACTAATCTAGATGTTTATTGATATATAAGCTTGAAAGTCAAATGGTTTAGTTGGATTGACTTACTATATGGACATTTAACATGAATGTTCAGAAAGCAGAGTCTGGTCAAATTAGTTTTAAACCCAGAGGAATGCCAACCCAAATGATACTATAATAAATTCATATGTAAACCCAACCATCCATTCTTTCACACCTCCCCTAATTATTGAGCCCCTGCCTTCTGATTGGCACTGCTCTGGGAACAGAGGATATAGCAGTAAGCCAAATTGACACTTTCCTTGCTCTCTTGGAGCTAATTAACTAATTATAAGAAAAATCTCAGAGGGATAAGTGTTATGCCAAGAATTCAAATAAGGCATTAGGATAGATGAATGATCAGGACTTGCTGAACTGAGTTCTAAGTGACTAGAAGAAGCCATCAGTGTGACATTCTGAGAAAAACACTGCAGATGTAGAGACAAGCTAATACAAAGATCAAATGGTGGGAAGGAGCTTGCCAAAAAGGCTGTGGAGCTGATGAACACTGGTCACAGTGGAGCTTGGAAGAAGTGAGGTCAGAGAGAGGAGACATAAGGGCAAGTAGGACTTTACAGTCTGGGTAGAGAGATGGTAGTTTATTCTAAATGTGAGTGGAAGCCATTGAAATGTTTTAAGAAGAAGGATGTGGTCTGATTTATATTGTTTTAAAGGTTTTAAAGTTTAGAATAGAACTGTGACTATGCACTAATTCTTTTTTTTTAATTTTTATTTTATTCATATGTGCATACAATGTTTGGGTCATTTCTCCCCCCTTCCCCCTGCTCCTTCCTTTACCTCCCCTTTACCCCCCCGCACCCCGCTAGCCGGCAGAAACTATTTTGTCCTTATCTCTAATTTTGGTGAAGAGAGTATAAGCAATAATAGGAAGGACCAAGGGTTTTTTCTAATTCTTAATGAATGAATTTCCTGCTCATTGTATCAGATTGCATAACATCACATTATCGCCTCACTTCCTTATACTATGATAATAAAAATGCCACATGTAGCTGGGCATGGTGGAATAAGCCTGTAATCCCAGCTACTTAGAGGCAGAGGAAGGAAGGCTGACAATTCAAGGCCACTCCAGTGAGGGGCAGGGGAAATAGCAAGATACTATCTCAAAAACAGAATAAAAACAAAAGGACTAGGGTAGTAACTAAAGTGATAGAGCACTTGCCTAGCAAGTATTAGGTCCTGAGTTCAATCTCCAGTACCAACAACAACAACAAAAAAATTTAAAACCCTTCTTGTGCTAGAGGGGTGGCTGAAGTGATGGAGCAACTGCCTAGCAAGCTCGAAACCCTAAGTTCCAACCCCAGTACCACCAAAACAAACCAAAAAACAAAAACAGTGCTACATGTGACAGCTGCATCAGCCTTCCCAAGGCCTCTCCTGTGAGGTATCCACGGCAGTGACATCCTTACCACGTTCATCTTGCTTAGAAATTCCCTGGTCCAAATTCCCTTTGCCAAAAGCCTTACAAGTGTCTCAAGGAGTTTTTCATCACTTTCTGTAAGCTCATGAAAAGTACTGCCTCTTTCTCAATAATTTTAATTTCACATTATGACCAGTTTGCATTGCATCTGTTAGATCATCTGGAAACTGATTACAAACACAGGCAGGATGGCAAGGAAACACCCTCAAGTGAAGGAGGGCATATTTGAGAAGTATTGTAAGTATTCAGGGAGACATTTTTGTGTTTCATTTCCCTAAACCTTCCGAGAATGAGATAATAAATGGTCCTGTGGTTCATTGGATCCTTCCCCAAAGTCCCTTAGAAAGCTGATGGGAAAAGGGATCAATAATCATGAAATGATCAGTGAACACAACAGCATGATCCTGTGATCATAAATGTGATAGGAAGAATAAAGTCCCCCTCATAGATGTCTGTAGCCTAATTCCCAGCACAGGTCAATAAAGCGTGTTGCAAAGCAAAATGGAAGTATGGCTGCAAATGGAGTTAAGGTTGCTGATCTTAAAAAGGTAGATTAATCTTGGATTATGAGGATGAGTCCCATGTAATTGCAAGAATCCTTAAAAGTGAAAGAGGGAGACAGAAGAGAGTCATAGAAAGATGCCATGACAAAAGAAACACACAAAGAGATTAAATGCTGCTGGCTTTGATGACAGAGGAAGGGGGCCAAGCCCTAAGGGAGCTGGAAGGAGCAAGGAGATGGACTGTCCTCTGGAGCCTCCTAAAAGGAGCACAGCTCTGTCAACCACCTTGACTTTAGCCCAGAGAAACCCATGTCAAGAACTTTTGAACTACAGAACTATCAGATACTAAATTAGTGTTGTGTAAGTGACTAAATCCGTAGTGATTTGTTATAGCAACAACAGAAAACTAATGCACCAGAAGAAAGTTGCGCCCTGTAGAGCAAATTTGGACATGCAAGAGGTGAAGATGGGAGAGATTAATTAACCCAGAATTACAGGCTTCAAGTTTCGCAGAAGAGGCATAAAACTTATGATACTGGGCACCAGTGGTTCATGCCTGTAATCCTAACTACTTGGGAGGCTGACATCAGGAGGATCTCTGTTCCACGCCAGCCCAGGCAAAGAAGTTCATGAGACTCCATCTCAATGTAAAAAAATCTGGGTATGATGGTGCATACCTGTCATCACAGCCATAGCAAGAAGCTTAAAATAGGAGTGTCACTGTCAGGCTGGCCTGGGCAGAAAGCAAGACTCTATCTCCAAAAAAGAAAACAGAGCAAAAAGAGCTGGAGGTATATATACCTCAAGTAATAGAGCAACTGTTTTGCAAGTACAAAGCTCTGATCTCAAAACCCAGTACCATAGTAAATAAATAAATAAATAAAAATCCTTCTGCAGTAGGTAAGATAAAACAGAGCTCTTAGTGTCTTTGGAATCAGTACTCATGACCAGCAGTCTGCCTACATTAGTACAGAGTACAGGAATATTTTTGATTGGTTTCTGTATAAATTTTAAAATATCAGACTAATTAATACAACTGCTGATTAGAGACAGATTTTTTGTTCCTAAATTTAAAAGTCTATATTTAGTAACCATTTAAATTATCATTTATAGCTCATAAATTTAACAGGACAAAATATCCTTGAGCTATTATTTTTCAAGGGAGTGTTCAAAATAAAGGTTCTGTAAACTTCCTTGGATCTTTTCAAGGAGTTATGATGTAGCATATTCTAGGCCTGGCAGAGTTTTGTTTTGCTAAATGTTCCAGACTAAGAGAAAGTTAGCTCAGGATAGCTTCTTAAGTGGCTATTGATATTTAATAAGCTTGACTCTGATGACAAGTTTCAGCCAGCACCTCTTCCAGAAGGTCGACAGAGTCCCTGTTTGTCCGTTATATAAGCCAGCTAAGGAAAGATACCATAGCCCATATTCTGTGCACTGGCAATTGTTGTAGGCTCAGAATTTGTCTCTTTCTAAATCTTCTCCTTCCTTTGAACAATGCAGTATGTATTTTTCATCCTCATTTCCATCCAGCTGTGAGTTCTACATATTTCATAAAGTCAATACTAAATGATGTCTCATGAGTGAATAAATGAAGCATCCTAATTATAGCAAAAATGAACTTTACCATTTATAACTGTGTATGACTCTTCATACTTAGGTGATAAACTTTTGTATACCATATAGCTATGTCTGTATGTTAATTACAAAGATCATCCTAATATATCTAATTTTATCAGCAGCAAATATCAGACTGCTCAGGGCTAAATTATTAAACCAGACATGCTAACTTCAACTATCCAGAAAATATTTGTTTTAAAAAAGCATTGTATTTCAGAGCTTCCTCATTGTACTCTTAATTAAGGGTTCTTCTACATTTAGGTTTTATCACTAGCAAGAAAAAAAATCAAGACATGAGTCATTCAGAGAAACTCATATTTTCAGCCCAATATAGACATCAAGACCAGAAAATTCCTCTTCCCTTTTATTGTCAGTTTCTGTTTACCCCATAATCAACATTTTTAGTTGTTTTGGTTTTGCTCTTGACTAGTAGGAAACTGACTAGATTTATGGAAAATACAGGCTATGGCTGGGCCTATAAATGCATAGATTTATATAACATAAATGCATGGTCCAGATTCTAGATAATTCCAGACCAAGCTTTCTCATTACATGATTACAATATAAGAAATTGCCTTGATCTTTCCTGTAATGCCCCTATATTGTGATAAAGACCACACCTTATTAATTTTATATAATTCCTTACATCTAGAATATGGTATCCATTTGGGGTTGGGGATTTAGCTCAGTGGAAGAGCACTTGCCTGGCAAGTGCAAGGCCCTGAGTTCGGTCCCCAGCACCGAGAAAAAAAAGGAAAAAATAGAATATGGTATCATTGTAATTTTTTCTGAATTTCACTCTGCGAATAATAAAAAAAACTAATAGAAAATGAAGTGAAAGTCAGGCACAGGTGGTTCACACTTGCAATCCTAGCTACTCAAGAGGATCACAGTTCATAGCACAGTTAAATAATTTGTAACATACTATCTTGAAAATACACAACACAGAACAGAGCTGGTGGAGTGGCTCAAGTGGTAAGCATGAGGCCTTGAGTTCAAACCTCTGTACCACCAAAAACAAAATGAAATGAAAATAAGAAAATTATCCAATTAATTTTACCTGTTTGATGCAGGCAATAAAACTGCAAAGTTGCAGCTGAGGATATAGCTCGGCAGTAGAGCACTTGCCTAGCTTGCATGAGACCCTGGATTTGATACCCAGAACAGAAAAAAAAAAAAAAGACAACAACAAAAAACTGGAATAATTAAGGTCTCCACACATAAGTTATCCAGCTGAACAGGACAATAGATAATTTAAGAAATTTCTTGCACATCCAATTTAGAAAACCAATTTTTGCCACTACCAAGATATTTAAGTTATCTTGAGCTCATCCACAGAACAGTCCCCTCTCCTTGTTTTACCTGTGTAGTCATTGATTACGATTAAGTGTTTTATTTAAGAATCGATTTAAAAGACAGGAGCAGCTAATCATTTAAATTAACTTTGTGACCTCAACAACACAGCCATGCAAAACTGAAGCTTGGGGCTCAGTCCTAATTATTTAGATGGATTCTGTGCCTGTCACAAATTCATTAATTCACGACTCCTCTTTCCAACACTCCCCCTCATTTGGATTGTCTTGATCTCATCCTTGAAATCACTTTTGCTTGGGAAGGAAGGATAGAAGTTTAAAATGGATCTCAAATATGGGAAATCAATATAAAATCTCATCAGAAAAAGAAATCCTCACCATGACGCTTCACTCTTCATTTTCAATTTGACTTCTTGAGTGTACCCTATTCTCAGATATGGGGGGAATGGGAAGAGATTGTCACAGACCCAGTGGAAGGGCAGAGGCAGCATGGGCAGTTATATAGCTTGTGTGCTTCAAAGCCATTCACCTCTGATAGAGCCAGCTTCTTAAGGACTTCCTGAGCTATCCAAAAGCAGTACTTCAACCCTGAAATCTGGCTTTAAAAAAAGCAGACAGAAGGAGCTGAGATTAATGAGATAGAAACCAAAAAACTATATAAAGAATCAATGAAACAAAAAGTTGGTTCTTTGAAAAGATTAATAAGATTGATAAACCCTTAGCTAACCTGACAAGATGGAGGAGAGAAAAGATCCACATTAATAAAATCAAAGATGAAAAAGGGGACATAGCCACAAATACTAACAAAATCCAAAGGATCACTAGGGAATACTTATATTCAAGTAAACTGGAAAATCTAGAAGAAATAGATAAATTTTTAGATGCAACCAAAATTGGACCAAGAAGTTAACTGTCTTTCATCTCATATTCCAAAGTCTTATTTTTTTCAAATTGAGGATTCATTTCTGTATGGAATTCAGGAAGATTTGCAAGTCTAACGAGGAGAGAATTAAGGAGGATTCCATTGAAACTACTGAGAAGTCTCACAGGTTTCAACTATAGACTGAAAGTGCCCTGACATTGAAGGCTGACCACTAATTTTTTCTGGAACAGTTCCTCTCTGGACTACATTATAGAAGCCAAAGTGGCATTAATTTAAACTTTACTTACCAAATGTACTGAAATTAAGTCAAGGCTGTTATCAAGCCAAAACAGAAGTTTCCCTTGCCCTTTCACATTCCTTTCCAATTTTGCTGAGCTTCCTAGAAATTTATTTCAAAAGATTGTATCTTCATGTGTTCATGAATATTGCTTTTCAGCTTACCTCACAAAAACTGTACAAATTCACCAAATATTCAATAACTACTTTCAGAATATTAACTATGGGCCCAGTACTGGGCTGAGCCAATGGAATTCTAAGGGTTTTTCTCATATGCAGCAATGAACTTGACTTTTTTTAAAGGCAAGGCCTAGAAGCTTCAATTTACTGAAGTTTGTCAGCTTCCTTTATCTTTTTTGCTCAGGGAAACCAGTTTGCCTCACTGACAGGTGATTGCTTTCGCTGTATTCTTGTGTGCTTCAGTACAGGAACAATGAAATATAGGTTACATATTAAATAGCCATTTTAATAGTCCTGAATGTCTTTGAAGCCATCATTTATTTCATTATGTTGGTCCTCTGCACTCCTCTACTCTGGAAGTAAGTCAAAGACATAACCTTTGGGGAACACAGCAAGCCAGGGAAGACTGAGCAGTGAGACAGAATCTTGCCTGAAAGATGCATACTCCTGCTATAAGGGATGACTCTGGCAGTCCAATGAGGAAGGCAAAGGTGTGTCAGAATATCCCAGGTCAATGCACATTTTAGCAAGAAACAGCAGAGTTTCAAAAGAAGAGACAGAATGCTGCCCTGGGAGATAAGGCCACAGTGGATGTCTAAGAGTCAGAGAGTCACACATTGTTTCTTTATAAAAATATAATAAAAAATGTTTATAGATTCATATCTTCACCACTTTTTTATACCAACAGTACATTATAACTTTCTTCCTCACCTTGCTGTTTTGCTTATCAATACTGATGATCCCTCCATTATAATCTACAGAGATCTTTCTCTTTTCTTTCTTAAGACTGCACAATGCTCCACTGTGAATATGCCATAGTTTATGGTACTGAAGTACATTTGGGCTGTTTCCAATCTTTTCTTCTTACAAACAGTGCTAGATTAATTGCCTTGTGCTTAGGTACTTTGTGTTTTTACCATTTTTATCCTTGAGCTAGATTCCTAGAAGTGGGTTTGCTGAGTCAAGGTATATGCACTTTTGCTGGGTGCTGCCAAATTCCCTTCTACAGAGGTTACAGCATTTGGTATTAGCATCTGCAATGGAAGTCAAGCACACATAATGTGATGCAGAAGAAGCAGGGTAGGGATTTGATGTACTTCAAGCCTGGTGCTTCTATTTTCTATTGAAATAGAAAACAAAGTCATCAGTGTTTAGAGCAGGAGACAAGTGTGACTGTCTAGAGGGGAACAGGGAAGTTTTAGAAGAGCCTAAAAGAGAACACAGCAACAAGTGGATAGGACCATTCAATAGTGTTGAGGGGAGTCAGGGGCCAGTGACTCATGTCTATAATCCTAGCTATAGGCCAAAATCCCATCTCAACAGAAAAAAATGTGGTCATGGTAGTCTCCATCTATCCTCCCAGTGACAGCAGGAAGCTTAAAATAGGATTGCAGTCCAGGCCAGCCTGGGAAAAAAAGCAAGACCCTAACTCCAAAATAACCAAAGTAAAAAGGGCTAGAGGTATGGCTCAAATGGTAGAGTTCCTTCATAGCATGTGTGAAGCCCTGAGTTCAAACCCCAGTACCACCAAATAATAATAATAATAATTCTGTTGAGGGTTCAGCCAAGACTTTCAGTCTTTGAGTTTCTTCCAGCATCAGTCAACATAGTGGGTAATTTCTTCAGCAGTGGTCCATGAACTAAGTATAAGACTTAAAAAAGACAATCATTGGGTTAATCTACGATAGAAGTGGCAGATAGACAAGGGTGCAAAGAAATTGAAGGTGTTAGCATCTAGACTGGATGGAGAAGGAAATGAATGTAAGAAGAATCTAAGTAGAAAGGAGGTAAAGGACAAAAGACCATGATGAAGAGTCAAAGATGGGTGTCATAGACAAGAGTAGTGGGGAAACTGGAGGAAAATGAGGCTGTGATCAGAAGGTGAAATTTTAGAATCTCAGGTCTCAGGTATGGAGTAGTGCCAGGGAGACAATAAGGTACTGGTGGGACAATGGAAGTGGGCAGAGGAATTGGAGGAGAATGAAAGTTAGGACAACTGAGAAACTTACAGTCTAAAACATTAGACATATATATTACATGAACATTAATATTGCTGGGATTCAGGCTGGAGTTGACCAAAGTATTTGATAAATGAAGGAAATGTCTACTATGATTTCACTCTGATAGAGTCTATGGCCTAATGTACAGTCAAAGTTTATAAAATAATTATAAAGTGGACAACAGAGTGAATAACCCAATTGCTACAGGAACGATTTATTCAGTTTTTTGGAGAGAATATGTTGTATCAATCTACTTCCTGTTGTTATAACAAAATACCTGAAGGTAGTTATTTTACTTTTTTTTTGATGGGATTAGGGTTTTAACTCAAGGCTTCAGGCTCGCAAAGCAGGCTCTACTACCTGAACCACATCTTCAGTCCTGATTTATATTTAAAACAAGAATTTTAGGCCCAGCAACAGTGGCTCGTGCCTGTAATCCTAGCTACTTGGGAGGCTGAGATCAGGAGTATCACAGTTTGAGGCCAGCCTGGGCAAACAGTTCACAAGACCCCATCTCAAGTGTTAGAGAGTCCGCTTTGCAAGCACAAAGGCCTGAGTTCAAACCCCAGTTCCACCAAAAGAATTTTATTTGGCTTATAGTTCTAGAAGCTCAAGAGCATGGTGCCAGCTCTGGCTAAGTCCCCTGACCTATATCACATCATGGTAGGTGAAATTATGACATAAGCATGTGCAAGTAGAGAAGATCACATGGCAAGACAGAGTCAGAGGTGTGGCAGAGCCCAGTCTTGCTCTCTTACAACACCTCACTCTCCCAAGAACAACTTTCTCCATAAAACCAGTATCAATTCCTTCCCAGGACAGCATTCCCAATGTCACTAAGTCTCACTTCTTAAAAGTTCCACCACCTCTGAACACTGTCATATTGAGGACCAAACTTCCAATACATACATCTTTGGGAAGCAAACCACATCCAAACCCTAGCATATGGCTTAGGAATATTATAATACCACTTTTAGTATTACTGATTTGTTCTGTGACTTTTGCTTCTGATAGCTAACTAGTAAGGAAAATTGGCATATTTCTGTCCCTGTGTCTTATTTTTTTTCCCTCTATGAAGAACTATATAGTAGAAACAATTCTCATCTGAAGGTGAGGTGAGAAGTCAGCGTTTTGGTCCCAGGGTTGTTCCTCATTACCAATGACCTTGGTTAAAGCTCTTATTTCTTTATCATCAGAATAAAGGTGGTTCCAGATAACTATTCATTCACTTCCAACTCTAAAATTCATGTTTCTGTCACTATGGAATTTGAAAGAACTCAGAAAGTTAAAATTCTCACTATATTCACACATCTCGTCTTAAACTCTTTTGGTTAACAATTGCCAGGCACAGCAGTAGCAAGTACCTGTATTCCTAGCTACCAGGAAGACTGAGAATTACTAAACCTAGGAGTTCCAGGTCAGCCTCAGCAGCATAGTAAGAGTCCCTATCTTTAAAAACAAATGTTTTGAAAGCAAACATTGAAATTCTTGAGTTGAACTTCAAAACTATTAATGAGAAATCACACCAGTTCTTTGCCCTAGCACAAGGCTTAAAGTGACGGAAATGCCTCTCAAATATTTCCTGATCCTAAATCAAAGGTTATCTCTGAAAAGATGATCTTCCCCATGAAAGCTAGACATCTAAAAAGTACCTCGAATATATAACCTGTAAGTTTCTCATTTCACCTATTCTACGTTTTAGAAGGAAAAGCATATTTCATTATTCCACAAAAATTTTTATATAGCACTTGGATGACTAACACTCAGCTCATTGCCCTTGATGAGTCTCCATGCTGATAGGGGAGATAAAATTCCAAGGAAATATGAACAAATAACCACAGCCCCAAAGCAGGCTAACTCTCAAATTCATAATATACATAAAAATAGATTCTTAGATTATTTATAAAAGTAGTCTGAGGATTAAAAAATAATTGAAATACTTATATCTCTTTTTATTTTTATGCCATCACTTTTCCCTTTTTAACACTATTTTTGTCTAAATGCTTTGCTTTTATGTACAGAAAATGGCTATATTGCCAATTATTTTTATATAGTAAAAGGTAAGTACAAGATTACTGTTAACCCTAACATTATTAAGATGCATAACTCCCATACTGTTTTTAGTTATGTACAGATAGTTTTAAATTCCTTGAAATTCAGTTATCCAGAGTAGATAACTTTTGCATAAGATTAACTTCACATTATTTTTCTTCTGCACCTTGAAACAGTCTTGGATAATTTGAAATCCTTTATCAATTTGACAAGAGGAAAAAAAAAACAAAGGTACAAATTTAATTAGTTAATCTCATTGACTCTAAATAAGTTTGGTATTCAAAAAAAAAAAAAAGCTTTGATAAATGCTCTCACAGCAGTTAACATAAACTTATACTTGAAAACATACAAAGAATTAATGAAACAAAAAGTTGGTTCTTTGAAAAAATAAACAAGATCGATAGACCCCTGGCAAACCTGACTAAAATGAGGAGAGAAAAAACCCAAATTAGTAGAATCAGGAATGCAAAAGGGGAGATAACAACAAACACCATGGAAGTCCAGGAAATCATCAGAGACTACTTTGAGAACCTATATTCAAATAAATTTGAAAAATCTAAAAGAAATGGACAGATTTCTAGATACATATGATCATCCAAAACTGAACCAAGAGGAAATTAATCACCTGAATAGACCTATAACACAAAATGAAATTGAAGCAGCAATCAAGAGTCTCCCCAAAAAGAAAAGTCCAGGACCTGATGAATTCTCTGCTGAATTCTATCAGACCTTTAAAGAAGAACTGATACCAACCCTCCTTAAACTGTTCCATGAAATAGAAAGGGAAGGAAAACTGCCAAACACATTTTATGAAGCCAGTATTACACTTATCCCAAAACCAGGCAAAGATACCTCCAAAAAGGAGAACTATAGGCCAATCTCCTTAATGAACATTGATGCAAAAATCTTCAACAAAATTATGGCAAATCGAATTCAGCAACACATCAAAAAGATTATTCACCACGACCAGGTAGGCTTCATCCCAGGGATGCAGGGGTGGTTCAACATACGAAAATCAATAAACGTAATAAACCACATTAACAGAAGCAAAGACAAAAACCACTTGATCATCTCAATAGATGCAGAAAAAGCCTTTGATAAGATCCAACATCATTTCATGATAAAAGCTCTAAGAAAACTAGGAATAGAAGGAAAGTTCCTCAACATTATAAAAGCTATATATGAGAAACCTACAGCCAGCATTATACTTAATGGAGAAAAATTAAAACCATTCCCTCTAAAATCAGGAACCAGACAAGGATGCCCACTATCTCCACTCCTATTCAACATAGTACTGGAATTCCTAGCCAGAGCAATTAGGCAAGAAGAAGGAATAAAAGGAATACAAATAGGTAAAGAAACTGTCAAAATATCCCTATTTGCAGACGACATGATCCTATACCTTAAAGACCCAAAAAACTCTACTCAGAAGCTTCTAGACATCATCAATAGCTATAGCAAGGTAGCAGGATATAAAATCAACATAGAAAAATCATTAGCATTTCTATACACTAACAATGAGCAAATGGAAAAAGAATGTATGAAAACGATTCCATTTACAATAGCGTCAAAAAAAATCAAATACCTAGGTGTAAACCTAACAAAAGATGTGAATGACCTCTACAAGGAAAACTATACACTTCTGAAGAAAGAGATTGAGGAAGACTATAGAAAGTGGAGAGATCTCCCATGCTCATGGATTGGTAGAATCAACATAGTAAAAATGTCAATACTCCCCAAAGTAATCTACATGTTTAATGCAATTCCCATCAAAATTCCAATGACATTCATTAAAGAGATTGAAAAATCTACTGTGAAATTTATATGGAAACACAAGAGGCCACGAATAGCCAAGGCAATACTCAGTCAAAAGAACAATGCAGGAGGTATCACAATACCTGACTTCAAACTATATTACAAAGCAATAACAATAAAAACAGCATGGTACTGGCACAAAAACAGACATGAAGACCAGTGGAACAGAATAGAGGATCCAGATATGAAGCCACACAACTATGAGCAACTTATCTTTGACAAAGGAGCTAAAAATATACGATGGAGAAATAGCAGCCTCTTCAACAAAAACTGCTGGGAAAACTGGTTAGCAGTCTGCAAAAAACTGAAACTAGATCCATGTATATCACCCTATACCAAGATTAACTCAAAATGGATCAAGGATCTTAATATCAGACCCCAAACTCTTAAGTTGATACAAGAAAGAGTAGGAAATACTCTGGAGTTAGTAGGTATAGGTAAGAACTTTCTCAATGAAACCCCAGCAGCACAGCAACTAAGAGATAGCATAGATAAATGGGACCTCATAAAACTAAAAAGCTTCTGTTCATCAAAAGAAATGGTCTCTAAACTGAAGAGAACACCCACAGAGTGGGAGAAAATATTTGCCAATTATACATCAGACAAAGGACTGATAACCAGAATATACAGGGAACTTAAAAAACTAAATTCTCCCAAAACTAATGAACCAATAAAGAAATGGGCAAGTGAACTAAACAGAACTTTCTCAAAAGAAAAAATTCAAATGGGCAGAAAACACATGAAAAAATGCTCACCATCTCTAGCAATAAAGGAAATGCAAATTAAAACCACACTAAGATTCCACCTCACCCCTGTTAGAATAGCCATCATCAGCAACACCACCAACAACAGGTGTTGGCGAGGATGCGGGGAAAAAGGAACCCTCTTACACTGTTGGTGGGAATGTAGACTAGTACAACCACTCTGGAAAAAAATTTGGAGGCTACTTAAAAAGCTGGACATCGATCTACCATTTGATCCAGCAATACCACTCTTGGGGATATACCCAAAAGACTGTTACTCCAGAGGCACCTGCACATCCATGTTTATTGCGGCACTATTCACAATAGCCAAGTTATGGAAACAGCCAAGATGCCCCAGCACTGACGAATGGATTAAGAAAATGTGGTATCTATACACAATGGAATTTTATGCAGCCATGAAGAAGAACGAAATGTTATCATTCGCTGGTAAATGGATGGAATTGGAGAACATCATTCTGAGTGAGGTTAGCCTGGCCCAAAAGACCAAAAATCGTATGTTCTCCCTCATATGTGGACATTAGATCAAGGGCAAACACAACAAGGGGATTGGACTATGAGCACATGATAAAAGCGAGAGCACACAAGGGAGGGGTGAGGATAGGTAAGACACCTAAAAAACTAGCTAGCATTTGTTGCCCTTAATGCAGAGAAACTAAAGCAGATACCTTAAAGCAACTGAGGCCAATAGGAAAAGGGGAACAGGAACTAGAGTAAAGGTTAGATCAAAAAGAATTAACCTAGAAGGTAACACCCACCCACAGGAAATCAATGTGAGTCAATGCCCTGTATAGCTATCCTTATCTCAACCAGCAAAACCCCTTGTTCCTTCCTATTATTGCTTATACTCTCTCTACAACAAAATTAGAGATAAGGGCAAAATAGTTTCTGCTGGGTATTGAGGGGGTGGGGGGGAGAGGGAGGGGGCTGGAGTGGGTGGTAAGGGAGGGGGTGGGGCAGGGGGGAGAAATGAACCAAGCCTTGTATGCACATATGAATAATAAAAGAAAAAAAAATACTAAGGAAAAAAAAAAAGAAAACTTACCACTTCATATTATAATCCTTTGCTTAAATGCTTAATCCCTTTTCTTTCCCCCTACTTCCATTCTTCCCCCCTCCCCTCCATCTTTATCTTCCTCCTTCCCTGTCCCCAAATATAGCATCTAGGAGAAAGAAACGTGGTCTTATTCAATGTTCTATTCTTTTTACCTTGTGTAGAGTAGATATGTGGATGGATGGATGGTTGGATGGATGGGAGTTAGCTGTAACTGAATTCTTCCACAAGATCTTGGGAACCACTTTTAACCATGAAACACCTGCCAAATATTAACCTCACTTTCAGTGGGTTTCTGACTCCTATCAAATGGTGTATTTATTTTTGTAAATTTTATCATTTTTACATTTGTTCACATGTGTATAGTTTGTTTGGGCCACCTCCCCCACCCCCACCCTCAAATGGGCAAAGTATTTCAAAACTTCTTGAAATCTCTTAGAAGCTAAGGTTGACCTCTGAAAATGAAGATAATTGAATATATTTAAATCTCACTGCAGACTGATGAAATGTACCCATTGACCAAATTAACAGTTTTTCAATGATTTTCTCCTGTCCTTCCCCCATTCTGTCCTGTCCCATTGGCCACCTAATATGTCCCCAGTTCACAGGATCCACCATTCTCTTCTTCACATTGGCCATTCTGATGGAAAGACTCTTGGAAGAAGAATTGCAGAGAAATTTTTAAGAACTCAGAACCTTAGAGAAATACTTATGCACTGAAATTGTAAGGTTAAAAAGTTATGTGAATTTTAGTGATGTGAGGCATTTTTATGAGGAAGAAAGCTTTTAGCAAAACAAGAGCAATGGCACTTATGCAGGGTAGAGACTGCTCAGTGCAGTCACCCTGCAGCCCTGTGCTGACTGGTTTTTGTTTTGTTTGCTGGACATTGAACCCAGAGTCTCACACATGCCAGGCAAGTACTCTACCACTGACCTACATCTCCAGCCCAGGTGTTGGTTTTGGATTACCCAAGAACACAAGTGTTGCAATTCCATTGATGGGCCACTGTGAAGTGGAACATTCCAGCTTCTGTGTGTGTGAGGCAGGCTTGCTTCTAGCAAAAGTTCCTAAGTCAGATGCCTGACTTTAATCCTGAACCTACCAAAAACTTCGGGAAGACTGATTATTCTGCTCCTTTCAGGACCCTTGCAGGATACCATGAGCACACCCAAACCACCAAACCAACAGGAATTGATGTAAGATCTTGGGGATACAGATCAAGTGACTTGAAGGAGCCCCTGAGGGAATCCAACAGGGTTGTTGCTCACAGAGGGATAAGTCCAGGGCAAATCCATAGGATTCCCCAGAACAAACCCTTTCTCCTCTATCATCTGAGGCTAGCCACTATTCAGTTTTCTCTATTCTTCCCCTCGACTCTTTGATTAAGTTGTCTAGGAGCCCTAGAGCTACCATTTATATTTTCAGAAGAAATACCTTAGGTTTCATTTCTGCATGTAAGTAAAGATATTTGCTGTTAAGAAAGCTTAAGGAGAAAGGAAGAAACAGAAAAACAAAGAAAGAACTGGCACTGTGCCTTTTGCCCTCGATTCTCCACTAAAAAACATTAGTTTCTGATGTCTTCATTTCTTAAGCCTTTTACAGTTTTTCATCCTTTCAGCCTCTTATTTTAAAAAGCCAATGAATCTTTTGCTTTTTATTTCCCATTAGAGCTTATGATTCTAGCTAGTAAGAAAACATTTCCAGGAAGAAGTTTGGATCATCTTCATTAGTCCTAGGATTAGGTTAAATTAAACAAGATCATTTATAACTCAGAAAAAGTATTTGTTTCCATTTTTTTACAACCAAAATATCCTATAGTTTTACAGATACTGTGTAGAATTCAAACTATGTGGTGAAAGAAAGCTGCTTCAGTGATTTTATGTAAAAATTATTTCCTTTCTTAGAGTAGTAGTTGGTTTGCAAATTAATGAGGTGGAGCCAAAATAGAGAACTGCATTGTAAAAGAATGACTCACAATGTTTTGACTTTTTAAAATATATCTTCCCCGACAGCAATGACTGCCTTGTCATTTTATTGCTTTCTAATTAACATTAAGTTTTCCATTATAAATACCACACTTTTGCCACCTAAGTTACCTACTGTGACCTCATATTACCTATCCCTGAAGGACCCATGGGACAACTATGACCAGGGATCCCTATGATTATGTATCTTATATTCTGCCTCTAGATGTAGTAAAATCAGTACTGTTGTTACGAACGTTGCCATTAACAGTAGACAAGTAAATCAATGTTCGTTTGCTGGAAAATAAAAACAGGCACTTCTTGTTAAGTAGGTGTTCCTTGCTACTTTTGTTTATGAAGAACTAACCAATGATGAAGTGTCCTTCATAAATAAAACCAAGTTATAATCTTCAAAAACTATGTAAAAGTTTTTATTTTTGATGGATTAAGCAAGGAAAATCAACCAAGACATGTAGAATGCCTAGCAGAGCAGAGTGCTTGAAGTCCCTGCCTAAAGTTTTCACTCCAAAAGAAGAAAAAAAAAAGAAACAGAATTTGACCTGGAGGAACACAAAGACATATTTAGATTCTCTCAAGACAAAAATATATGCAAACAAAAAATCAAAGCTATATTTAAAAGAGTCCTAAGACAGACCATGCCAAGGGTAGGGTCTGAAAGCACCATTACTAACTCTTTTTCCCCTATGTCACTATATTTAGTACTTCAGATTCAATGAAAACTGAATGTAGCCTCCATACTAACTGGGGATCCAATGGACCAACGTAAAAGTTTATCCTTAGTATCCCTTAAATGTTATATAACAAAATTTGAAACCTGAATTAATCAGTTCTTACACTCAGTTTTCACTTCATTTTTTTTCCTTTTTATTTGTGTTGAGGAAAAAAAAGTGATCCTTTTTCTCAGCTGTCTAAGACACTGGCACTTGTACACCTGTCTATAGGAGCCGTCATCCTCCACTTGAACAAACGCTGTTCATCTCTTCTTCTGGCACATCCTGGGAACTCCAAGCCTTTGACTCACACTGTGTGCATAGCTTGACTAGACATCTAAAACAAGGTCTATGTTGGCTTTTCTTAGGTATTTTTTCCCACCTTTCCTGATTCATTCAGCAAGTATTTATTGAGTTACTCTTCTGAGACGTGCACTGAAAAAGAGCTTTGAACAGTGAAGGAATTATAAAAATTTTCCCCCATTCTACACCTATTTAGCTCCTTAATTTCCTTTATCTCAAGCATCATTCCCTCAGAGAACCATCCCTGACCCTTTGTCGAGGGCAGTCAATCTTTGTTGATGAACCTCATCTTTCCTTCATAGATCTAATTTCAACTGTAAATAAACTCACTTATTGATTATTTGATTCATGCTTGTCTTGTGAACTAGAGAACAGAAACCATGTCTGACTTTGCTCAGCAATTTATTCCAGTGCCTGACACTCAGTACCACTCAGTTAATTGGTGGATTGATTGGTGAATGATGGATGAATGGATGGATGGATGGATAAAGCATAATTTCTTCCCTCTAAGAATCCATAGTGTGCTATAGGAAAATAAACATAGCTGGACATAGAAAACAGAAGTAACTGGAAAAGTAAGTTCAGGATATAATAATAATCAACCTGGCTAAAGCATTTCAACATTCTCTTGTAGGCAACAAGAAACTAACAAAGACGTCAGAAACAACAATCAAGTTAAGGTTCTGGAAAGTTCACTGGAGTATCAGGATGGAGGGAGGCCTGGGAAAGGAAGAGGCAGAGGCAGGGAGTATGAGGAAGTGCTGCAGTGGCCCATGTCGCAGATGGTGAGACAAAGGCAGAACAGCAGGAACAGAGGGGCTGAGGCATAGAACCTCAGACATCCCTGTACCTTCTTAGACGAATAATAAGACATACAGTTTAAGTGATGATCCCTTTCCAAAGAAAGTGGGGCCCAGTTTGTAAAACTTCTCTGACCCAGGAGACTCACACAGCAAAAAGGTCCCTGAGCCAAGGAATGATCCAAACTTGGATTTGACATATGTGGCAATATCAGCAGAATGACAAGCTGCTATTTTTCTTCCTGGTCATTTTTCAGATATTCTCAAGAAGATTGAACTTCAGTTTTATTCTGAAAGTCAGCCAATATATATTAAGCACTGGTCATATACCAAGGATTAAAAAATGGATGTGAATAGCATTCTGATGAGAGCTGTGCACACTCCTGGGAACTACACCCAGCCTGGTCCCAAGTAAAACTGGTACCAGAGGCCTTGTGATTTAAAATGTAAACCAGATGAAGAGAAGTGCTAATGAGGTGAGAAGGAGAACATCTCAGGCATAGGAACCAGCATGTGCAAAGACTCAGAGACATGTGGTCATAAAATGGGAAATAATATCACCTACTTCATAGGTCACTGGCAAAAGAAATGGAAGTAATGCTTATAAAGTGTTTAACCTCAATACATCTTTCTTGGCAATAGTAGTAGCAGTAAAATCATCTCACCTGGAAATGTATATTTGAGAACCACCATGTACAGACGATGGTAGGAACCACTGCAAGACATGATGACAACTGTATATAAAGGGCACACGTGATGGAGATAAGAAGTAGTCAGGGAGGCAGGAGGAAAATAAAGAGAGTGCCACACCATTGTGGAATCAACAGCAAGAGCAGGATTCAAGAGGAAGCAGTCAGTAAAATAAATGTCTACCAAGGAATCAAGAAAGGTAAGGGCTACAAAGTGCCACTGTAGTCAGAGACAAGTTAGAATCAGTAACCCTGAGATAAGAGTTTCAGTGGAAGGGCAGGAACAAAAGCAACATTGCAGCAGGTTGAGAGAACTTGCCAGATATGGATCACTACTAAATATGCAAAATCCTTACTTTAAACAGTCTAGGTCAGGGCATAAGAACAAAGAAAGTATGTTCTGACTATAGAAATGTTATTTTGCCTCCATGCTTTCATTCAGCATATTACAAACAGACCTTCAGGGTCTGGATTTGGTGCCCCATTCTAGCTTTTTATCATGCCTGGTCAGGCTCAAACAAAGGAAAGGGAAAATAATAATTCATTTCTTGTAGAGGAGACTTCTTGGATACACCATCCAAGCATAATGTTTATTCTGTTCTCAAGGCTTTTTTGAAAAGGAATTAAACCCAATATAGCATCAGTAGTAACTTGCTGCATTGCATGTGTATTAACTTGGAGAATTCATTTTCCCATTTAGAGCATTAAAAGGTCTCTATGGACAAAAATTCTGACAGGCTACATCTCTGGGTCCCACTTCAGGATCTCAATGACTTTTGGGTTTGAAATCAACCTTGTGTTCTTTCACTCAGAGATTTGGGGTTGGCATTTATTCTTGGGTGGACATTCACATTGTCTGTGGTAGGTTCTTTACCCTCAAATGGAATAACCTTTATGCCCACCAAACACACACACACACACACACACACACACACACACACACACACACGATTCAA
The DNA here is from genome assembly GCF_047511655.1 of Castor canadensis. Classification (NCBI taxonomy): domain Eukaryota; kingdom Metazoa; phylum Chordata; class Mammalia; order Rodentia; family Castoridae; genus Castor; species Castor canadensis. The sequence goes on from NC_133388.1 coordinate 136,133,080, forward strand.
AGGCTTGTACTCGGAATGGCATCGGACTGAGGCACCAAAAAATTTGTTTTTAAGAGAGGACTACATCATCACTGATCAATCTCCAACCAGATCCCAAGTCAGGCACTCTTCACTTTAGCCAACACTGCCTTTCAAACAGGGCTTTCCAGGCACTGAGCATCAACTCATTGGGCTTACTTACAGCAGGAAATTCTTACTGTGCCATCTCAAGTTTGAGAAGTGCTGCATTAATTCCTTATGCAACAGGGACATCGCTAGAGTCGTACTAGCTGGATTCAAATTCCAGCTCTGCCACTTACTAGCTGCAGGCAACTTTATCTCTCTGTCCATCAGTTTCTCATCCTGAATAATGAGGATGAAAGCAGTATCAGCTGGCAGGGTAGTGGTGAGAGCAAGGTGGATTAACATGTGTTCATTAACATAGTACTGTGCATGGTCCTTATTCATTTGTCTTTCCACTTCTCTGTAAACTAAATACAGTAATGGTATCTACCTTAAAATGTGTTTAAGAGACTGGCAGGAGCTAATTAATGCACATAAGTGATTGTTGCTATTAAACATCTCCTTTCATTTATTTTACATTCTAATTAGTCTTATTTGGAAAATCAAAATAGTTCCAGAGTTATGACATGAAAATTTGTGTACATCTTGATGGTGGGTCATATTTCCATGATTTAGTCCCTGTTTATTTCACTTTTCTCATTTTTGAAGTTGCATTTGTAACAACCAAAAGCATGTAACCCAACTAAACATGGAAAGGAGTTCTGTGAGTTGTGTTGAGTAAAAAATTTTCCCATGCATTCAGAAGATGGCAGGTGGCTCTTCCCTTGAGGAAATATATGAAGTGGGTAAAATACCTAACTTCAAGGAAAACCCCAGAAGACTTACAGTCTTATTACTCCAATATCCGTATCCTTAACGAGACAAATCATAAAGAAGGTGCCCACATGCCTGCCCTACAGTAATCATTGCCTCAGTTCAGCTATGTCAAAGTGATAACAGGACAGTGATAGATAAATGATAGATAGATAGATAGATAATGCAGATATAGATATATCCATCCACTCTATGTAAAAGATTTCTATAACCTATTACATGCCACACATTGTTCTGAGCACCTTAGATAAGATATTTAATCTCTACAACTTTATCATAGAATAATCGTATCACTATCATCCTTTTCTATAAGAAGAAACTGAAGAAGCACAAAATGAGTAAGTAGCTCAAAGAAGATCAAACAGGAAATGAGAGACAGAGCCACAATTTGGATCCAAATAGTCTGGAGCCAGAGGCTGCATATTTAACTGTTATCTGTACCATCTCTCAATAATTAACACCTCAGGTTAATACCCCCATAACCCAAAGAATGCTTAACCCAAAGCTTCATTTTACCAGCAAGGGAATAAATGTTTAGGAGAAAGATTCTGGCCTTTTGAGCAATCTCACATGCCAAGAAACTTATTTATTCTTATGTTGTTCAGAAATGCACCACTGATCTAACCGAGATAAAGCTTAGCAATGAAGCTAATTTCAGTATCAAAGAGTGGAGAGTTTATCTTGAAAACACCCTCCAACATTTTCAGCAACCAGTGCTGTGAAGCAGGCCAAATTCAGAGTTAAAGGGAATATAAATAAAAAGAGAATTCATTTTATATCTTCTCTTTAAAGTATACAGCTTCTACAGAAAAGACGCCTTTTATGTAACATATGTATTTCTAGGAGAAACCTGGGCAAGTTTGGAACAGAGCGTGATAGAACAGAGACACCTACTGGTAAGAACGAGCCTCACTTCAGAGACTTCAATCACAATTTAGGAAAGTAGTATTTCTCATTATTATTAGAAATGTATCGGATATGGACAGTATGATAGTAGGATACAGAATCCTATCTTTTGGAGATTACATTTTTTAAACAGCTTATGAATCCAACTGTTTTCATAGTAAGTCGACCACAGGATCTCTACTCTTCCTGATATAGGAAGCTCTTTTCAGGACCCTACATCAACTAGTTCTGCTTGATGGAGGCAAATACCAGGCTGGGTGCAAGGTCCCTGCATCCTCTTATTTTAAGCCAAAAGGCACTGATTGAATCTTTGCATCCCAAGGATAGGTGAGACAAAGTGCCACAAGGTACATCCATCTCAGAAGCCAAGAGACAAAATGCTCATCATTCTAGCTATCACAGGTGGCTCTATCTGATGCTTCCTCTCTGCTCTGTAACTTCCATGAATCAGACCTACCCTTAACAGAGCAGAGGTTCTTGCCTCTTCTGGAAAACTAAGATGTTACTTTGATTCCCCAGACATGATACTTTACATCCACAATTCCATGAATGTGTAATCATTTGAATTCTCTCTTATGCCATGCCAGTTGGTTGGTGTTGGGATTGTACTTTAAAAACTGTTCCTTCCTAAATTAGAAGAAACAGTTCAGAAAGGAGAATTAAGGAAAAGGATATGCCCTGGATTGTTCAGGCTACCATTACAAAATACTGAACTCTGGGTAACTCATTAACAACAAAAAGGTATTCCTCACAGTTCTGGAGATTGGAGGTTGAAGATCAAGTCATCAATAGATTGGGTGAGTGGTGAGAGCCCATTTCCTGGTTCACAGGTATCTTCTTACTGGGTTCTTACATGAAGTGTCTCTCAGGCCTCTTTCATAAAGCCACAGATTCCACTCATGAGGGCTCTACTCTTTCCCAAAAGCCCCACTTCATAATACTATCACCTTAGGGGTTAGAATTTTTTTTTCTCTTTATTCATACAATGTTTAGGTCATTCCTCCCCCCACCCCCCCTCCCTCTTCCCGCCACCCCCCCCCACCCTCTCCCTCTAGGGGTTAGAATTTCAATGTATAAATTTTTGAGGGACACAAATATTCAGACTACAAAAAAATGAGAGAAAATGAAGTTTAGGAGGAGGAAATTTTTAGCAAGATGGCAATGTCATTCTTTTGTTTTGGATCTTTTTTTTTTTTTGAAATATATAACTGAGGAATTTATTTAGAATATGACATTAAATTGAAATCTCACATATGTGTTCATTCTTAGAACATTAAAAAACTTCAGTTACACTATATTTATAAGTTTAATATACTAAGGCTGGCAGAGTGGCTCAAGCGGTAGAGCTCCTGCTCAGCAAGTGTGAAGCCTGAGTTCAAATCCCAGTACCACCAAAAAAAAAATTTAGTATGTTAAATTTTTTTTTCCAGTTTTTTTTTTTTATTATTCATATGTGCATACAAGGCTTGGTTCATTTCTTCCCCCTGCCCCCACCCCCTCCCTTACCACCCACTCCGCCCCCTCCTTCTCCCCACCCAAAACCCAGCAGAAACTATTTTGCCCTTATTTCTAATTTTGTTGTAGAGAGAGTATAAGCAATAATAGGAAGGAACAAGGGTTTTTGCTGGTTGAGATAAGGATAGCTATACAGGGCATTGACTCACATTGATTTCCTGTGCGTGGGTGTTACCTTCTAGGTTAATTCTTTTTGATCTAACCTTTTCTCTAGTACCTGTTCCCCTTTTCCTATTGGCCTCAGTTGCTTTTAAGGTATCTGCTTTAGTTTCTCTGCATTAAGGGCAACAAATGCTAACTAGTTTTTTAGGTGTCTTACCTATCCTCACCCCTTCCTAGTGTGCTCTCGCTTTTATCATGTGCTCATAGTCCAATCCCCTTTGGATCCATTTGTTAAAACACTTTGGATTCTCTGTTTAAACTTTCCAAGCTTCCTAACCACGAGCACATGTAATTGAAAAGTCCTGGTAACTTTAGAAGAAATAGTTTTCAGTTGAGTTCTTTGGATGCAATAGTTTGTGTGGTGTGGTTTTAGTTGCTGTGTGAAATCTGGAGATAAAGTAAGGGAGTTTGCTTACCTGAGAGTGCAACAGAATGATATGAAAATGATTAAGACATCAGGTGATTTAAGTGGAGCTAGTGTGATGGATGAGAACGGGGATAAGAGAATGTAAAACAATCTAATAGAGTATTTACATTGGAATTAAGGAATTAGCTAACTATTGAGAAATGCCACTGAATATTAAAGATAAGTTCATGAATAATGCTCATTAAATTTCATTCATTAAGCATCTACATATAAGCATCACATTAGGTGCTTTCATGAAAACAGGTCTCATTCAGACTTGTCACTGAAGGGTGGTGATCCAGCAGAAGAGATGAGACAAAAAACTAATCTATAAAACAATGGAGGAAGAGGCAAGGAGAAGGAAACAGATAAGGACCTTGAATTCCCTTTTCCTCCACATTCATTTGATCCTCAGAAAGAAAATTAGCAAGACTAGAAGCAGTTGAACCAATGAGGTTAATTGAGTTATTTAGGAATGAGAAGTTAAGAGTTTGAATTAACAAGGGGCGAGCAGGCAGGGTGAGACATGGATTGGAAAAGAATCTTCAAGAAGTAATGATTAGAACTGGAAAACTTGGGTATGGAATTTAAGGGAGAAGAGTTATACATAAATAGTGATATAGACTTAACATCGGGATAATTAAATTTTCATTTAACACTTTAATTCTCACATTGGGAAAACGAAATAAAGGCAATACTTTAAATAGAAATAGAAAAATCAGGAAGGAGTAGTTGCAGGAAGATGGCCTGAAGGACTACATCATGAATTTCCTTTTTCAACTGTCTGTAAAGCTAGAGGTACCAATGGTTATGTAAGTAGAAATATCACAAAGCAGGTTAGAAATGTGGTACTGGTCTCAAGAGGCTATTTCTAAATCAGCAGGTTCATGGAGGAATTCCATGACACCTTGGGAACCCCCGAAACCTGGAGCAAAGAAAGAATATTAATTTATTTATATTACACATTAATTTGAAACCACTTTCACTACCACATACTTTTGTAGAAGGTTGGTTAAATATAAAAGATTTTTTATTATAAAGGAAGTTTCTAGACACAAACTATAGTAAATTATTTAAGCTGAGAAGGAAAACATATGACTTTTTTTGGTGAGTACTGAAATTGAGAAATGATTTAACTATTTAGAGAATGAATAAATTGAATGAAATAAATTCATCTATTCCTAAGAGAAATAAAAAGGTTGAATTTAACACCAAATATACTCAGTGGAATGAGAATAAATACTATAATCAGTTGACTAAATGCAGTCATTGATATGTGAGATGTCACACTTATTGTAATGCTTAGATTTTAAAAAAGCCAAAAAGAAACAATATAAGTGAGAGGAAATCTATTCATGCTATCATTAAATGAACATCTAATCATTTTATTAAAAATAATAATAAATTTCAGAGTTAAAAACCTGAGACTTAGTCAGTAAATTAATACTATTTAAAATATCCTTAACTGACAATTGTTTGTGGCATAAATAAAGCCAAGTATTTAGGTTTCAGTTAAAACAGAACTTTTATTCTGTCAATGGATTGAAATTGAAAGAGGAAAAAAATGATTTGTATTACTTATTTAAGTGGTAATTTTTTGTTGTACTGAAACATTCCTCTAGTAATATCAACCTTACTACTAGGCATAATAGTAAATATTTCATGCTATAATTTAATAGTTTCTAGTAATCAAAAATATCTCCATTGCCTAATATTGAAATTCTGCTCTTAAGGGTATATTTATTGAGTCAAGATTTCAACCAGTTGTCAAAGGTATCAGGCTGGTTGAACAGGAGTTGGAGGCAAAGGTTTCTGTGGAGATATTTCAATGAGGAAGGAAAGGGACAAGAGAAGGAAAGGGTAACGTGGAAGTACTGTGTTGGAGAACCCTGAGCAACCCCCAAAGAGACTGGGAACCTGTCCCAAGGGAGAGGAAGAAAAGGGAAGGGAAGAAGATGGAAGGGAAGGGAAGGCACGTGAAAGACGTAAAGGGAACGAGGAGAAGCAGACCGAAGAATAGCTAAGATAAATAAATTTTCTCCCACAATATTTCCCAGGAATGTCAATCCGCAATTGAGCAATTACGTTCTCATTTTCAACCTACCTAGTCGTGGTTTTACAGAGAGCAAGTTAGTTCTTTTCAGCCAAAAAAAAATTTCCTACTGTAAATTTTTGTGTTCTTTGTTTATCTGCCAAATCTGTGGTACCTGACAATTTCCCAACCATATCATTTGGATGAGAACTTTAAAGCAAAAAGATCAAGCAGAATAAAAGTTGTGTGTTTTTCAGCAGTCCTAAGTCATCATCTGCCTGTGCTTTGTTCTCTGATCTACTTAAACTTTCAACCGCAAACATTTACTATCAGGCAGGAGAAAATGGCAATGTAGATAACATTGTGGCGATTTTGAGATTGTTATTATGTTAATGCTTTTATTTATATGGAAAGCTTAGAATTCATTTTCCTTTGCTTACTGTGTTAGAAAATAAAGTTGAGAAAGTCTAATGGCCACAGGTGTTATTCATTGGATTTCATTTGCATAAATAGAAATTTATGAGAGAATATTTATGATGTAAATAACACATATTTAATGGGAATTCTTTGGACTGAATATTCAGACCTGGAAAAAATCCTAGACAACTCTTTCTAAGGAATTCTAAGATAGCTTGTAAATAATGTGGCAAAACAGACTTCATTTTATTATGTTTACCTAATTATCCAAAGCTATAAGATATTACTCCTATAAAAGAAGAAGAAAATCTTTCCTGGTACCCAAACCTTTCTGCCTCCTAGAGGCCTCTAATACCACAGCTGGCTGTTGGTAGTCAGAGCTTGGTGAATTCCTGTTTTATGTGCTGTCTTAATCTTTTGTGTTTAGTCATGCCCTCTGTTTGGGGACATTGAATTTTAGCTTTCTGGCATATGCAAAACTGGCTTGACATTTGGAAGGCCTAGAAGTCTAAAAGACAGTGCTGTGTGCAATAACCAGCTCTGCAAACAACAGCTGTGACCACAAATAAAAAAAATTTTATTTGTGAGTAAATAGTGTGGAAAGGGCTTGTGATCACACAAAGGGCTTTTCCAGGATATCGTCAAGCACAGCTCACAGTATTTATCAGTGTTATCATCAGCGTAGGAAATAAGCCTCTGTTGCTATACATAAAGGCATATATTTCTACATGTATGTGTTATACCATCAAATAAAATGGTACTATGAAAACATTTCACTTCTTTACCTATTTATGTGACTTCAGCACTGTCTGGGAGGACAGCTCCACCTGAACTGTGGCAGGGTGGCGTTCCTAGGGCTGAGCTAGGGTGACCACTAGGACTGCTTCTCTAAGTCATAGCCTCTAGGACACCTCCAAATATTATCAAGGCTCCAGAAAACCATTTTGAAAACCACAGGAGGAAGTTATTCTCACTATAGAAATAATGAAAAAATATTGAAGATGTAGCTTTTAAACAGGGCCTGCTTCAAAATAATTGTGTACCACATAGAAAAAAGACACTCCCTCAAGCATTAAAAGGAAAGGGATATGTGGTACCTACAGATAAGACATTCCCTCTCCCTTTTGCAGACAGTCAGCTCTTTTGCAAGTCAGCTCTTGACTTGCACATGGTCACTGCTGGTAATGCCTCATTTCCTGTAGTTCAATGACTCACTAAATGATATATATACATACAACTAAGATTGTAGTTTGATATTAAAAGCAAGAAGAGCTTGGGGTGAGGTCTTCCAGGTACTGAATGAAAATAACTTCAACCCTAGGATACTCTACCCAGCAAAACTATCATTCAAAATAGATGGAGCAATAAAAGTCTTCCATGATAAGCAGAAACTAAAACAATATATGACCACAAAGCCACCACTACAAAAGATTCTTCAAGGGATTCTGCACACAGAAAGTGAAACCCAACATAACCATGAAAGGGCAGGCAGTGCCAAACTACAGGAAAAGAAAAAGGAAGCAAGTAGAGAGTAACATCGATTTAGCTACACACAAACAAACCCTCAAACAACCAAGACAACAAAATGACAGGAATCACCACATACCTATCAATACTAACACTTAATGTTAATGTACTTAATTCCCCCATCAAAAGGCACCTTTTGACAAACTGGATTAAAAAGGAAGATTCAACAATTTGTTGCTTACAGGAGACCCATCTCACCAACAGAAATAAGCACAGGCTTAGGATGAAAGGCTGGAAGAAGATTTACCAACCCAATGGCCCCCGAAAACAGGCAGGAGTAGCAATACTTATCTCTGACAAAGTAGACTTCAAACTTACATTGATCAAATGAGATAAAGAAGGACATTCCATACTAATGAAAGGGGAAATAGACCAAAAGGAAATAACAATTGTCAACCTATATGCACCCAATGTCAACACACCCAGTTTCATCAAACATACCCTGAAGACCTAAAAGCATATATTAACTCCAACTCAGTGGTCGTGGGAGACTTTAACACCTCACTATCATCAATAGATAGGTCATCCAAACAAAAAAATCAATAAAGAAATCCTAGATCTAAAACATACCATACATCAAATGGACCTAGTTGATGTCTGTGGAACATTTCATCCAACTTCTACACAATATACCTTCTTCTCAGCAGCCCAGGGAACTTCTCCAAAATAGATCATATCCTAGGGCACAAAGCAAGCCTCAGCAAATATAAGAAAATAGAAATTATACCATGCATTCTATCTGATCACAATGCAATAAAACTATAACTCAACAACAAAAGTAAAGACAAAAAGCATGCAAACAGCTGGAAACTGAATAACTCATTGCTTAATGAACAATGGGTCATTGATGAAATAAAAGAGGAAACTAAAAGGTTCCTAGAAGTCAATGAAAATGAAAACACAACCTACTGGAACCTATGGGACACAGCAAAGGCAGTCCTGAGAGGAAAGTTTATAGCCATGAATGCATATATTAAAAAGACTGAAAGATCTCAAATCACTGACCTAATGATACATCTCAAACTCCTAGAAAAGCAAGAACAAGCAAATCCCAAAACAAATCGAAGGAGAGAAATAATAAAAATAAGAGCTGAGATCAAAGAAATAGAAACCAAAAAAAGCATACAAAGAATTAATGAAACAAAAAGTTGGTTCTTTGAAAAAATAAACAAGATCGATAGGCCCCTGGCAAACCTGACTAAAATGAGGAGAAAAAAAAACCCAAATTAGTAGAATCAGGAATGCAAAAGGGGAGATAACAACAAACACCATGGAAGTCCAGGAAATCATCAGAGACTACTTTGAGAACCTATATTCAAATAAATTTGAAAATCTTAAAGAAATGGACAGATTTCTAGATACATATGACCATCCAAAACTGAACCAAGAGGAAATTAATCACCTGAATAGATCTATAACACAAAATGAAATTGAAGCAGCAATCAAGAGTCTCCCCAAAAAGAAAAGTCCAGGACCTGATGGATTCTCTGCTGAATTCTATCAGACCTTTAAAGAAGAACTGATACCAACCCTCCTTAAACTGTTCCACGAAATAGGAAGGGAAGGAAAACTGCCAAACACATTTTATGAAGCCAGTATTACACTTATCCCAAAACCAGGCAAAGACACCTCCAAAAAAGGAGAACTACAGGCCAATCTCCTTAATGAACATTGATGCAAAAATCCTCAACAAAATAATGGCAAACCGAATTCAACAACACATCAAAAAGATTATTCACCACGACTAAGTAGGCTTCATCCCAGGTATGCAGGGGTGGTTCAACATACGAAAATCAATAAATGCAATAAACCACATTAACAGAAGCAAAGACAAAAACCACTTGATCATCTCAATAGATGCAGAAAAAGCCTTTGATAAGATCCAACACCATTTCATGATAAAAGCTCTAAGAAAACTAGGAATAGAAGGAAAGTACCTCAACATTATAAAAGCTATATGTGACAAACCTACAGCCAGCATTATACTTAATGGAACAAAACTGAAACCGTTCCCTCTAAAATCAGGAACCAGACAAGGATGACCACTAGCTCCACTCCTATTCAACATAGTACTGGAATTCCTAGCCAGAGCAATTAGGCAAGAAGAAGGAATAAAAGGAATACAAATAGGAAAAGAAACTGTCAAAATATCCCTATTTGCAGATGACATGATCCTATACCTTAAAGACCCAAAAAACTCTACTCAGAAGCTTCTAGACATCATCAATAGCTATAGCAAGGTAACAGGATATAAAATCAACATAGAAAAATCATTAGCATTTCTATACACTAACAATGAGCAAACTGAAAAGGAATGTATGAAAACAATTCCATTTACAATAGCCTCAAAAAAAATCAAATACCTAGGTGTAAACCTAACAAAAGATGTGAATGACCTCTACAAGGAAAACTATAAACTTCTGAAGAAAAAATTGAGGAAGACTATAGAAAGCGGAGAGATCTCCCATGCTCATGGATTAGTAGAATCAACATAGTAAAAATGTCCATACTCCCAAAAGTAATCTACATGTTTAATGCAATTCCCATCAAAATTCCAATGACATTCATCAAAGAGATTGAAAAACCTACTGTTAAATTTATTTGGAAACACAAGAGGCCACGAATAGCCAAGGCAATACTCAGTCAAAAGAACAATGCAGGAGGTATCACAATACCCGACTTCAAACTATATTACGAAGCAATAGCAATACAAACAGCATGGTATTGGCACAAAAGCAGCATGAAGACCAGTGGAACAGAATAGAGGACCCAGATATGAAGCCACACAACTATAACCAACTTGTCTTTGACAAAGGCGCTAAAAATATACAATGGAGAAAAAGCAGCCTCTTCAACAAAAACTACTGTCCCCAAAGGAATGGGACACAGGTTACTCCAAAGGTACTTGTACACCCATGTTTACTGCAGCACTATTCACAATAGCTAACATGTGGAAACAGCCAAGATGCCCCACTACTGACAAATGGATTAAGAAAATGTGGTATTTATACACAATGGAATTTTATGCAGCCATGAAGAAGAATGAAATCTTACCATTCACATGTAAGTGGATGGAACTGAAGAACATCATTCTGAGTGAGGTTAGCCAGGCCCAAAAGACCAAAAATCATATGTTTTCCCTCATATGTGGGCATTAGATCAAGGGTAAACACAACAAGGGGATTGGACTTTGATCACATGATAAAAGCGAGAGCACACAAGGGAGGTATGAGGATAGGTAAGACACCTAAAAAACTAAATAGCATTTGTTGCCCTCAATGCAGAAAAACTAATACAGATACTTTAAAGTGACAGAGGCCAATAGGAGAAGGGGACCAGGAACTAGAGAAAAGATTAGTTCAAGAAGAATTAACTTAGAAGGTAACACACATGTACAGGAAAGCAATGCGAGTCATCTCCCTGTATTGCTATCCTTATCTCAACCAGCAAAACCCTTGGTCCTTCCTATTATTGCTTATACTCTCTCTTCAACAAAATTAAAGGTAAGGGCAAAATAGTTTCTGCCTGGTAGAGAGGGGGTGGGGGGGAGAGGCAGGAAGAGGGGGAAGGGAAGGAGGAGAAGGGGGGAAGGGGGGAGAAATGACCCAAACATTGTAAGCACATATGAATAAAAGAAAAAAAATAAGATTGTAGTTTGAAACTATGGAGCCAATTATTTTGATATTAATTACTTAAGACATACATAACTATTGTAAATGATTACTTAATTAAAATTTGGGGTTTTGTTTTGAGGCAAATCATATAATTGAAAAACTCACATGATCTTTAGAAACCAGTGTCAATCAATGATTTATCAATAATGTTAACTTCTTTGAAATCTTAAGTGATTTCATTGGAAGTTTAAAAGCAATGTCTTAAAAGGGCAGTAATGACCCTATATAATTTAATATGTGGGATTTCCTAACAAACTTTTAAGTACTAAATAGCTTTGCTAATGAATAATGAAAATCTATCACCTCATCTTCTATCCAAGGAAATATCATGAATTTATTCAAAACCCAATAATGACAAAAGTATGAAAACTAAATAAAAGAACAGAAATCTTTTTTTTTCTTTTATTATTCATATGTGCATACAAGGCTTGGGTCATTTCTCCCCCCTGCCCCGACCCCCACCCTTACCACCCACTCCACCCCTCCGTCTCCCCCCCACCCCCTCAATACCCAGCGGAAACTATTTTGCCCTTATTTCTAATTTTGTTGTAGAGAGAGTATAAGCAATAATAGGAAGGAACAAGGGTTTTTGCTGGTTGAGATAAAGATAGTTAAACAGGGAGTTGACTCACATTAATTTCCTATGTGTGTGTGTTACCTTCTAGGTTAATTCTTTTTGATCTAACCTTTTCTCTAGTTCCTGGTCCCCTTCTCCTATTGGCCTCAGTTGCTTTAAGGTATCTGCTTTAGTTTCTCTGCGTCAAGGGCAACAAATGCTAGCTAATTTTTTAGGTGTCTTACCTATCCTCACCCCTCCCTTGTGTGCTCTCGCTTTTATCATGTGCTCAAAGTCCAATCCCATTGTTGTGTTTGCCCTTGATCTAATGTCCACATATGAGGGAGAACATACGATTTTTGGTCTTTTGGGCCAGGCTAACCTCACTCAGAATGATGAAGAACAGAAATCTTAATGTCAGAATAAGAAAGCACTAGTATGACTGTAACAAAGCAGCACCACCCAGTGATGTTTTGATCAACAGATTGCATATCCCACAGTGATCCCATGAGACTATACTGTAGTGCAGCACAGTTGTCTACGTTTCGATGATGTTCCTACTATGACAAAATCATCTAATGATGCATTTCTCAGAACTTATTCCTTTGTTAGGCCATGTGTGATTGTATAGGTAGACAAGTTTTCAAAATCCTAAGCCAAACTCTTATATTGAAAGCACAAGAGTTCTGTCCATTTTGTGGGAGGGGGGCAGTAATAGAAGGTAGTCTGTCTTCTCTCCTATTGGTAGAAATTATGCAAGCTTCTCATGGGAAACATTAGGGTCAGCTTGCCTTTATATGAATTATCAAATATAATAATTATAATTTAATAGTAACAACTATTATTATTATTTTGGGGGTAGGAATATGGCCCAGTACACACATCCAAGCATGGACAAATGTTTTATAAAACAATACTTACGTTTCCAGATTTTTTTTAATGCTGACTATAACTCTCAAATTAACTAATTTAAGACTCACCAATGGGTTGTTAATCACATCGTGAAACAATGCTGTTGGAGCACACATAGGTAGCCACCACCATGTTTTGGTAAGATCTGCTTTTACTCAAAGCTGAGCAGCAGAGAGACAGAATACACAGGACATGTGTGGTGCTTTTGATGTAAAAATTGCTTTATCTGGACATCATGATAGTGACTCAGCACTTTTAACGTATAAACCACCACTAGGGGAAGTCTTTTAAAACTAAGTCTAAATTTCCTAACATCAAAGAAATTTCTTATCACTATTTTCACTTTTTTAATCTGTTATTTGGTAATATTTCCTTATTTATCTTTCTCTTGTATCCCACTGATATAAATGACTTCTACAGCTTCTAGGCCTGTATGTTCTAACTTGTACTGGGCTGCTACTTAGAATGCAGGTGTTAATTACCTACTTAACAAATCCTAGCTATTTACTTGCAACATAAATAAAACTTACCTTCTCCTAGTTAAACTGATTTTCCTGCTGACAGGGTTCCAAACCTCTATGGCTGGCTTTTCTCTCCTTTTCAAGTAGCACTAAATTTACTTTTGAAGTGAATCCACTTAAGGGCTCTCTGAGTGTTCTTCCCTCCATCTCTCATTAAAGACTAGACTCTCTCATTGAACAATACAACCTGACTGTATTCATTTGCTTGTGCTGCTAATAACAAATTATCACAAACTAGATATCCTAAAACAACAACAGAGAGGAATGTGTTTTCTCACAGGTCTGGGACTAGAAATCTGACCAAGGTATCAGCAGGGCCATCCTCTCTTTGAAGGTACTAAAGAAGAAACCTTCCTTGCCTCTTCCTAGCTTCTGGTGGTTGCTATCTATTCTTGGCTTGCTGGTGTACCATCTTCCCTCTATGTGCTTCTATGTGTCTCTCATGACCTTCTCATAAGAAGGCATCAGACACTGGATAGCCCACTCTGATCAAATATGAACTCACCTTAAACAGTTATATCTGCAAAGAGTCTATTTCCAAATAAGGTCACATTCTGAGGTTCTGGGTATACATGAATTTATAGGGGATGCTATTTGTCTTACTCTATTTCTATTGCTGTAACAAAATACTTTAGTTTGGCTAATTTATGCACAACAGAAATTTATTTCTCACAGTTCTGGAGGTTAGGAAGTCCAAGATTAAGGGGCCAGCACATTCAGTGTCTGTCAAGGGCTCCCCATTCTGCCTCAAATATGGCACAGCTTTTGATGGGTCTACACAAGGTGGGAAAGGCAAGCTTGCTCCCTTCAGCCACTTTTATGAAAGCACTAACCCCATTCATCAGGGTGGACGCCCTTATGACATAATCACTTCCCAAAAGGCTCCACCTCTTAATATTACTGCATTGTGAATTAAGTTTCAAGATACAATAAGCCCAACTTATTCAAGGATTTATTACATGTGTGGTCAAAAATAAATAAATTTTAAAAATCAAAAGTTTCAAAAACAAAGTTTTAAATGCCTGTGCATGTTACATAGCTAAGCTGATGCAGAGGAGCTCTCAGTCAGTCCCATATTGTCATCGGTTGTGTTTAAATCATTGTGTGATCTCTGAATGTTTCCCTGCTCTTAATTTTGTGAAAATATGCCTCCCTGAAAGCATATGGTGCCCATAAAGCAGATAAAACTTATGATAATCCTCCTAACACAAAAAGGGCACATAATGTACTTAAGTGATAAAGTGAAATTTTTAGATTTGTTGAAAGGTGGCAGGCATGTCTTTAGCAGAAGTTGGGTGGTAGGAAAAAAATGAATCAAGCATCTGCAGTACAACACTGAACCCTATGCATCCTGAGCATTTGTGGGTTCTCTTCAATGCAGTCTCTTTTTTTTTTTATTCCTTTTATTCATATGTGCATATAATGTTTGGGTCATTTCTCCCCCCTACTCCCCACCCCCTCCTTTTCCCCCGAGTGCAGTCTCTTTGCAATCATACACCCTCAGATACCAAATATCTACTGTATTAACTTTGGAGGGACCCAAACATTCAGACCATAGCACTATAGAATCCAGTATGCTGACTTTCCAAAGAAACCAGATATTTATGCCTATCAAACTTACTAAAACCAGTCAACAACATCCACAAAAAATGGGCTAAATGTCAGTTACACAGGACAGAACTCACTAACACAAAACAGGAAGTTGTAAGAATAAAGTTCTTCCACTGCTAATTTTATTTTCCAGTTAGTAATTCTTCCCAAAACTCTGTAACCCATATGAAAAAATAATTTATAAAAGCATTTCTGAAGAAATGTATAACTTCCAAAACACTTTCACATGTATTACCTAATATTTTCACGTGTATTACTAGGTTATATTACTACAACCTAGTAATATAAATGAAATTGTCATAATTAGCCCCAGTCTACAGATGAAAAACCAGGCTCTGAGTCTTATCTCAGGTGCTACATTTGATACAGTACTGGAGAAACAGGATGAGGGGCAAGTCATCTAACCTAAAACTGCCAATTTGTTTTAAAAATGATGGACTAGGAATGCTTGTACACTTCTGTAATCCCAGCAACTCAGGAGTCAGGAAGATCACAATTCCAGGCCAACACCAGCAAAAGTGCAAGATCCTATGTGAAAAACAAAGAAAGCAAAAGAACTAGGGATGGGGCTCAAGTGGAGAGTGCTTGCCTAGCAAGGTTAAAGCCCTGGGTCAATTCCCAGTACTGCAAAAATAAATAAGTAAATACTTAAAGAAATAAATAAATAGCCATCAACCGTAGGCTGATTGAGGAGGGTAGGGTGGAATTAGAGACCACTTCAGCATCATCTGCAAGACTTTCTTCTAGTTAACTATACCCTCCCACCCCAGAAGCTCTTAACAGTGTTTGAAAAGACCTACAAGGTCTAAAAATCCACCCCTTCTCCCAAGAACTGCAATCAATTGGTTAAAACATGTGGAAGAGCTTTTCTTCATTTCTGACTTTTTCTTGAGTGACATGCATTTGTGTCTTAGACTAGTGCCTCTCAAACTTAAATGTACATGAGAATTCCTTATGTATCTTGTTAAAGTGCAGATTTGGATTCAGCAGACTTGGGGCCCTGAGACTTTCTACATTTCCAGTCTGCTCATAGGTGTTGCTGCTGGTTCGAAGACCATATTTTGAGTGGCAAGGCCTTAAGTAGCCCTCATAATAGAACCCAGGAGAAAACATGCATGTAACATAATGAGTCATGGCCATAGAAAATGTCCACATCAGACAGCCATAAGAAAGCAGGTTCCCTCTGCTAATAAACAGCTCCCAGCCCCCACTAGTACAGAAGTGCCAAGGCCCATTCACACCAGGAGTGCCTAATTGTTGTTGCTCAAACAAGTCAAATAGGACTCAATGAAAGGCCCCTGCTTGGGACACTCATCCTCACGCTGAGATGGACATCTGTCATTTTTGCATCAGAAGAATCTATGAGACACTGTTGTTCTTGGGGTCCTGGCACAACACAGCAGCTTCCCTTAAGAGCAGATATAAAGTGAAGCAGGCAAGCTTTCTGTGGGGCCAACTGTATTTGGCTCCCATCTAACTTTTCCATTGACAGAGCTGCTCCATTTCAGCATGGTCCTCACATGTCTTCTGTTCTCTGGCATTCCACAATGCGGTCTTAATGACATTGACCCCAAAAGTACTTTTCAGAAAAGGTTTGCTGCAAAGATTCATTAAAAAGAAAAATGATTGCATTATAGCTTTCGTTTTTTTCTTTCTTTGAAGCTGCTGGGACTTGATCTTGATATGGGGATAATAGTGAGAATAAATCCTTGCAATTCTCTGTTAATGGTGATTGATGAGCTGATGAGGCTGAGGAGGGATCCAAGGAACAAAGCCAGGTTTTAATGGTACTTTAATTCTGGAAATTTAGAAGACTTCCTTGCAGAAATTGGAAGACAGGATGGGTGAGAAATAATTCAACAAATGAGCATTCTTTCAATGAACAACAAGTATAAACAATCCCTCAACTAGTCTTTGCCCTGTGTGATTTCAGAATGTGCGCTTAAGGTAAAATTTTATAAAAACAGTTCTGGCAAGTGATACAGCCCCGTATCTCATTATTTATTCATGTGCCAATAAACTGTTAAGAGAACAGTTTCTCAATTTCAAAGCCTATATCTATGGTTATAATAGATTTTAATATGAAGAAATTATTTTCAAAGATAAGTAATGATTTAGGTCAAGAATGACCTAAATCTAGCATAATTCTAGTTCTATAAGATAATATGGGGTTTGTCAGAGCTACTCAATCTTCACGGTAAATTTAGAACCATGAGAGAGTCCTTGACTCTTTCCTCTCCACCACAATATTATATTGTAACTGTTCTATAATCAATCCCCTCTTTGTTACTGACACTGTGGTAGAAACTTGTCTTCTAGACTTCAGTTGTGCCCCTGCTCCCAGTCAGCGGGGACACCATCATCAGGAATTTTTCTAAAGTGACATTCTGAGCAGACTGTTGCCTTGCTTGAACTCCTTCAGTGGTACTTACTCCTTAGAGCAGCATCCTCAAACTTTGGCAGTCATCAGAATTATCTGGAGGGCTGTTTAAAGCACAGAGAGCTGGGTGTCTCCCCAGTTGCTGACCCAGTAGGTATGGAGTAGGGCCTGGAAATTTGCCTAACAACTTACTACATACCCACCCATGTTGCTGATCTGATGCTGATGGTCTGGGGACCACACTTGGAGGAAAACTGGTTTACAGGAGGCCACCAAATGCTTCACCATTGCATCAAGTGCCCTTTAGAATTTGCCCATTGCATAACTTCCCAGAAGTGTCCCACCCCACTCCTCTGTGCTTCCACCTGATCCACACAACACACTGCTCAGTTCCCTGTAATCAAGGCAGTCACACTTGGTTTGCAAATTACACACTACACATTATAATACCTTGACTGACACTCTCTGGAGTTGACCGCTGCACAGACTATACCTCTGTGTGCAGCAGACCTGAAATCACTTTATAGATACTTATAGCCACACAAAATTACTTGGACTTTTCTGAGCCAACTATAATTTGGGGGTCTTCAAAGGCATTGCCCACCCTCTTCTCACAGCCTCTAATGCACTTTACTACTCTAACTGGAAACCTGTCTTTCAAAACTTCCCTCTCAAAAAGAAGATTGATAATTATAGTTGTCCTTAGATCAATGGAAACATCTTTCCAACAGAAAAAGGAAGACTATTATAGAATCCGGACATAGCTGTAAGTAGTCCAGTGTTCAAATACTATCAAAAGTACAATCTGTTCTATTCCCCTTTAAGTTTTCATGAACTATCTTATCAAAGAAGTAGAAGCCTGATATGGAGAAATGTGAAGAAGGCTTCTGTCCATTCTCTTATTTTGTTCTAGGTTTTCACATATCTAAGGTGCTTTATTTATATGCACATGATATTCCAACAAATTTATGCTTGCAAATATATATTTATTAAATGGAATATGCAGAATTTTAAATTTTACACTTTTATGACATTTTTATTACTTGTCTATTGGGCTTTACTTTTGATTACATGGAACAATGATAGGTATAGAGATACGTAAAACTGAGTTTATATACATACATATGTATTTTAATGGATAACTTACATTATTATTTCTTCTCAGTGGCTTGACAATTTTTGTGCACAAACCTGAATCATCCACATCTATACATGGAACTGTATTAACTGGTTGAATTCACTTCAAACTCCAAACTATGCTTAACAGAAAAAATATGATATAGAATGAATACTGTGCTTTTCTTTAAGAAATGCTATCCTTCTGTGAAGGTGAAGCCCAAAGCCAATATCCATTCAAAAGCAGCCTCCCAAAAAATAAAGATTTAAAAAATAAAAGGCAATCTTCTCAGGATAATGAAAAAAGGAAAGGATTAATAAAAAGTACAGAGCTTAAAACTAGGAAAAGACTATGCTGTTGAAAAGCTTTATTTTGTAAAGCTGTCCTGTTAACTCAAAATGGACTATTTCTAACAGGAATTTCAATGTAATAAAAAAATTCTGTAGCAAGTTAAAATTTTAGGGGGTGACTTTGGGCAACATGGGAGCAACCAAAACTGACAAAAGATATGTCATATTCTTCTTGGATGATTCGAAAATACTTTTTTTGACAAAGTCTCACTGTTTAGCCCAAGCTGGCCTTAAACTCATGATCCTCCTGCTTTAGCCTCCTAAGTGCTAGAATTTAAGACATGCAAAACCACACCAGGCTAAAAAGTATTTAAGCTTCTTCCAGGTCCATTCTCATTTTCTCCAGTTCTCTGGGCCTCTCCCTTCCTTTTTTGGTTATTCAGCTATTCAAAGTAGATTTGCAACATGCCTGCTTTATTGGGGCTATAGAAAATCCATAGTCACTTCCTTCCCAGTCCTAAAATCTTGATTAAGAAACAAAACTGTAGCTTATGAAACTGTCAGATGACTATTCAAAAGGTTGTAAGGCCAAGCGCCAGTGGTTTACACCTATAATCCTAGCTACTTAGGAGGCAAAGATCAGGGGGATCGCAGTTCAAAGCCAGCCCAGGCAAATAGTTCACAAGACCCTATCTTGGAAATACCTAGCACAAAAAGGGCTGGTGGAGTGGTCAAGGTGTAGGCCCTGAGTTCAAGCCCCTGTACTTCAAAAAAAAGAGGGTGTAAGGTTTTATGGGTATAACAGAACCTGCTTAAAACTCTGGTTAACTTTAGCTAAAGTGGGAGAAGGAAAGAAACAACTTATTGGAAGTCAGAAACCAAGGCTCCTGCATATCTAGATTAGAGATGCTTAAATAGATAATAAATACATAATGATAGATAGATGACAGGTAGGTAGATAGGTAGATGATAGATAGATAATTCATAGCTCATCTGAAATTTTCAGCTCCTCTCACTTTGCTTATCCATACTTTAATATAGCAAATTGTATTTTGACATTTGAAGCTTTTTTTAATAAAGAAAATTAATGCATATGCAAGAAAAAAAAAAAAAGAAACCAAGTCTCCTCCCCACAATGCCAGTTTGGTGCTCCTCCTTCCAGAGCACCACATTTATGTGACACCAGCCCAGCAACTCTTCCCTGGATCAACATGTCACATTAAATTTAAACAGCAAATACTTTTTTAGTATATCTCATACAAACATTTAATTCAAATATAACTGAGCAGCCTATATTTTTACTTCCTAATCTTGCTACCCTGCAAAAAAAAAAAAAAAAAGGCAGCTCTCTGAGTACAAACAAGGCTGCAAAAGGAGAATTTGTGAGTTCAAATAAATGCAAAAAGTATCCATGCACTTCTTGTGTATTGTGAACACAGAAAGTTAACAATCCAAGCATTCAGAGAAATGCTTTGCTCAACTTCTGAATTCTCTTCAGCTCACCTAAATGGAAGAGAACACATCTTAGGAGGTTGGAAATTATTAGGAAAAAGGAAGATTGGTTCATTTTCACCAAATACCTGAGAACCTGTTGTCTTTCTGGCTCTCCTTACTATGTCATGCACTTAAATGTGTTCTGTTTGTAGGACATTGAAAAAACAAAACAAAACAAAACAAAAACACCACCTAGGCTTTGGGGTTGCAGACAAAATAAATGTGACTCAACAGTAATTGATATATGACTTGAGACATTCTTAAATAAGTAAAATAATTAATATTGTTAGCACTTCAGTTACAGAGTACTATCATATACTTTGTTTTATTTGTCTTCAAAATAAGGCTACCTAGATAAGTAAAGCAAGCATTTTATTTTCACATTTTCTTAATGGAACTACTGAGTGCCAGAAAAATGAATTATGATGCAAAGGGTCAGAAAGGGAACAAAGCATGTCAGAACCAGGGTCCAAACTCAGGCTCTTTTCTCTCAGTCTTCCATTACTACCACTGCTGCCCACGCCAGGCACTTATTAGACTCCTTCAATCTTTGTTTCTTTACCTTATGAAACAGAATATTTCTAGTATTTCTTCCAGCTTGATTTTTTACATTCTACTAATGTTAAGCTATCAAGTTAAATGAAAACCTGTTCAAAGGATGCACTCCATTTATCCTCTTCTTGCATCTTTCCGTCAAGGTCTGTCATATGCACACTGAAGAGAAGAGTCTAAACATTTACGTTGTGCATTCCCTGAAAGGAGACAGTCTACAGAAGAGAGAAGCCACGGTTCCTCTCTATGGCAAGCTAGCAGAGGAGGACATGTCTGTGTTCTACCAAGCGTGGTCATTCTCCATTTTCACTGTCAGGCTCCTGAACACTTTCCTGTGGACCAGTTACCTAGGGAGAGATTGCCTAATCGTGCATGTGGGTGACTAATCACGGCATGAATCTTATACCTTCTCCACCTCACTGTTGCTCCTTTCTTTGCAGAATAACTTAGGAATAATATTAAAATTCCATTCAGCAGTCTTCACCTAACAACGTGCTTCCTAAAATCTAATCTTTTCAAATATATAAATATATTATGGATAATAAAACAAAGCATAATTTCAGAAGATTTCAAGAAAATAGCAAAACAGTACCTTTAGGTACAAAAGAACCAAAACTTTCCTCTCAATCAATGGATTTTGTCTGTGAGAATAAAAAAAAAAAAAAAACAGAAATTGTCTGATACTATGGGAAACTGAGTTGCTTCTCACATCCTACTCTTTTCAAATGGAAGGCATTGTGGGGACTAAGAGCTGACATCAACTTGTACATGGATAATCCCTCAGGCAATGGCCCCTGAAACTGGGGGAAAATTAAATTACTGGGTTCATGTTATCCAAAGACCAAAATAATTTTTCAAACAACTGAATTTTACAGTCATGCACATTTTTTTTTTTTTTTGCATTTAGTCGTGTGGTGTAAGGGGTCTTTTCTGCACAAGCAAATCGCCTAAGAATACTTAACCATGGAACCCCTTTTGCTGTGGGAGTCCAAGGGAACACTTAAGAGAATAAAGGGCTATTAGCCAACTAAGAGCTTTTAAGCCTTAGAAAGGACAGTACCATGTGGTTCAAGGAATATGAGAAGCTAGAACTGGAAACAATATAGTTTGTTCTTTCTCTGGTAGAAATCAAAGTTGCTACTTTGGGATTTGCTGCATCCAGTTGTCTTATGGGAAAAGCTAGAAATAGGAGAGGGGTGGATGAAAATCTTGACATTCTTACCGGCTCCTCGCCTCTTCCTTCAACAAGCAGGTTGGCGTGTTTGGCTTATAGTCTCAGAAATGCCAACATGTTGTATCCCTGTTCTGAAAGTAGAAAATTATTCATGCTTCTAAGAATGCTTATCACAGGCTTTGTCCTTCCTGAAAATTTTTAGTATCATGTTTCTCCATGTTGTTTTTCATTGCTGACAAGGATTGAAAACTACACTATATCCTACTAGGAAGCTATAGTGGTTAACAGTCACTTTCTGTCACCTCCCAGTACATATTTATGGAAGAAAAAAAAGGAAAGGTTACGAGGGAAGGCAGAGAGAAAGTACCACATGGAAACTTTAGCATGAGGCACAGAATTTCCATGTATTTTTATGATGTGATGAATGGCAGTGAATTGTGGCAGAGTATCACACAGGAGACCCAGTCTAAAAAGCTTTCTGCATATTTTAAGACACAAGACAGGTCACATTCACTTGAAGTAACCTCTGTTCGACTCTTCAATAAATTTTCACAAACTAGATGGTTCCGTTCCAAAGAAAATAAGATATATTTGTCTAGGTTTATCATGCAAACCACTATTTAAGTGAAAGAATATGTTTGAAAGTGTTAAAAATATGAACAGGTCTGGAATTGTACTTAAAGAGGAGATATACAATTTAAAGTTTATTATTCCCCTCCCAAAGCTGGCCAAGGTTTTTTTGCCAACATACCTCCAGCATTTCTTACATGCTAACACACTGTACATTTATAGGGTACTTTCATGTGCACCATCCTGCTGAGGCAGGTGCACCTCATTTTGAGATGAGGGAATTGACGTTCAGGGAGGGAACTGGTTTGTCCACATGGCCAACAGAGTAGAGACCTGTGTTTTCAGTCCTTGTCCTATGTTTCTTTCTATCACAAGACATCCACTATCTGTAAAGGATTAAAACCAACAAGTTGAGGCAAATATCCAGCCATCTTACTTAGTCTCACAAATAGAAACCAATGCAGCCAACTTTGAGTACCTACTAATGAAGGTTTGCAGAGGCCTGTTCGTGACTCAACATTATCCTATTAATGTCTGTGTTTAAGGGAAGGACTAAAATAATCATCCAGGCAATTCAAGAGGGAAAGGAATGTCTATTCCTAGTAACTAAATGCTTGGAACATACATGCACAGTGTTTTTCAAAGCCTTCCCCTTTGAATTTTTTATTTCTTAAACAATAAAATTTAATTTTGTCCACTCAGCCAAAAAGTCAGGGTTATTTTTAACTTGTCCTTGGTTTGGTTTATTGCCATGACTAGAATTAGCAAAATGTTTTAGCTTAGATACAGAATCACCAAATGTTAGAGGTAAAGAGACCCTGGCAGTGAACTAATCCAAATCTCCAAGGAGGTTGGACCAACATCACAGATAATTGCTTGTAATCTTCACTTGCCTTGCATGAGCAAACATTAAGTCTGTTTGCTAAAGCTGAGAGAAACAGTTTGACTTCTGCCAGCTCTGAAGACCAGTTATTGGAGGTACAGTTTAAAAACTCAAGCCAGCCACGTCCTAACCTGTGCATAGTTATGAAATGAAGTGACATGGAAATGCCATAAGGATTTGCAATACTAATGTAGATATCCATGTTTAGAAGTTTATTCTCTAGCCAGATCTCACATTTTATTCTTAAAAATGCATTCCAATAAGAGAATAAGTATGCATTTGGCTTATTGCTCTATATATCACCTTTGGTATACATTGAATAATTTGTCTAAAATGCTGCCTTTCTGAAAGAACTCCAAGCTTCACAAGATATTTAAAATAAGCCAGTCCTCTAAATTGAGAGCAAACAGGTTTTGACAGATTGAATTTCAACACAATACAGAAAATAATGCACTTCAATACCTTATGGTGGAGCTGCTAAGGAAATGAGTGTTTAGTTTTTCCTTCAGTAATTCTTTTTCTTCAAGAATCTATTCCCAGTCATTTTATGCATATGCTAAACTTCCAAGTGTTCAAGGTAGTTATATTTATTAAGTTGCAATCAACTAGACTACAAACTGCATTAGTATTAGTCTTTTATTTTTTTCCAAAGTTAACAAAGACATAAAATAGTCTACGAATCTAGCTGTGATTGTGAATTCAGTGAAAACTGAAAGACTAAATCTTCTCAAATCTTAATCTTCCTACTTTATTCCATAAGTCTAGAACACTGGTTATAGTGAGAAAATTCCTTCTTGGCCTGTCTATGTCTTGTATGGTTTTACAGATTTCCTACATACATATTCTTGACCTTTGGCTCTCCATTTCAGTCTATAAGTAGTTTTCACTTATTCAGCAATGTCTGTGTATCATGCAATCCTCACAGTAACATGAAGTAGCTATGACTATTGCCTTCATTCAGCAGATTTGCAAACTAAGACACAGAGATCAGATAATATGCCCAAAATCTGTGATGAGGGGTAGCGGGGGGGAGGTGGCCCAAACAATGTATACACATACGAGTAAATGTAAAAAACAATAAAATAAATTTTTTTTAAATTGCCCAAAGTCACACAGTAAGTAGTATAGTCAAGGTCAGAGCTCAGACTGCTAATTCTAAAACTCAGACACTTGATCCTCTTCTTGCTTGTTTCTGGCATCTGCCTCTTTCCTTCCAAGCCTGATGTTGTGGTACTATTTCTTCTGCCTAGAATGTCTGCCCTCCACTGAGATCCCCATGGTCATTCCTCTGGCTCTTCTTTATGAAGCCTACCTTGCCTGAATGAAGTTAACTCACAATCTTCCTTCTGCATGTAATGTTGGTCAGAAATCCACACATCCCAGCACAAAGGCTATTTTAACTTGCCTCTGATGTGGACCGCATAAAAAGTATTTGTTCTTAAGAGAAGCATTGTTTATACTGAGTGTCACATTCTCTCTCCACATTTGTGTTCTGTATTTGTATGATTAGTTATAGAAAAAAACTTCTAGAGATCATGAATTCTGTCAGGCTTATGTAGTATGTAAGACAATTCACATAAGGCAACACAAACCGGTTGGTCAAAAGAAAAAATTCCACATAGCCAAGAAAGAAGAAATGATTACTCCCCAACGAGCCATGCTAGCCATATGGATCCCTTATCCAAATGGAAAACAACACAAATGTGCCTCAGATCAATGGGTGAGAAGAGAGGAATCAATTTTTGTCAAATTGCTTAAGTCCTAGAATCTAAGCATATATTAGGCTTTTAAGTCAAATGAACTCATATAGAGTGAATGTCTTTGTATTCACTAGGGAATTTTAGGTTGTAAAGTTATTTTGTTAAAACCTTCCTGCAATAACTTGGAACATTCATATCATTTAAAGAATCACCAATCCATGTGTCACCTCGCTGTCTGAGCAACTAAGAGGATTGGCTAACTTGGATCTCCTTCTCTTTTCCAGATCTTGGCTATCGTGTCTATCCTGTTCATCGTACTTTCCACCATTGCTTTGTCTCTCAACACACTCCCAGAGCTGCAGGAACCAGATGAATTTGGACACCCCAATGACAACCGCCAGTTAGCGCACGTGGAGGCTGTGTGTATTGCTTGGTTTACCATGGAGTACCTCTTACGGTTCCTGTCCTCACCAAATAAATGGAAGTTCTTTAAAGGCCCGCTGAATGTCATTGACCTGCTGGCTATTTTACCATACTATGTCACCATTTTCCTCACAGAGTCCAACAAGAGCGTGCTGCAGTTCCAGAACGTAAGGCGCGTGGTCCAGATCTTCCGAATCATGCGAATTCTTCGGATCCTGAAGCTTGCCCGACATTCCACCGGCCTGCAGTCTCTGGGCTTCACCCTCAGACGGAGCTACAATGAGCTGGGCTTGTTGATACTGTTTCTGGCCATGGGGATCATGATATTTTCTAGCTTGGTGTTTTTTGCTGAGAAGGATGAAGATGCTACCAAATTCACCAGTATCCCTGCATCATTTTGGTGGGCCACCATCACCATGACCACTGTGGGCTACGGTGACATCTACCCTAAAACATTACTAGGGAAAATTGTGGGAGGTCTCTGCTGTATTGCTGGGGTTCTGGTTATTGCCCTTCCTATCCCAATCATTGTGAACAATTTTTCTGAGTTTTATAAGGAGCAGAAACGCCAGGAGAAGGCGATTAAAAGGAGAGAGGCTCTTGAGAGAGCCAAAAGGAATGGAAGCATCGTATCTATGAACTTAAAAGATGCCTTTGCTCGAAGTATGGAACTGATAGATGTGGCTGTGGAGAAGGTTGGAGAGTCAGCCAATACCAAGGACTCAGCTGATGGTAATCACCTGTCTCCAAGCCGGTGGAAATGGGCCAGGAAGGCTCTGTCGGAAACGAGCTCCAACAAGTCTTACGAGAATAAGTACCAGGAGGTTAGCCAAAAAGACTCCCACGAGCAGCTGAACAACACTTCTTCCTCCAGCCCACAGCATCTGAGTGCCCAAAAACTGGAGATGCTGTATAATGAAATCACCAAGACACAGCCTCATTCTCACCCTAGTGCAGACTGCCAAGAACAGCCCGAGAGGCCAACCGCATATGAAGAAGAGATAGAGATGGAAGAAGTGGTCTGCCCACAGGAGCAGCTAGCCGTGGCGCAGACCGAGGTCATCGTGGACATGAAGAGTACCTCCAGCATTGACAGCTTCACTAGCTGTGCCACAGACTTTACAGAGACCGAGAGGTCTCCCCTGCCACCGCCCTCTGCATCTCACCTGCAGATGAAGTTCCCCACCGACCTCCCAGGGACAGAAGAGCACCAAAGAGCCAGGGGCCCCCCATTTCTAACGCTAATCAGAGAGAAAGGGCCCACTGCCAGGGAAGCCACACTGGACTATGCCCCAATTGATATAACTGTGAACCTCAATGCCGGTAGTTCCCAGAGTGGGCTCCACAGTCCTTTGCAGTCTGACAGTGCCACTGACAGTCCTAAGAGCTCGCTGAAAGGGAGCAACCCCTTAAAGTCTAGATCCCTCAAAGTGAACTTTCAGGAAAATAGAGGCAGTGCACCCCAGACGCCACCCAGCACAGCCAGGCCACTGCCAGTAACGACAGCAGACTTTTCGCTCACCACCCCACAGCACATCAGTACCATCCTGCTGGAAGAAGCCCTCCCCCAGGGAGACAGACCCTTGCTGGGCGCTGAGGTTTCAGCACCCAGTCAGGAACCTTCCAAAGGGCTGTCCCCTCGGTTTCCCAAGCAGAAACTCTTTCCTTTCTCCTCCAGAGAGAGGAGGAGCTTCACTGAAATAGATACTGGAGAAGATGAAGACTTCTTAGAGCTCCAAGGGGCACGGCCAGACATGCAGGCGGACTCCAGCCCCAACTGCTTTGCAGATAAGCCTCGAGATGCTAGAGACCCTTTAAGAGAAGAGGGCTGTGTGGACTCCTCTTCCCCACAGAACACAGGCCACAACTGTAGGCAAGACATTTACCATGCTGTGAGTGAAGTCAAAAAGGACAGTACTCAAGAAGGGTGCAAGATGGAAAACCACTTGTTTGCCCCAGAAATTCATTCCAACCCAGGAGACACGAGTTACTGTCCCACACGCGAAACCAGCATGTGACTAGTTACAAAAGCAATAAAAAAAAAAAAAAAACTTGTTTCTTAAAAATGCAGTTAATAATGCCTGTGAACTCTTACATGGGAAGCCCCTCCCCCCCAAAGTGCATAAAATGTTATTTTTTGCATGGCATGAACAGTTTAGTTTAAGTACTGTTTAAATAAAGAATCAAGACTGCATTTTGTAATAAACAAACAAAAACAACTGAAGAACAGTGAACCAATAAAGAGAGCTCTATTAGGAACCAGTCCTCTGCCATGTCTGACATTTTTGATCCTTTCATTTCAAATTATGGGCAGATTTTCAAGTTTTAACTTTATGTTATGATTTCAGAATTTGCACATGAAAGGATGAAATGTCATTGCATGCATTCATAATTATGAGGAGTAAGGTGCTTTGAGCTTGCAAAATATGTAACTTTGTAAAGAACGGGGCTGGATGGAAAAATGTCAAGAGCACTTGGAGACGAGTTTCTGAGACAAAGGTATTTCCTTCATAGCTACTGCCTGGAGGAGCTGTACAAACTTCCTGTTGCAAAATTGCAACCTTTTCTTAAACCATCTCTCATATCTCTCTTTGGGTTGTAAAGTGCTTGTAAGAACATTTGTTTAAAGGAATACAGTATTTTTATTTATTTGTGGTATAATTCATGGGGAACATTTTTCTTTTTTTGCTTCTGCTTTATTGTAGCATTTGTGACTTTATTTATGAATTGTGGAAGTAGGCAAGATTTAATGACCAGATATTTAAGCTTGAAATTTTGCTAACAAATTATATATCATATCACAGCCCATTACAGAAATGCATTTTTTAAACCTGAAATATAGAAAAGGCTATATTATACAACAAAACTTTTTAAAAATTGACACCCACATCTAGAAATTAGATCTTTAAAAAAAAAACTTGTATTTGGCCATGTAACCATGACTTTATTTTCCTCTTGTATTCAACATTATTTTTTCTAAGTACAGATCTAGAAACAAGAATGTAGGTATGCCAAAATGGGAATTCCAGAAAAGTAACTTTTGACAAACTCAAAGCAAAGCCATTGAAATGAGACAGTCACCCGGCTTCATAGAGTTGGTTCCACCATGAGTCACCATAAAAAGAGCGCAGGCTTGGGAATGGGTCACTAAGGATTTCTTAGTATGGGGTGGGAGTATGGAAAGACCATTATGAAGGGTACGAATTCTGCCCGAGCATTGATGGCAGTAACATGCTCAGTAATTGCAGCAACTAGAAATGACCTAGAATTCCAAACCCCATTCCCCCAGGAAGTGGTCAGAATGATCCTTGTTGAAAGCCACTTCTGGCATTTTCTACTGAGAACAGTAAATGCAGAGGAGGGAAGGCACTGGATGGTGGTGAAGGCTGTGCTGGAGCCCAGATCATTTGAATCCGCTTTGCTTCCAGGAACCAAGGCTCTGGCTACAAATATGCAACCACCAGAAATATAAACCTGGACAAGCCTCTACAACCTCTTTTGGACTCAGTTTTACCCAAATAAAAAGGAAGACAAAATAATTTCTAAGCTCCCTTAAGACTTCAAATTAATGATTTCCTGGTCTTCTAGAATTGTCTGGGTTTTGCCTCAGCAAAATGCGTTTTACGCTCGCGATAAGCGTTCAGGAAAACAGTAGGCAAAATAAAAAGCACAACTTATTGTTAAAGAAAAAAAACACTCTAGCTTGTGTTCTATTTTTTAATGAAAATACAGGAGAAAATAGCATGAGTATTTAGAATCTTAAGACTTTAGCATTTTTTTATTAACAGAATCTGGTCATTAAATTTCAGATTAAAAAAAACAAGTTTTAATCTTAGTCAAAATCTAGGCAGTCCTGCTGCTCAAAATAATTTAAAACATTTCCTTTTTCACTGTGCTTAGAATTTCTTAATGGTTTCATGTTTGTTTCAAAACATAACCTTTAATAGTTTATAGTCATTAATCATTGATATTTACATTACTCATATTTATTTTAGTGTCTAAAACTAGATGTTAATCAGCTTTTTTAAAATCTAGAGTATTTGAATTTTCTACATGTTGTTTTTCAAAGTCAAACAGGTATATCTGTTATTAGATGAATAGCAAATAAGTTATGAAAATCATTTTCTCTACATAGCATCATGAAGCAGTTGTTTTCTAATGTCTCTTATTGATGAATTTCTATTTTTTTATTCATCTGGCTGCATAAGTGGACTTACTGCCCTGACAGCTGACTGATGCCCTGCCTTTCATGGGACTATTAGGCCTTCTACTGAGACCCCCTACTCCAGAATGCACTTGTCCAGATGAAGAATCCTGGACATTCTTCCCTGGAAGCATTCACACTAAAAACTCTTTCCCCTTCAATCCAAGGGGTTTGTTTTGTTTTGGGTAAAGGATGTCTGGGGGCAGGTGTTTTGCTTTACATTTAAATTTAAAATTTTTTCAAAACCATCCTATGGAAAGTTTATCCTTCTATTTTTCCTAGATCCTTTGGGCCAAAAGTCTTCAGCTAGGAAAAAAAAAAAAAAAAGAAAAGAAAATTCTCCTCTAAAAATATTTCTGACTTTGGTATTTCACAGAGAGGCAGTTTGAGGACCAATGGCTCCCAGGATGTGCCTGTGCAGCACTTCTTAATTCTTTTCATTGAACTATACCTAACTCAGAGAATAAATATGTATGCCTGGAGGACCTGGAAATACTTACCAAGCACAGAGTTGTTTTGAAGTTTTTACATTAAAAATTCATGTCAATGCTGCATTTTACTCCATAATATATCTGTTTCAATGATTTTAAAATAGTGTTTTGTATTACATGCCAACTAGCAAAACTGATACTCTTATAACTTCAGATGTATTTTTGTACCCTTTAGATGATGCATCCCCATTTTGAGAAACTCTGCCTGAATTGTCAGGAACACAGAGGCTTATACCCTGCAGGCTACTAAAAATTGCTGCAGCTAAAAGAGTTCATTCATCATTACTTAGTTCAGTGACCAGGGACAAATGTCAATGAGTAAAGATTATTTGAATGACTTCAATAAAAGTCGCAGAAATGGGTAACCTGAATCTTCTGATTCTCCTAACAACCAGTGCCAGTAGCCACAAGTTGGTTTCAGCCCCAAGCTTGAGACCAGCCATTAGAGCATAGAAATGAGCACATTGACTGCTGGATGCGGCTTAGTGGTAGAGTGCTTGCCTAGCATACGTGAACCATGTTAGCACACATGATTGCCAACTCAGAATTCTGGCCATTAAGGTACATGTCCCTTGGCTAAAGAGAAGAATTCATCTTTTGTGATGTGAAATGACATATGTAATAGGTAGAGGGCTGTAGGAAGCCACTTAATCTTCTGCAAGAAAAGCAAACAGAACTTTAGAAATACTTCTAGGCTCAAAAATATTGTTTAATTGGATTTGATCATCATCTCGCTGGTCATTCATTCAGCAAATGCTAGTTGAGCATCTATCTCTATATTAAGTACCAGGCCTGTAACTTGATGAAAAGGCACAATTCCTAGCCTTGTGGAGCTATTGCCCGGTTCAATGATACCGAGCTGAGGTGATCTGGACTACTGATAAATGTCACTTTTGAAGATGGAAAAATCACTCAATCACCAAACCAGGGAAGCATATGACAGGAACAAATATTATTTTCCAAAGAACTGTTTCCTAAGAAATACACAGATGGTATAAAACCTGATGTATAATTATTTTTGAATCATAGTTTTCTTTTCATGCTGATATAACCTATTGTTAATCTGATTGAATGAGGTTATGGGTTGTTTTTCCTTATTATCTGATAAATTAAAAAGTAATTATTTAGATCTGGGGATGTAGTTCAGTGAATGAGAGTTTGTCTAGCATGTACAAGGTCCTGGGTTACTCTCCAGCATCAAAAGCAAAAACAAAAACAAAATATAATTTTTCAATCAGATGTTTTGCTTGTTGAAATGCCTAATAGTCTGTTATAAAAAAAAAACTAGAGCAAAATTTAATACTAATGAAAAAGTCTATAAAAATTCAAAATTTTAATAGTGTATTTGATGGTTGTGTGGTTAAAATAGAGCATTTTATTGCTTTTTCTTATGTCCTATAGTTTATAGACAGCATTTTAGGGATGCATCATTATTCTCTACTTAGTTCTCTAAATTTCTAATATTTAAAATTCAAAAGTCACCAAGCTCAACTCAAGAGTTTTACTCACTAGGTCCATGTGGAATTGATAGTGAATATTTTGCCACTGTAATGTCTTCCTCCAAGTTAAAAAAAGGAGAAAAAAGAAAGAAGAAGACTACAAAATCTAAACAGAAATGGAAATATTTATAGGCTAATTCTTGCTTAGTCTTTAAATAAAAAATGTTTCAACTCCAAAATCTTGATGAATATTCTATATATTTTTCAGTTTATCACTTACTGTGATATATTGCTGCCCTTTAGTGGTTTCAATAACCATTTCCTCTACCTGACTTTTTTGAATAACCTGACTTAATTCCATGAATCCTTATTTACCATTGCCATTAATGTATAATTTCTTCCTTACTAAGTCTAAAAAGGCTTATACATAAATACAAGAAGGTGTAATAATAAGTCATCTCAAGGCCAGCAAAATATACAAGTACTAACATAGGAAGAAAGACTGAGAAAAAATATAAGTAAATTAGTGTGTTCTTAAACAGAGAAATTTGTATAAAATTTAGATACATGCTTATTATTTACATTGAAATTAGAATTGAAGCCATAATTTCACCTTTACTCTTTCTCCTAAAAGAAATTACCGATGATCAGATATTTCCAGATTGCTATTGATAAGCACCAAACATTTATCAAGTGTTTTCTATGTGCCAGAAATTAACTTATATATAGTTCATTCCCTCAAGTTTACAATCTCGTAGAGATTTCATATTTAAGAGATCATATTCCCACTGGAGGCTGGGTCATGCCTGTTATCCTAGTTACTTGGGAAGCTAAGATCAGTAGGATCACAGTTTGAGGCCAGTCTGGGCAGAGCTGGAAAGACCCATCTCTAAAATAACCAGAGTAAAATGGGCTGGAAAGGTGGCTCAAGTAGAGCACCTGCTTTGCAAGTGTGATGCCCTGAGTTTGATCCCCACTCCCACCAAAAAAAAAAAAAAAAGAGAGAGAGAGAACGAGCATATTCCCAAGTGAAATCCAGTTCCATGGGATTAGTTACAAATATTATGACAGTATGTTGTTTAAGTTTGTTGCCTGAGAATTTCTAAAATCCTTTTATTTTTCCCTCAGATTCAAGTTGTATATTTTCATTCCTTATTCTAGAATCTGAATTTCTTCCATATAATTTCTAAACATCCAAACTTAAAAATACAGTAGCTGTCTGAAATCTACCGACAGTGGATTGCAATGAAGACATTTCTCACTTCAGGAAAAAAAAAAAAAAAGATGCTGGCCCTCCCCCCAGGGAAAAAAATTTGTTTGCAATGATCTGGTTTTTTATTTTGTTTTGTTTTGGTTTGGTTTGGTTTGGACAGGGTCTTGCTAAATCGCCCAGGCTGGCCTTGAACTAATGAAATTACTGCCTCAACCGCCTGTAAAATGATCATTTTTAACTGCTCCATTTGATATTTTAAAATCCTAATCTGTGTGCTGTGTAATCTGATAAAAGCTGAATGTGAATCTGAAAAGTGTAGTTTACCGTCTATTTACCATAGACAATGCTGGCAAACACATGACTGAGTAGCTTTTCTTTTAGATATTTTTGCTGCATTTCAACCTTAACCAAATTTGGGATAATCAACCAAATAGTAAAAACAGACTTTCAGAATGAAGACCCAGGGAAACAGACAGAATAATGACCACAGAGCAGAGGCCAGGGTACAGGTTCAGCAAGATGTCATGAGCACCACCATCCTGCTTGTCATTCTCCACACACAGTGCCCTCTAGTAAAAGTAGACTTCTAGTTGCCAAGAAAGGAGGTAAAAAAGCACAACTTGAAAAAAAGTTCTCTACCATTTTCCACCCTCAGTTACCCCTGCAAATCTCCAAAACAACAACTACAACTACATCTTAGGCATTTTTGTGATCAGTTTTCTTGTTCTTATTCTGAAGCATCTGATCGAACTGTTGCTACCCTCCACACTATGCTTTACCTACACTGCTAAATCAGAACAAAATCACAAGTTTAGCTAAATATGAATCCTTGGATACCAAAGATCCAACCAAATGTTACTTTGACCTTTCTGTCATTTCTGGGAACCTAGATAAGAACTCAAAATGGTGGAGGGCTTTAAGAATCATGAACCAATGAAGACAAAGCTATTGAGTTGGTTCAGTCAGAAGTCTAGGGTTGTCATCCTACTTGAAGATTACAAGAAGAGCCTGAGATTCCTTGAATTGACTCTGGGGAAAAAAAAAAAAAAAAACGTGTTTTCTAAACAACCCCCACAGAGATCAATGGGTGTGGCCAGAAATCTTATTACAGCCAGATTTCTCTACCATCTTTAATGCAAGATGCTTCCAGCATTCTTATTTGCAGCATAGTTTAGGCTACATTTTTAACCTGAAAATTATCCTCAAATAACAATGTTTAATTGAAATTAAGATTTTTGTATGGAACACAAAAACAAAAAAGCAAGATATACTAATATTACCTAAATTACTTATTTAACAAAAATGCTATCACTGGAATTAATTATCAAAAATGTGTATACGATGAAAATTTCAGCAAAGAACTGGCAAAAATCTCCCTATATACTTCAAAACCAAAAAAAGAAAAAGAAAAATCTGCAACTTACAAAACACTAGGTTTATCACACAATACCAAGTTCCAAACTTATACAATTTTAAAGAGGTATGATATTAAACCATAAAAAATTCAAAAGCGAATGTATGAAAAAGGTTTATTAACCAAATCTGAGGTACCATTAGCACACTGAAGCATTTTAATAACCTTTAATTTAACTACATAATGTATGTTCTTAACACCTTGTTCTCAATTGAAACCTTTTGTTTCATACTGTTGCTTTTCATAGGTTTGCTCGCTTTCTCTGCTTTGTCTAAAGAAGTGAGAATAAAAGGAAGAAAGTGTTTAAAGGCAAAAGTTATTGGGCAGCTTACTAACATTACCTACTGTGCCCTGGAGTATAATGGAAACCATTTGTGGACATAAGATGGCCTTCTCACTCCCTTCAACGTTCTTTTTTATATATATATAAATTTTTATTACCCTTCAACCTTCTTATCAAGTCTCACCATCCTGGTTTGAAAAGATATCCTTCTGATCACATATCAAATGCTCATTCAGATTTTTCCTTCTTCTCCTGTCTGCAGTACACACCAGCAATACTTTCCTAGGTCCTGCCTGCTTAGAGTTCATCAGTTACCAAGAAGACGGGCAGCTAGCAATAGCACCTAGAAGTCCTCAACCAAAAGGAGGACACCCAGGAGTTCAAAAAACTTAGAGAGGCCTGAGGAAAAAAGAACTGTCCCAATACAGTATAATAACTTGCGTTGGCTAACAAAACAGTGACATAATGTTTGCCCCATTAAAAAAATACATACAGCTTTATTTGGCGGTGCTAGCTGTTGAACCCAGGGCCTCATGCATGCTAGCATGTGATCTACTACTCAGCACCCAAAACCACAAACCCAAACCACAACAGCACTTCTTAACCCACTACTACGTTCTTGTACTTCAAAGTTAAATAGCTGG
The DNA here is from genome assembly GCF_047511655.1 of Castor canadensis. Taxonomy (NCBI): domain Eukaryota; kingdom Metazoa; phylum Chordata; class Mammalia; order Rodentia; family Castoridae; genus Castor; species Castor canadensis. Next base: position 136,168,466 of record NC_133388.1, read on the forward strand.
GTTGATGAGAAAGATGGTGTGTAATTCACTAACTTATCACAAGGCATCATCCTCAATGCAAGCTTTTTACTAAATGTTTAATTAATGTGTCTGTTTTCAGGGCAATATACCAAAAGAAAAGTACCAATATTACCCTTTCATTTTCAATGGTAATAGACATTTCAATCGGGGAAAACTGGTAACTATCCTGGTAAGTTTTCATGTGGTTCTAGGCCAAAGTGTAATAGCCATTTAAATAAAACTTTAGCAAAAGATATTAGAGGTGGAGAGAAAGCCATATTGAAAGATCGTACTTTGCTTTATAGCTAATTATAAATAATTCAAATTTGGATTAGGATTTTTTAATTCTCTGATGCAAAAGTAACTTTAAGTAATCGTGTGAAATTAATATTATTCATTTTATTATAAATATGAGTTTTTTTAAGATTATTATAACTTAAATGAATGGCAAATAAGAAAGCAACTGGCACAATGCCTGACAAATAAGAGATAGGTATTTAAAAACTAAGAAAGATTCCAAAAGAAATAATTAAATTCACATTTGTGTTCTAAATACTTAGAATTCTCAAATTCTCTGTAGCTTCATAAACAGTCAAAAAACTTAATGTGTATGTGAGTATAACCCACCATTGCATAGACTAGAGGGCTCTTTATTTGCTAAATTATATACACATCTACATACTCAATGTGGTTTATAGAGAAATGGGCGTTATTTTAACAAATAACATGCTATGAAAACTAAGTAGGACTTTTTTTTACCTAATTGCCTTAAATTTTTAATATTTAATAGACAAGTACCAATTTCTTCTAGGGAAAAAGAGCTTCCTACAATTACTAAGGCTTTAGATATGCTATTTGAAGTGTGTTTTACTACAAATTTAACATACTTCATAATTATAAGAATACAAAACAAACCAGTCCAGCTTGCTGCTTTAAATATTTATAAATCTGTGGATACATTTCATGAAGTAACTCATAACAAACTTGGTTCCAGATTTACCACAATTGGCAATTTACCAGAATAAACTATGAGAATAGAAACTTCTGGAATTAAACAAATTTTCTTCATTAAATTTTGTTTTGAGAATCTAAAGTATAAATTGTTATCAGTATAAATTTCACCAGAAACTTTTTGTTTTAATGTTAATGTTACTGGGCAAGAAAGATAGTAGAAAAGGAGGCTATTTGTTAATTTCAATTTATTTTAAATGCTGGGTTGTAAAAGTTAGATGGGAGCCTGGTGCCTGTGGCTCGTGCCTGTGGCTCATGCCTATAATCCTAGCTACTCAAGAGGCAGAGATCAGAATAATTGTGGTTCAAAGCCAACCCTGAGCAACTAGCTCACGAGACCTATCTCAAAAAACCCTTCATAAACAAAGGACTGGTGGAGTGACTGTAGGCCCTAAGTTCAAGCCCCAGTACCGCAAAAAAAGGAAACAGTTTAGATGGGGGTCCTTTTGTCTTGAGAGCACTGAAGCTGGGTGATGACAGAGGATGACATGGAACGCAGCTCTCTGTATAGTCTGTACAGTGTCTAATGCAACAACTCCAGCCACACTGGGGTGGAGAACTGTGGTACCAGGGGAATGCAGTGAACTCTGATATTAAAAACAAGCTGATTAGGAAATTCTTCCACTGAATCTATGAAAGAATTTCTCAGATATATTAAAATTTTCCCCTCAGAGGATCCGGTAACCATCATTGGTAAACTGAAAATAATACCTTAATGAGATTTTTTGTTTGTTTGTCTGATTGGTTTTAGGGTGGTTATCTTGGAGCTGTTAGGTTGGATGAAGGTTTTTGTTGTTTTGGGAGGGTTTCTGTGCTGGGACTGCCTAGTAATTTTATGAAAACTTTAGTATAACACATCACTTCCTTTGAACTTTCAGTTTATTATGATACTTAAAGCCATGTTCTAAATCAAAATTGCATGATAGTTTAGATCTTATTGCAATTTAGTTATAGCCTAATGAATACTGTATTCCTGTTTTTCTCAAAAAAATACAGTTTCTAGTTTATTAAATAGTATTCTGATAAAGCATTATGCTGCCCGACCAGCTCACGAAGTGTATTTATCCGCGTCTCTATGTAGCTTATACAGAGACTCAATGCTGACTGTCCTGTCTGTGCATTTAACTGCTGCCTTCGTTACGGTGTCATGTACCTAGGCCATGGTACAAAAACGACTGTAAACTGCTTACTTACCATCTCGTCCAAAAAGGTCTGAGGCGGTGCAATAACGCTGTTAGTTAAAATGGCTCACTGTGTGAATCATTTCAATCTGCACATTCTTTACCGAAAATACTGAAGTAGCATTTTTAACGGTTTTTTCAGACTTACAATAAAAATCTCTGTGTCATATCTACATAGTCAAACTATGTCAAGTAATTCAGTTTAAAAGTGTTGACTACTAACAAACTAAAGAGAACTATCTACTGATTTTTCCCATAAAATTGCTTATGTGATCTTCTGTTGCCAATGTAGGCCTGCCTCAAATGGTTTCTTTCACCACTGTTCTGTGTCAAATAAAGAGAGGATACTGTGGTGAATTTTTACCTGTCTGCCATTAGTTCTTTCCACTAGTCAAAGGGTACACATTCCTCAGAAGGGACCCATCTACTGAGATCCACTATTCCAAGTGTGTAATATTTGTGTTTGATGTACAAAAGTTCGAGTTAGGGGCTGGGGGTGTAGCTCAGTGTTGGAGCACTTGCCTAGTATGTGTAAGGCCTTGGGTTCAATCCCCAGCATCACAAAATAAATAAATAAAGTTGGATTTCCACAAAATTAACATATACGGACTTTCAGAGGGCCAGTATTTGGGGAAGTTGGAAAAGAAGAGATGAAATGAAAGGGAGAAGAAAAAACCCAGAAAAGCTAATAAAGAAAGGAAAACTTCTATGTAAATGGTATTTATGGTGTATATTTTTTGAAAGTTGATTGGCTTTGAGGAGTTGTATGTGTTGTGTATATGTGCAGTGGGCATACATGTGATCAAGAGGGAGAGCCTGAATTTTCTACCACTTTTGTTTGTTTACTAGAGTCATATTTTTTAAAAATTTGTCTAACTCCCAAAAATTCATTAATCCAACATTTGATGCTGGAATTATAAGCTTATTGTTAAACTCAGGATAAATCTGTAAAGATTCACAAAGTAATTTCTTAAAACTTATGGTGAAGATATTTAGTATTATCAGTAATTAATGCATACAGAAAACCTTATTGTGGATAATTCTAGGTGATTTCTCTATAAAACACATTAATATACAGCCTATTCTTTTTTCTCAAGTTGTGGAGATTTTAATTTTTTCTATTAAGCCCCTTGCATTTCCCAGATAGAAAATACTCAACAATATTTTTAAAACCTAAGGAGTAAAGTATCAGAAACTAAACATTAAACAAATAGTTCTTAAAATTGCTATATACATATATATTAAGTAAAAGAACTCCCTAAGTTGTACCGGGTACTAGGTTTGTAGGTATGGTTGCATGAAGCATCACTCACTTTTATTAACTTCCATGTCTTAGAGGGTTTTCATACTAGTCTATGAAGGCTCTGAATGCTGCAGGGAAAAAGAAGCACAATCAGTATTTTGTTTTTCTAAGATGTCTCAACTGAATTATCCTGTCTTGTGTACACTCATTATGCATTAGTCTTTCATCTGGTACCATGCTGACTTTTAACACAGATTCTCAATAGAAGCTAAAGCGTATGCACAACTGGTTAAGTCTTGTCTAGTCTCATTCATCTGCCTCCTCATGCTTTATTTCATTATATTTGCAGGCAAAATGTTTTGATTTCGGTTTTGTAAAGAGGATATGATTGAGCATACTTGTGTTTGTCCAGCTGTCCATCCTGCACCGTTAATACAATGCCTTTCTTTCCCATTTAATGGTGTTTGTATCAGTGTCCCCATATCTGCTGCATTTTAACTCCATAAAAAGAAAATGTGATTTTTGTATTAATAGTTTTACTGATCAGCTCAATATTTCTGGCACCGATCAGCATACTTATATGCATGTAGTAGTCTGTACAACTGTTCAACATCAAAATACTTGTTTACTTTATGTCAAAATGTCTATAAAATTGCTGGCATTGTTCTCCACTTCAGTCTGGTAGAATAAGCGAGATAGAAAATAAATGTGTAAATGAATCATCTGTGTCATTTCAGTTCTCTGCATGAAGCCACTTTAACATTAAGCATGGCACACATGCCATCACCCAACAAGCTACGGTTTCTTGACATCTCATTATTGACTCTGTAGGCAGGTGGTTTTTGGAGAAAGTATAGGAGAAAGCTGCCAAGTCTGAAGGAAAAAAATAAAAGTTGGATCCATTACCATTCAATGAAAAGAAAGACTGTACTCTCCTTTTCAAAGGAATCCTTTTGAATAGCCAACAGATATATTTTTCTTGATTTATATTTAAAAGAAAAAATTAATGCAAATGGTCTTGCCAAAAACTGGGGTGAGATAATCAACAAAGCTCTAAGATGATCTCCCACTGCCATTCCTACAGCTGATTCAGGATAGTCCTTGTGGGTAAGTCAAGCCTTAACTTCTACCCCCAGTGCCAGCTTCATGGTAGTGACTTGTGCAATTGCACAAAAGTGTGTGCCTTAGCGCATGCCTCTGTGAAGGTAATGCCCTGTTATTGCCATTTTGAAATTCCTAGTAGTTTTGAAGGAGAAGCCTTGTATTTTCATTTTGTATTAGAGCCTGTATATCATATAGCCAGTCTTGCCTGACTAGGGAGATAAATGATAAGAATTCCCATTGATTCAGATTCTCCAAGGCAAGAGGTTAACATGCCATGAGAAAAGGTATTTATTTAACAAGCTCTTACATAACACCTACTATGTGGCAAGTCCTATAAATTTATTTATTCATTTAATCCACATAATGCTAGTATTTTTATCATCCTCATTTTTACAGAATAGGAACTCAAGAGCTAGAAAAGACAAGGATTTGAACCCAAGCATCCTGGCCACAGAATTTGGGCACCTGACCATTTAGGCCAGCTGGCTCTTGCTTTGCTATGCTACCTTTCCATCAAAGAAAAGTTAACAAAACTTCATTTTGCTTGTTAGTAGATTGCTAAAGACATGCAATAATCTTTACCTTAAATAACACTGCTTAATAATCTAAAAGTTTCAAGGATGGTACCTTCTGAGAAATTGCAACTCTACCTGCTTTTGCTGCCAAAGACTTTTACCCATGTTAAATTAATAAGAGATGACATAAGTTTAAATATTGCCAGTGAATTTATACCCCAACTCAAACATGAATGTGGTGGACTCTCTAAGTCCACTTCTGTACTAAGCACAAAGGGAAGGTTGGCCTGGGTTTGAGAACACTTTCCTCCATGTCCCCCTTCCTGGCTCAGTTACCATGACACATCTTAAAACAAGAAGGGCCAGGAATGCACAAAAGATGCCACTATAGTTGTCATTTCATTTACAAGAGGGAGAAGCACATAAAAGATGCCTTTTGTGGATTTTCAGAGGTTGGGGCTGCTAATGTAGAATAATTCAATCTTGGATTCTGAGAATTAGACAAGCAGTGCTCTCACTGCTCATTCAGTCTTCAAAGACTCTTCTGCTCTGAGCTGATGCTCAAGATCCAAAGTCATAGATAAGAAAAGAGGGATCTCCAAAAAGCCTGCTGAGGACTGGAGGCATGGCTCCAGTGGTAAAGTGCCTGCCTACCAAGCATGAAGTCCTGAGTTCAAACCCCAGTACTACAACAGGAAAAAAAAAAAAAAAGGTTGCCGTACCCACACCTTTCAGGGTTAACTGTAGTACCCAGGCACAGCCAATCCAGTCAAAAGACTGAAAGGGCTCTGCAGTCATCCCAAAGATTCAGCCAGCCCCCAAGGGAAAGGAGAGAGTTCCCTTTCTTCCTTCACATAAGGAAATATAAATCTTCCAAATAAACTTCTCTGTTCTATCCACCACACTTATTTCTCAAATCTTCCTGATTTGAAAATTCAGGAAAAACAGACTAGGGAGAAAATTATTGTGAGAAGTGATCCATTCCTAGAATTCCATCAAACCTAAGAAAAATGAAGTAAAACCAGATCTTATCCCATTGATCTAGTTGAATGCAAAATTCTCACCCCAATGTATGGTCCCTTCTCTATTTAGTCCACCCTATTCATTTTCTTCCCTCAGCCTTAGAAAATAAATCCTACAGTAAAACAAAAAGATGGAGGTGGGAGGGAGAATAATAGCATGGCATCTACTCTAAGAGAACTAAAAAAAAAAAGTTCTTTCTTCCCTTCTCCACCTTCTCCCATATTCAACCTCACGTAAACAGATGGGTTTAACAGTGTGGTTCAGATGGCTGAAGAATAGCAGAGGCTGCTGGAGCCAAAACTGAGCATATTCCTTCTTTCATCTTCAGGGTTTTCTTTCTCAACCTGTATGACTCCTATTACAGTCTTTTAAAGCTAAAGATAATCATCAATTAGGAAAGCAATCAATGACCCTGATCAAGGCTAAATGTTGTATGGAGGTCTCGATTAGTGGGACATTGTCACACCTTTCACGAGTTTGAACTTTATCCCTTCTCTCCTAAGAGCTAGTATGGTGCCAAGAAGCATTGGAACAGAGCAGGAAATGTCAGAACTTGTCCCCAAGCTCAAGGTTATTACAAAACATGGAACTTACTTCTGACCTCTATAACTCACAAATAGCCTCAATGACCTTGGAGCACCTTCAGAGAAGAATCACCATGACCTCTCTGGCCAAATAAAAGAGAATAAGAAAGGTGAATAAGAAAGAGTTGACCTGAGAAATAGCAATATATTCAAGGACAATTTTGAAAAATTATATCGCCATACCAAAAAGGCATTAACATGACAAAGGTATTTTATTGAGTGACTTTTTAAATAATTAATATTAAACTATTTAATACAAATTATATCTTTCTAGGCTGAACACTGTGCTAACTATGACTCAAATTAGTAAGGTGGGGTGCTTGCCTTCAAAGAGCTTGCAGTCAACCTTAGGGAGATGGCAAAAGTTGACACAGGTGCCTGCCATGTCCTCTGCCCTCACCCATGCTAACCACTAATTGTACGTTCTTTCCTACTGAACCCAGAATCAGCATAAGAAACCCAAATCCACCACACCCAAGTGGTTGGCTGTTAGACCCAAAAGTACTCAATGTTGATCACCAGACAGACAAAGAACCCAATGTCTCCCCCTATAGTAATGATCACGATAATTAAGATTATGGCAGCCGATGTCCTTCGCAAGAGCCCATTATATGCCAGACATTGTTCTAAGTGCTTTGTAGGCACCACTGTCTCTTTCAGTCCTGTCTCTCTAAAGCAGGTGGTTAATAGAAATCTCTTGTGGTCATCAATGAAGAGTCATTTAAAGGAAATGGGAATCAACTTCAGTATGAGGAAATTAGATGTCCTTCAGACAAATTTTCCACATGTGATAGATGTTTCATATTAGTGGTAACGAGAGAGCTGGTGAGATCTTCTTCCCAGGATGTCTTCAGAATTAGGATAGATTCCATCCAGCTGTAATGAGAAGTGCAAACCTGTCTGAATGAAGAAGGACTAGCCAGATGACCTTTCCGTGTCCTTTTCATTTCCGAGATTCTATAATTTGTGATGCTCCAAAATCAAATTTATTTTTTGCTAAAGTCGGTAGTGAATTGTCTTCATTAAATTGTCTCCACATCCACTTAGCACAGATGACAAATTAGCCAGTGAGGGGAGGCAAGTAATTTATAATAACATATTTTTAAGTGTCTAATAATTGCATATGTACATTTTGTGCTGAAAAACAAGTCTTATTTAGAGAATTACCCTCAAAAGTATTGCAAAGCAAACTCTAGACGTGAGGCAAAGGTTAAATCCTGGAAACTCAAGCAAGTGAATCAGTGTAACTTGCATGGATAAATTAATTTGTGCTGAAATGTGTGTTAGGATAGGTGTAAATTCGTGAGCACTTATTACTTATAGACACAAACTTATTCTGAAATGCCAGTTGTTTAAGGAAGAAAGACAATGGCAACATTAGAAGTCTTTTGATAATTCAATTTTTTTCTAACCAGAATTCAGAAAGACATGATTTTAACACAAAACTGCCTTAGAAATTTCATATAAAGTCATTTCTCAAGGAAGCTAGAGCTAAAATAAGAAAACCCCACTCTATTTCTCAGGCTTTAAATAATGGCACCCCAACATTTATATGCCATTGCATAGGATCATCTACCTTTGTATATTTTGAAACCTGTTGTTTATAGGATGAAGAAAAACCTATTAAGCTCTTGGTCCCTACCACTGCCATTATACAAAGGAAAAATGACATATATCTTCCCAAATAAAATATAATTCCAATGTACATTGACCAGCTTGGGGAAAGGACAAAGCATAAACCAACCACAATGGAGAAAGTAAATGGGTTATAGGAAAAAGGGGAAATTGAAAAAGCAATTTACAAATTATCAAGATCAATATCAAAGCAGGAAATATACCAGGAGAAAAGGTATGAGGACTTTGTGTTTTTGATTTTAAGTGTTACTTCTTCACTTTTTTTTTCTTTTACACAATTTGGGGGGAAAAAAATCCCAAGGGAAGAGAAAGTTTAGCATATCACAAGTCCTGAGCACTGCATCCCTTTAGGATGTGGGACCTTACCTAGATCCTGCAGTATGCCAGCACCATCAAATGGATCCCTCCACCTCAAGGATATAAGTCTTTCTGTGGCCACATAGGTGGTATCACCTCACTCACAAAGTACAGTGCCAAGAGGGACATAGAAGCTGGGGTAGCCAGGAAGAGAACCACCTAGGACCATGCCTGTGCCCCTCACCAGAGAAGCAGAGGCACTGTCAAGGGCACAATCCTCTGTCATCACTCAGCTCCTGACCATCCTAACCATGTTGTTCTCCATCACATCTCCCTCTAGATCCCTTGAAACTTGTCATACTCTGAGTTTTTCTTATTTGCTTATTTATTTACTTGTTTACTGTTTGTTTCCAACTACCAGGACCCTACCCCAACCAGAATAAGCACTTCACTCAGGCAGAAACTAGCTGGTTGCCTCCTCATCTCCATAGTTTCAGCACCAGGATCATGCTCAATAAACATATACTAGAAGAGAAAGTGAGAAAATGAAGGTGAGAAAAGGAAAATGGAAAGCTGTTATCCCAGAAAGACAAGCACAGGAATAATCTGAGAAAGCCTAGGTGAATGGTTCAGAATCAAAGACAAAATGAGTGAGAACCAGGACATTCCTTCTTGGAAGGTGCCTGAACAGAGTGATTCTTAAGTGAATCACAGCAAGCTGAGTTCCTTACATTATTCAAGGTCTTGTGGGGAAACAAAGGCTAAAAAGAATCAACTTCTACCCTTAAGGAGGCTGCAGCCTACTAGGAAGACACGTGAATTATTGTCTATTAAAAGAGGCAAAGCAAAATAAATGCTCAGCAGAAGTGCGAGCAGAGTTCAGTAGCACTTTGGAGATACAGAAATGAGGTGTGGAGTTTTCAGACTTCAAAAAGGATGCAACACACATACTGAGGGGTTTCTGAGAGGTCCAGAAAGGAAAAGAGAACACCCAACTTGAAGAGCACCATGATCAAAGATAGGAAAGTGCCTGTTGTGTTGCAGAAACAGCAAATACTTCACAGTATGGATAAAATATAGAGAAGCTTGGGGCTTGTGTTAGTCAGCTTTCCATCACTTTTCTGACAAAATACCTGAGAAAAACAATTTAAAAGAAAAAAAGATTTATTTTGGCTCATGGTTTCAAAGGTTTCAGACCATGGTTGTTTGTTTCCATTGCTTTGGACAAAACATCATGGTGAGGAATGCATGGTAGAGCAAAGCTTCCAACCTCATTGTAGCTAGGCAATTCAGAGAGAGGAGGAGGAGAGAGAGACACAGACAGAGACAAAGACAGAGAGGGACAGACAGAGAGAGAGAGAGAGAGAGAGAGAGATTGAGAAGGGCATGGCCTCTAATGATCTACATTCTCCAACTAGGTCCCACCTCGTACAGTTTTTATCACCACTCAATAGCCCATTAAACTATGAATCTACCAATGGATTAATCTATTGCTGAGGTCACAATATTCATGATCCAATCACCTCCCAAAAGCCCCACCTCTGAACACTGCTGTATTAGAAATCAAGCTTTCAGTGCCTGAACTTCTGGGGACATTTCAAAGTCAAGCCATAAAGGGACTTAGATCATAAGACCTTGAAAGTCATGCTAAAGAATTTCACCTTACTCTATAAAGAATGAGAATTCCCTGAATAGGGTTGTGGCATGATCAGCTATGAAGTAAGTAAGGCATTTGCACAAATATGAGAGAAACTCGAAAAGGGAAAAAAAGTTTCTGAGCACTTATTACGTGGTAGTGAATGAGCTAGGAGCTGTACATGTCTACTGTATTCTATAATTCTCACAAAAAACATGTGAGTGAGGACCGTGCTCTTGCTACCCACTTTATGGTTTAGAAGGTGAGGCTTAGAAACTGAGATCTAGAAGCAGAAATACCATTTTAATAATTCAGATGAGAAATAATGAGGGTCTGAACTAGGACACAATGAGACCCAGAAGGAATGAAAAGAATATGTCAGAAAACTGCATTTTATATGCATTGTACTCTATTATTTCCATTAGAACATTTGACAGTTCAAGGGAACACCCTCCAAATAAAAAACACATTTATTTAAGTAATAAAAGGAACTTGCTGGCTCAGGAATTGAAAACTCCAGTAACAACTTCTAGTGTGGTCTGTTCAGCAACACAAGCTCTACAATCTCTCCTTTTTATAACTTTTCACATGATTTTGTCATTTTTTTTCTGGCAAATATACAAATTAATTAATCTTTATTGTGGCTGATAATCTTTTTTGTTGTTGTTGTTTCCAGGTTATAAAATTTTTTTTCTACTATGTTGCAGCTCATGCTTGATCGGACCACTTCTACAACTTCCTGCATAAGTAGGGTTTCCTGTGCCCCAGCAAACTCAGTCCTTTGACCTTACTAGTCCTGAAGCAGCTGCTCTGATCCACCCTACCTTTGGTTCTCCCCACCACACATCTGAGCAGGGAGCAGGGCAACATATTCAGCAACTTCCCTGGGGCTCAAAGGCAGGATCTGTATGTCCAAAGAGGCCCACCAGGAGTTGAGTGAATGTGGCACATTGCTAACTCCAAGGCCACCACCAGGATGGCAGTAATGTTATGAAACACCCCCCAAAATTCTTAGTGACTATAATTACTAAAAATTTTCACTCATGTGTCCATGAGTCCAAATTTTTCATGGGTCCAAATATTTTCGCTCAAGGGTCCTCCAAGGGAGGTTGTGACTTGGGCAATGGCAAACTTAGACTGGCTCCAAATATATCTTATTCTTGGACCTGTCACTGCCCAACATTGTGAGTTCCATGGTGGAGTTTCCAAGTGAAAAAGGATTAGCCACACCACGCACGCACATTTAAAATTCAGGTTGGACATGTTTTACATTATATTTGTTCACATACAAGGGGTAAAGGCAAGTCATGTCACCAGTGTCCCATAGAGTATTAAGGCAGCATCTTACTACTGATACCATCAATTGTATTACTCTGAGTTTGGCTGAGAAATTTGACTCAACATAAATATTTGAGGAATTGAATAATTCAGTATCAGAATTAGGGCTTATAGGCTGTGAGAAGAACCAGGGAAAAGAAAGGCCTAAAGAATGAGGGGAAAGAAAAGCAAGCTAAAATTGGGGACCTTAACCTGAAACTCTGAAGTAAATAAATTTCACCAGGAAACTTCTATAATACTTGAGTTTTTCTGAGGAAGCCTCTCCCAACTCTCTCATTCAGCAACAAATTTGTACTTCCCAAGAAACTATAGTGCCCACCAATTCCAACTTCCAGTTATGGGTTGAATGTGTCCCCCAGACATTCATGTGTTGTAATTTCATCCCAAAATTAATGTACCAATGTTGTTTGTAGGTGGGGTCTTTGGGAAGTAATTAGGATTAGATGAAGTCGTGAAGATGGGGTCTCCATGGTGGTATCAGTGTCCTTACAAGAAGAGTAAGAGAAACCTGAGCTAGCATGCTTGCTCTGCATTACCATATTATGCCTTCCACAATGTTATGATGCAGCAAGAAGCCCTCACCAGGTGATGAGCAGATGTCAGCACCATGCTCTTTAATTTCCCATGCTCCAGGAATATGAGCCAAATTAACTCCTATCCTTTATAAATTACCCAGTCTTGGGTAACAGAAGACAAACCATGACACCTCCCAAGAAGGATGGTCTCTTCTCACTTCCTCCCTCTAAATCTAACAGTTCCTCTCACTGGTAAATTCAAATCCAGAACCACTGGGCCAACTGAAGCAGAATAGCAGCTGGAGGAGGCCCAACAAGCTGAGGAAGGAGCTGGAATGCCTGGCACATCAGCTGCAGGCCCAGGTACAGGAGAAGGTGTAGCTGCTGGGAGCAGGAGGAGAGGCTGCCGGCACTGGAACAGGCAGAAGATGGCAAGAAAGACAAGAAGAGCCTGAAGACGACCATACCACCAGCCAGGAAATGCTGATGGACCCCATGTTCAAGGAGCTGCTGGCCCAGCTTCAAAATGACATCATCAAGCTGACCATACCCTGCAGTCAGAGCAGCATGTTAAGAAGAAGCTGGCCAAGAAGAAGCTGGCCAACTGCAGGAAAACCTGAACCAGCTCAACACTTTGGAGCTGAAGAGCCAAGAGGCTCCAGGTCTGCAGAAACAAAGATACCAGTGCCTGTCCCACCAGCAGCAGGCCATGGTGGCCTATCAACACATAGCCACCTACCAGAAGCTACAATGAGGAGGCACCCAAAGTCCAACAGCTTCTGAGGCAGACCCAGATCCTGGACCGAGAGAGTTGAGCAGCGGAGATGGCTAGGTAAGAGCAGCCATGGCAGTACGGGCAACCAAGGAAGCTGAAGGAAACCTGCTGGTGCATGGTTCACTTGCCAACCATGCCCCACACTGAGCTGGAGAAGCAGAGTGGAGACAACAATGTGTTTGGGGAGAGCTGCTTTCTGGAGGTCCTGTCAGAACATGGAGCATGAGGAAGGACTACAATTCCTCTACACACAGCACTCCAGAAAGATGGGTGCCATTGGAGAGAGAACTGCTCTCTACAAAACCCAGAGGGCCATGCTGATGGAGCTTCAAGATGAGAAGGCAGAGACCATCAGGTGACTGGCCCAAGAGAAAGAGGACAAAATGCGTGAGCTTCAGGAGCTGGAGCCCCAGCTTGAGGACAAGCGTGAGAAGCAGGGCAAGTTCCTGGCAGCTGCTCAGAGCCATGCTGTGAGTCCACCTCAGGCCTCCAGGGCCTCCAAGAGGAACTTAAAGCTCTCTGTGAGCAAGGTGACTTTGCAGCAATTGACCTCACTGGCTATGAGGAGCCTGAGGAAGAAGAATTTAGAGCAGTTTCATGCCCGAGACCCTCTCTATGCAGCAGGTCATGCAGCTATAGTGTGAAACCCAGAACGCCCAGGGGTGTGTGGGCTCTGATAACATCCCCTGTAGCCCTGATTCTACAGGGATGAGGAGAATGAGGAAACTGTTACTCTCTTCTGAAAACTGACAGGCCTGGAGAAGTGTGACCAGCACTCTGTCCCATCCCAGTCCCTTCTACCCCAGACTCTGCTTTCCTAGTTCCTGCCACTCTGTCCCTGACACTCGTTCCCAGTCACTCTTTTATTTTTAATATTAAAGATAAAATCAAAGCTGAAAATTTGATGTACTCTTTTTCTCTCTTCCAATCATTGAAAATGCTACAGCCCACCACCACGGTGATGAAGGGAGGTATAATGAGAGGTGATGTGAATCTACCACCAAGAAAGAACAGTCCTGTCTACAAGACACAAATTAGCCTACATGTAAGATGCCTGCAGAATTGGATGACCATTTACCAAGTTTGTATTTTTATATAAACTGCAAATATTATTTGAGTAGCTAATATAAATCTGTTGAACTTTTCTTTCTAACAATGTTTAAGAGGAAAGCCTAATGTGTAGAAGAGCTACTAATGGATTAGATTAGAGTTTTAGACATATCTGAGTTTTTCTAAGCATGAAAGATACCTTTGCTATGCAAGACCCTGGGTTCAACCCCCAGCACCACAAAACCAAAGCCAAAGGGAAATAGGTTAGGACTGAGCCCCGCAGCTGGATACCTTCTAGTGTCCTGGGCTGTCTTTGAAAAGCCCACTAGGTGCAACTGTCAGTGAATTCTTCCCACAACTCCCACACTTCGTCATCCAAGGAAGAACAAGAATGAAAAAACTGGTCACACTGAGGGGAGGGCACTAATGGGAGGAAAAGAGTAAAAGAAGGAAGTAAAGAAGGTGAATATGGTTGATGTACTTTCTATATAAGAATGAATATAGAGTTTTCAACCCTGTTGAAATCACTGGAAGAAGAGTACAGGGTAGAAAGGAGAAAAATGGAGGTGATGAACCAATTTTGGATATAATACATTATACATGGAAAAGTCGTAATGAAACTCCCTGCATAGATATCTCAAACAAACAAAAATGTTCCTTTTCAAAAACAGAGGTCAGGAGGTCAGGAAGGTAAAACAGGTCCTGTCTGGGGGCTGGTATCAGTGGGAGGGGGAGGATATGAGGAAAGGGTGAAGAGGGTGAATATAGTGGAAGTATCACATACTCATATATGAAAATAGAAAAATGAGACCTGTTGAAACTATTCTAAGAATGGGGTAAAGGAGTATAAAGGAGAATGACGGAGGAGGTGATTTAAGATATAGTGTAAGCACTTTTGTAAATGTCACAAGGTAGTGCCAGTACAACAATAGGATAATAACTTTTTTTAAAATAGCTCAAAAAAAATTCTATTTTTGTGCATAATAAATGAGCCATTTAGGTTAAATCATTAAATAAAATGGAGTTGATAACTACTGTCAAATAAAATTTGCAGTAGGCCATTCTAAACTCAAGAAATGCCTGTAATCCTTACTTGGGAGGCCAAAACAAGGGAATTGCTTGATCCCAAGAGTTCCAGGCCAGCCTAAGGCAACACATGGAGATATTGTCTTAAAAAGAATGGAAGTGGGGTGGGACTCATTTTACTTTGCTTTTCTTTAATCCTGATCACAGCCCACTCTACTCTAATAAGGATCAGAGAACATATTCCCAAACTAAGATGGGAACATGAGCCGGGGTAGGTAAGGTTGTGAACTCTGCCATGCTAGGCTGACTCTGAATTTACTTGCAGAATGCAAGTAGCTGCTTCCTCCTTCCCACAGACTTGCCCACTGAGACCATTCACTTGCAAATTCACTTCCTGTGAACATTTTTGGGGGCCTTGTACTTTCTCTTAAACTTGCTTGAAATTATCCTGTGAAGTTCCCAGGTATTGGAGTACTGAAAGAAATTTCATAAACAATGTAAAAAAATTCTTCTTTGTGGAAATGGAAAACTTTGCTCTCACTGAAAAGTAATCAAGCATTATTCTCCAAAAAGCCATTTCCTCTTTGTGAGAACAAAAGCCCATTTCGGAGTCTTCATAAATGTAACTGTTTTATAAATGAGCCACCATCAGGAGGAGTACTCTACCATTAAAAAGGGAAGCAGCAAACCAGGAAATAAGGGCCCTGGCAGTAATGGGACAATTCCTTTAGCTCTCAGAAATTGTCTATATTTAGTCTTTTAGGCTGCAATTTTTTTGTTTGGTTGGTTTTTTTTGGTGCAAAGGATTTGTGCATGCTAAGAACATGCTCAACCGCAGAACTACACCCCTAGCCTAGAATGCAATCCAGGAACTAGAGAAAAGGTTAGATCAAGAAGAATTAACCTAGAAGGAAACACACATGCACAGGAAATTAATGTGAGTCGACTCTCTGTATAGCTATCCTTATCTCAACTAGCAAAAACCCTTGTTCCTTCCTATTATTGCTTATACTCTTCAACAAAATTAGAGATAAGGGCAAAATAGTTTCTGCTGGGTATTGAGGGGGTGGTGGGGAGAGGGAGGGGGAGGAGTGGGTGGTAAGGGAGGGGGTGGGGGCAGGGGGGAGAAATGACCCAAGCATTGTATGCACATATGAATAATAAAACAATAAATAAATATATAAATAAATAAAAAAGATCAGTTAGAGATGCATCAATTTGGGTTGTTATACATTTGTACATGGAAGCAATGCTAAGAATCTCTTTGTATAGCTATCCTTAACTCAACTAGCAAAAACATTTTGTCTTCCTTATTATGCTTATATCTTCTCTTCTATAAAACTAGAGATAAGGGCAGAACAGGTTCTGCCTGGAAGTGGCAGGGGGGAAGAGAGTAGAGGAGGGGGACAAGGGGGAGATATGACTCAAACAATGTACACACATGTGAATAAATGAATAAGAATAATAAGATTACTAACAAAACGAGTATTACGATACATTCATACCAACCTCAAGAATTTCAGAGATTAAATAATACATTTTCATTTTCTTCAATAAGTCTTTCTATTTCATGTTCCATTGAGATCCATGGGCTGCCTGAGACTGAATGTACAGAACCCTATGGATTATATCTGCTCAGCTATTGTCAATTGTTTCTTTTGTGCTTCAAGAGGTAATGTAATTCCATCCATTTTGCTATTAAAAAATGCAATCTTAAATACCAGTCAATTCCAGACCCCAAATATTTTTTTAAAATACTGCCTGTGATTATTATTTATTTGTTTATTATTTTGGCAGTATTGGGGTAGAGCTCCTTGCTAGGCAGGGAATTCTACCACTTGAGCCACACTTCCAGCTCCCAAAGTATTATTAGGAGCTTTAACTATCGACAAAAATAATCAAGCTAATTTAAATTTGTGAGGAAAAATACTGGTTAACTTATCCAGAAGAGCCAAGATGCAAAACGAAGTTAAAATGAGTTAAAATGAAGGTAGGTGCCACTTTTTGCAAACGATAAAGGCAATATAATGTAGAATCCAGAGTAGTAATTGCAAGACATCTGGTGCATTTATCTAGTTCCCATTAAAAGCAGGAGGTAATTTCATCTTTTCTGAGCCAGAGATATATTTTAGAATCTGATGAAAGTGTAGATGGTTCAAAATCCCAATCCTTCTTGAGATCTGTTACACAGCATGATGACTGCTGAGAGATCTTAAATGTTCCCACAACAAAAAATGGCAAGTATGTGAGTTGGTGGATATGTTAATTAGCTTGATTTGATACATTTTCCACAGTGTATATAAAGAAGCTGGCTAGGTTTCTTTTGCACTACCCAGATAGAGGTTATGGGTAGGTGAGGAAAAATTCCTTCAGTTATTCCAGGCTTTGTGGGCATTTGCAGGCAATGGAGTGGATGACAGAAGGCATCAGCAGTCAGCCAGAAGCCTTTGACAGCTGGGGTGGTAGATACACCTTGGGCTTCTGGCTGAGGCCCTGACAGCTAAGGCGGTGGCACAGGTTTCAGGGCCTCTAAGTGGTACAGCTTCTGCAGTGGGAGAAGTCTCTTCACCAATCTATTTACTTTCTCCATTGCCCACTGATATTCCCTGCTTCCAGCCACTATCTGCCCACTCAGGCCTCGGTTACCAGCTCAGCGAAGGTGGGCAACACCACTCAAGAGAAAGTCCTCATTGGGACTTGATGGACTTGGTGTTGTTTCATGGGAAGGGGGGAGAAGGAGGCTGCTCACAAAGTGACTTGAGGAGCCTGCTCATACACACAGAAGAGGGAGGGATGGCGTTTGCACCTGTCTCAGGTATTCTGTTGGGACAACACCTGTTATAAACTGCTTGCTGGGGTAGTATCTTCTCGAGCTAGAGTTCTGCTTTGGGTGTCATGAAGACATTCCAGCTGCCTGGTTGGCAGTCCTTTGCTCAAGGCAGCTGGCCTGGACAAGGGTCTAGCAGCTGTTAGCTAAGGAGTTAAATCTTCCCAGCCCCCAACATCTAGCACATTTAAAGGAAAAATACAACCTTTCAGCCTTTCAGAAGGCTGCTTACAACAAAAGCTTGTCAGTAACAATGCTTTAACAATATGTAACATGTTCTAACAATGCTTAACTTCTGTTCCAGTGTCCCAGAGAACACTGTTTCACAGGTGGGTCTCTACCATCTGCTTCATGCATATATCAAAAAATCATGTTCATCACTGTAAATATATGCAATTTTTTTTTATTTTTCAACTAAACCTTAATAAAAATAAATACTAAAAATTCAAGTCCAGCTCAGACACTAGCAGGTGGCTTACTCCTGTAATCCTAGCTATTTGGGAGGCAAAGATCAGGAGATAGAGGTTTGAGGCTAGCTCAGGCAAATGGTCCAGTGAAACCCTATCTCAAAAATACCCAAAACAAAAAAGGGCTGGTAGAGTGACTCAAGTGGTAGAATGCCTGCCTAGCAGGTCTGAGCCCCTGAGTTCAAACCTCAATATCACCAAAAAAAACCCACCACCAACAACAACAAAAATTCAACTCCAAGTATTAGATGCCCTGAGTTCAAAATCCTGACTACCTTTCTTTACTTTTGTACCTAAGGAAACTTCCAAATCTTAAATTTCTCCTCAGTAAAATTAAAATAATAATGGTAACTATTTAATAGGATTGTTGTGAGAGTCATATGAGACAGCCTACATTATGAGGCTTACAGTAGGACTTGGGGCTTACCCAAAACGTAATGAATGCTACCTATGACTACAATCATAGGACTCAACTATTTTGTTTTTTGGTGGGACTAGGTTTGAAATCAGGGCTTTGTTTTTGCAAAGCAGGTGCTCTACCCCTTAAGCCACACCTCTAAGTCCATTTTGCTCTGGTTATTTTGGAGTTGGGGGGAGTCTCACGAACTATTTGCCTGTGCTGGCCTTGAACTGTGATTTCCTGATCCCAGCCTCCCAAGTAGGTAGGATTATAGGCATAAGCGCCAGTGTCAGGCCTTGCTTGGACTAAAGTATTTTAAAATGCAAGGATTTTTGGCTTTGCACAGGCCTAGATCCAGAGGCTCATCTCCTCTGCTTTCTCTGTATTGGCCTCATTCTCCAGTCGAATCTCCCAACAGAAGTGTTTTCTCAGAAACCTGAATGAAAAAGCATGCCTTCCAAACGTCATCAGTTTTGAGTCTCTGCCTCTCTACTGTGCCCTGCTCTGAACCAGTCACTGGCCCAAGAAAATGCAAAGCTCTGGCTGGCTAAGCCTGGGACTCTGGGTGTGGGAGAGATCATCTTACCCAGGCACAGACAGGGACTGCTGGAGTGGAAAGGCAGGCCCCTGAGAAAAATAAGCTGCCATACCTAGGAGAGACAGTGGAAGCTGGGCAGAGAATCAACAGAGGACCACATAGCCCAGGTTAATGACCTGCTCCAGGTAACCACCTTTCCAAAGGTCAGGGAAGTTAAAAAGATTCTGTAATTTTCTCCTTCATCCATTCAATGCTTACCATTCTGAAGGTAAAGAAATTTTACCTTCACAGCCTTCACTGGCTTTGCTTTGAAACCTTGAAGAGAAATTAAACTCATTTTATCTGAGACTTTGAAGTCATTCCTTTCCTTTTATTTATTTATTTATTTATTTATTTTTTATTATTCATATGTGCATACAATGCTTGGGTCATTTCTCCCCCCTGCCCCCACCCCCTTCCTTACTACCCACCCTGCCCCCTCCCTTTCCCCCCCTGCCCCCTCCCTCTCCCCCCCACCCCCTCGATACCTGGCAGAAACTATTTTGCCCTTATCTCTAATTTTGTTGAAGAGAGAGTATAAGCAATAATAGGAAGGAACAAGGGGTTTTGCTGGTTGAGATAAGGATAGCTATACAGGGAGTTGACTCACATTGATTTCCTGTGCATGTGTTACCTTCTAGGTTGATTCTTTTTGATCTAACTTTTTCTCTAGTTCCTGGTCCCCTTCTCCTATTGGCCTCAGTTGCTTTTAAGGTATCTGCTTTAGTTTCTCTGCGTTAAGGGCAACAAATGCTAGCTAATTTTTTAGGTGTCTTACCTATCCTCATATCTCCCTTGTGTGCTCTTGCTTTAATCTTGTGATCAAAGTCCCCTTGTTGTGTTTGCCCTTGATCTAACGTCCGAATATGAATGAGAACATAATGATGTTTGGTCTTTTGGGCCAGGCTAACCTCACTCAGAATGATGTTCTCCAATTCCATCCATTTACCAGCGAATGATAACACTTCGTTCTTCTTCATGGCTGCATAAAATTCCATTGTGTATAGATACCACATTTTCTTAATCCATTTGTCAGTGGTGGGGCATCTTGGCTGTTTCCATAACTTAGCTATTGTGAATAGTGCTGCAATAAACATGGTGTGCAGGTGCCTCTGGAGTAACCTGTGTCACAGTCTTTTGGGTATATCCCCAAGAGTGGTATTGCTGGATCAAATGGTAGATCAATGCTTAGCTTTTTAAGTAGCCTCCAAATTTTTTTCCAGAGTGGTTGTACTAGTTTACATTCCCACCAACAGGGTAAGAGGGTTCCTTTTTCCCTGAGTCCTTGCCAACACCTGTTGGTGGTGGTGTTGCTAATGATGGCTATTCTAACAGGGGTGAGGTGGAATCATAGTGTGGTTTTAATTTGCATTTCCTTTATTGCTAGAGATGGTGAGCATTTTTGCATGTGTTTTTTGGCCATTTGAATTTCTTCTTTTGAGAAAGTTCTGTTTAGTTCACTTGCCCATTTCTTTATTGGTTCATTAGTTTTGGGAAAATTTAGTTTTTTAAGTTCCCTATATATTCTGGTTATCAGTCCTTTGTCTGATATGTAGCTGGCAAATATTTTCTCCCATTCTGTGGGCATTCTCTTCAGTTTAGAGATCATTTCTTTACCAACTTGTCTTTGATAAAGGCACTAAAAATATACAATGGAGAAAAAGCAGCCTCTTCAACAAAAACTGCTGGGAAAACTGGTTAGCAGTCTGCAAAAAACTGAAACTAGATCCATACCAATATTAACTCAAAATGGATCAAGGATCTTAATATCAGACCACAAACTCTAAAGTTGATACAGGAAAGAGTAGGAAATACTCTGGAGTTAGTAGGTATAGGCAAGAATTTTCTCAGTGGAACCCCAGCAGCACAGCAACTAAGAGATAGCATAGATAAATGGGACTTCATAAAACTAAAAAAGATTCTGTTCATCGAAAGAAATGGTCTCTAAGCTGAAGAGAACACCCACAGAGTGGGAGAAACTATTTGCCAGCTACACATCAGACAAAGGACTGATAACCAGAATATATAGGGAACTTAAAGAACTAAATTCTCCCAAAACTAATGAACCAATAAAGAAATGGGCAAGTGAACTAAACAGAACTTTCTCAAAATAAGTCATTCCTTTTCAAAAGGAAAAACTTGTGCCTACCACTCTGTGGTGTTTGGTATTTGTACTTTGTGGGTTTTGGTTACTTTGTAAAAATGAGAAGGTTGACTTAGATGATTTCTAAACACCTGTGATGGCCTAACATAAATTTTGCTTATTACCATCAAACCCACATTCCCTAAAAAAGTATTCCCTTTATCTGGACCGGTTTTTCAGAGCTCATCTCTATGTAATGTATAGTGGAGTATACTGATGTAGGCTGTAGAACCTGCATCTAGACAGAGTGCCTGGTACATGTCCTGCCTGTGTTCATTCCAACGGTGTGACTTTGGGAAAATTGCACAACCTCTATAAAAATTAGGTTCTTTATCTATAAGATGAAGGTTAAAAGCTTTACGTCATAGGGATATGGGAGCTCAAGTAACTTAACACAGGGAAGTGTCTCACTCTGGTTTGTTAGTAAATGTGTTACCATTACTAAGTAAGTAACCTCACCAAAAGTGAAGAAAGATAGTGAAGCCCAAACAGTGGGCTGGATATCCCCACTTAAATGCTCTGTCTATTTTCAAAGGCTTCTACCCTTCTCCAAATCAGCATTATTTTTCTTTTCTTTAGTATTGTCAAATAAATATTTGAAACTTTAATTGATTAAATGAAGTTCCTTTATATCCAAAATGGAAAAAAAAAAAAAAAGAATGATCACAGCTCACTGCATTCAGGCAGTTCTCCAGGTCAACTACCTAGGGACACACTAAAGACTGAAATGTAGTCACCAGTGTAGAAGCCTTCAATCCTGCTACACACACTACCATGGCATCAACAAGGCTCCAGTATAAAAACAATGAATTGAAGTGAGAAGACATGCAAAGTTTGGACTTGCAAGAGGAGCTCTTAGAGAAACTCCAACACAAGGGGGCAGACAAAAACAAGAACACAAGTATCTTGAAGCCTCCGGCATCTGCACCTATGGCAACTCCTAGTCAGATAACATTAAATCTTATAGTAAAGGTCTTGTGCCTCATTTCCTATTATCTTCTACCTCATGTCTGGCTTTCAACAATCCCCCCAAAACAGCAAATCATGCTAAACAGCAAGAAAATGCAGTTTGATAAGTCAAAGCATCATCAGAACAGTCAGATATGACACTGATATTAGAATCACCAGACAGGAAATTTAAAGTTACTATAATTAATATGTTAAGAGCTATACAAAAAAATGTAGACAACATGTAAGGACAGATGGGAAATGTAAGCAGAGAGATGGAAAGTCTAAAAAAGAATCAATGCTAAATGCTACACATCAAAAGCACTGTAACAGCAATGATGAATACCTTTGACAGGTTCATTGGTGAACTAGACAGGTCCAAAGAATTAGCAGTGAACTCAAAGATACATTAATAGAAACTCCTCAAACTGATAGGCAAAGAGATAAAAGAATAAGACAACAGAACAAAAGCTGAAATCCAAGAACTGTGGAATGCTTTGAGAAGATGCAACATATGAGTATTTTGAATATCCAAAGGAGAAAACAATAGAGAACAAAGCAAAAGAAATTACCCAAAGGAATGTAAGCCCATGTTTATTGCAGCACTATTCACAATAGCTAAACTATGAAAACAGTCAAGATGCCCCACTGCTGATGAATGGAGTAAGAAAATGTTGTATTTATATGCAATGCAGTTTTATTCAGCCAGAAAGAAGAATGAAATTTTGTCATTTGTGGGCAAATGGATGAAACTGGAGAATATGCAAAGTTAGCCAGGCTCAGAAAACCAAAGGCCATGTGCTTTTCCTCATATGTCGAATATAGGCCCAATACAAATACTAGCAATATTATACATACAGAGAAATATATGCACAGCATGTGACAAAAAATGGAACTCTAGAGGAGACCAAGGGAGGAGGAAAAGAAGGAAAGAAAGATAGCAAATAATAATGAAATACATCACATCTGTGCAGGAATAAGACACAAGGAAACATGCTGAAAACTTAACACAAGATGGGGGGAAAAGGGAGAGGAAGTGCAGTGGAAGGGGTTGACATTAACTTAAACGTGATGCATGTACAGGTATAATACCAAGGCAAAAATCCCACTGGGCAATGAACAGATACCTAATAAACACAGGACAAGAATGAAAAACAGGTCACTCGAAGGAAAGATGGAGGGTAAAAGAAGGAAGTAAAGAAGGTGACTATGGATGATGTACTTTCTATACAAAAATGAATATAGAATCTCTAAGTCTATTGAGATCACCATAAGAAGAGGACTAAGGTAGAAAGGAGAAAAATGGAGGGGATGAACCAGGTTGGGATATCGTACATGCATACATTTACATATATAAATATCACAATGAAACTCTCTGTATAGATACCTTAAACAAACAAAAATGTCTTTTTTCAAAAACAGAGGACAGGAAGGTAAAACAGGTCCTTTCTGGGAACAGGTACCAGTGAGAGGGAGGAGGATGTAAGGAAAGGGTGTGGGAGGGTGAATATGTTGGCAATACTACGTACTCATCCCAGGCACTGGTGGCTCACACCTATAATCCTAATTACTCAGGAGGCAGAGAATAGGGGGATCATGGTTCAAAGCCAGCCCAGGCAAATAGTTTGCAAGACCCTATCTTGAAAAACCCCCCTCACAAAAAAATGGGGGGCTAGTGGAGTGGCTCAAGGTGTAGGCCCTAAGTTCATGCCCTGGTACTGAAGAAAAAAGAAAGAAAGCAAGCAATATTATGTACTCATGTATGAAAATAGAAAAATGAGACCTAGAATAGGGGGAGGAGGGATAAAGGAGAATGAAGGAGGGGTAAACTTTATGAAGATATATTATAAGTGCTTTTGTAAATGTTACAATGTACCCCCAGTTCAACAATAATATGATAATAATAAAAAAGAAATATTTGAAGCAATAATGACTGAGAATGTTCCACAATTAATGGTATACACCAAACCAAAGATCCAGGAATTTCAGCAAACACCAAGCAGGATAATTAAAAATCTACTCTTTGGCATAACATATTCAAACTGAAAAAAAACAGAATAAAAAGAAAGACAAGGAGAAAACCTGGAAAGGAGTCAAAGGAGACAGACACAAATTACAGTAGACTTCACAAAGAGTGAAATGATATTTTTAAAGTGTTAAAAGAAGCCATTAGAGTTGTTGGTTACATAGGTATTTGACAAACCCCATGAAATCCCACTTTAAAATGAGTACTTATCATTTTATGTGTATTTGCTTTCATGTTATTCAAGTTTTATGTCCTATAGTGGTTGTCGTTGTTTTTTATATGTCCAATGTGGGTTGTGACTAAAATTTGGAAAATTAAAAACAAAGTATTAGTCAACTGTTAGCAAGAAAACCAATCTCTAGTAATTGTTCCCTATTTAGTCTTCTCTGCAGAAGTCCATCTCATGTAGCCCTCTGCTGTGCAGAGCCCAGCCCTTGCAGCCTAAGGAAGATTCACTATCTGTGAAATCAGTACCTCTTTAGCTCTGGGTGTCCTACTACAAGGAAAGGCAACAGCTTCAGGCCCACAAAATCAGAATCTGCCTTGGGCTTACTTCATATGACACAAACACTCATCAATTTGGGGAGACACTAGGCTTCTCTACAGCCACACTCTGCAGCAGTGCCTGGGCCCATCGCGGCCCATACCACAGCTGAGCACTCTCCCTGGCTGCGGGATTATGCCTTTTCCTATTTGTCCATTCATAGCATGGACAAGCTAGCATGAAGACACCGTATGCAAATATAGTCTCCCTGCTTTCTTGACTGCCATCCTTATGTTGTCTTCTTCTACCTGATTTGTTATTGGAGAGGATATTTGTTTTCTGCTTTCTCCTAAGAAGTGGCCCATCCATTTCTTTTTCTCTTTATCCTATGTGTTCGCCAGACTTCCATCACTATAACAAATATTTGAGATAATCAACTTATAAAAATAAGTTGATTAGTTTTAGAAACTAACCTAAAACTCTCATAGTCTTAGAGGCTCCAGTCTGATTCTTTGCCCTGTTTCTTTTGGGCTGGTAGTAAGGAAACACATCTGGAAGGAACACATGGCAGAGCAAAACTGCTCACCTCAGGCCTGTAAAGCAAAAAGGAGAGAGAGGAAGGGGCTGGGGTTCCAGTATCTCCTTCAATGTCTTCAATGTAACTATGCCCCCAGTGACCTAAAGACTTCTTCCTCTACCCAACCTCCCAAAAGTGCCACCTTGGGTACCAAGTTACTAACACCATGGGCCTTTGGAGGACTTTAACATCTAGCCTAATTTCTTACAAGTGAACCTACTGATGTATACTGGTCCTTAACAAATCTTACTAATCCTTGAATAAACAATTTTAAATGTTAAGCCTAATTAAGCCCATTAACATCACTACTTTTCATTTTGTATGTTAATGGGAACACACACAGGAACTACTATAAGTAATGACTCTCATAAGAACAAAATTAGTATTTATGGGTTCTAATTAAGTTTTTGCTCCCAGATGTTTTTTGTTTTCACTGAAAATAGTGAACCTTTAAACTAGAGAGGGAAATAATAAAATGCTGAAATAATTACAAGAAAACTGATGCAAGAATGCAGTATTTTATGTTTCAAGGTTCTGATTCTTCATAGCCTTTCCAGTGTTCCATGAGCTAGCCATAGGAAACACAAATTCACCATGAGGCAGAAAAAGATAACAATAAATAATAAATTTAAATATACTATGGAAATGGTAAATACTTATTTTACATGTCAGTTTTGTTCATTACTATTTTTGTCATAATAATACTGACCCTTGGGACTAGTCTGTATGAAGTGCAGAATACTAAAAGCGTAACACTGAAAATTTTTGTCACCTTCAGTTCGGCTAGGATCATTAATATCAGAAGTTGTTCAAAGCCTTTAGAATAAAAACTTTAAATAATGTCTCCACGTTCAATGGAAGGTTAAAATAATAAAAGGAGGCTGAGGTACAGCTCAGTGGTAGAGCTCTTCCTAGCATGTGCAAGGCACTGGGCTCAACCCCCAGCACCACAAAAATAAATACATAAATTAAATAAATAAACAGTAAAAGACACTGGGACCTGTAGAATTTCATTTGGACTTTGTATACTGCACTCGCACAAAAATAAGGATTTATTTTCCTCTAAAACACTCTGAAAAAAATGCCTACAACTGCTTAGTTACTGCTGAGAGAAGATGTCTCCATCTATTTTGGTGACCCTGCAGCTTTCTCTCCTTAATTAGAGTCTCCATATTGTCTGGCCATCTGCTTCTGGGTCTTGTCCAAGTGATGGTGATGAAAGGGTTTTTATGATCTCATCCATTTAGTAGGAGGTTAAATTCCACATTTATCTGATCAGGACAAAATGCCTTCAGAGAAGACATGTGGACCCCCATGGCACTTCCAGTGTGATGGCTGAGTATTCCCTCTGGCTTCAGGGATTCTACCTTTTACCATTTGACCATTCATAGCAACTAGCCTGAAAACAACATATGTGAACATAATTTTCCCTACTTTCTCAACTGCTGTCCTTATGTTGTCTTCCACTTGCTTTGTTACTTGAAAGAAATGTTTGTGTTTTCTCCATGAATATCTGCTTTCTCTTACTTGAATCTTTTGGCTACAAGCTATAGTTCTGCTTGGGTAGCCACCAGCCTAGACTAACTCTTTGAGCCCAGCTTCTCATTTTTTCATATTTGGTCAAATGCTTTAGTGCATTGTTTGCAAAGAAGGCCTTCAATACTTGCTCTCATGCCTATTCCTCCTCATATCAAGAGATGAATCCTACTTGTCCTCCATGAAATCTGGAATGGCTTTATAACTTGCATTGATCAAAACGATAGGAAAGAAGCAATCCTGTGCTGGTCCAGACCTGTGCCTTCAGAGGTCTGAGGGTGAATGCTTCTGCTACTCTGGAACCTGGCTGCCATGGAAAGAAGTCCAGTCTATCCTACATAAGAGAGCAGCCATGAAAACCAGTTCTGGAAGAGACATCCATTGGGAAGGAGAGGTCACATGGAGAAAATGAAGGACTCTGACAGATGCTAACTCTATAAGAAAGAGGCCCAGCCAGTTCACCCTTGCAAAGGCACCAGACTGTGACTGAGGTCATCTTAGGTTCTGCATCCCTAGATGGCTGCCTCAGCCATCAGAATGGGAAAAGATATTTTCATCAAGACATGCCTGAGTTCCTGACCTACAGAATTGTAAGCAAAGAAACAGTTACTACAAATTCCTAAGTTTGGAGGTGGTTGGTTATATAGCAAAATATAGCTGACAGAAATACTGTGATAAATCATTATAATAATTTCCTCCAAAGATTGATGCTATTTTGTATCTATGTCCCCAATTCACTTTTATAGAGCAATGGTCAGGTCCACAGTCTCTAAAACTGTTCTACCTGGAGTCAATTTAGGCTCTCCCACTGATAAGATGAGTGAATTAATGCAAGTTTCCATGTGTGCAAAGTAGGGATAATAACAGTAAAAACCTGACTGGGTTGTTGTGAGCATTCAGTGAAATAATCTGCATCATATATACTCAGAAAATGTTGGCCTTATTTTTTAAGGGCATGAGATTGGTTTTTATGGAAGTCTTTACAAGTTTTTAAATGAAGTAATTTTCTTTAAAGATCTTTTTATAAAATGAAACTGAGAATGAAAAACCCACATTCCATAGTTCTCCAAATCTTCTTCAGGGGGTTGTCATGGTAGTCCTGGAAGGATTATAGAGGAAATGGTATAGAGCATTTTTTATGGGATAGATCTGTAGGAGGGAATACTTCTAAATGCTCATTTAAAATAGTTTTGGGTGATGTTTCAAGCTCTACTTTAAAAAAGAAAATTGCTACTTCCAATTACTTCTTAAACTAGAATTCTTAAAACTTCAGACCTCTTGTCAACATGATGGGCACCCAAATACTTGTTTTATATCAATGTTGTACAACAAAAACAATGATAAACAATACAAAGTACATGAAAATGGCTCTGGTGTTAACTTTCATAGAATAGAGTGAGAGGATCTGTTGAGGTGATATGGCACTGGAACTGTAGAAAAGGAATTAAGCAGCCCCCTTAATCATTGAAAGGAAAATAAGAAAATTTAATGAAAAGATATTATGTCTATATATCATGAATTTGTACATTGGGAATAATAAGCAGGTAAAGTGTCCAATTTCTTGCATTATAATGCAAATAATTTCTTTTAATTGGTGAAGGGCTCGCACCTCAAGAATTTTTTCATACAATTAAAGTATCAAAATTGTCAAGATGGTACATTCAGAGTGAAGTATTCTCTTTAATAACAACAAATAAGATGAAAATTCTCTAGCGCCAGAGACCACAACCACAATTCTGGAAAATGTTTAATAATGAGCACAGAAAATACTAATAAAAGAAATTTATACTCTTTAATAGTCTTACTCAGTTCAGGTTGCTATAGCAAGATACCATAGACCAGGTAGCTTACACAACAGAAATTTATTTCTCACAATTCTGAAGGCTGGGGAGTTCAAGATCACGATGTCAATAGATAGAGTTCCTGGGAAGGGCCCATTTCCAAGTTTGCAGATGGACATCTTTTTTGCTATATTCTGACATGAAAGAGAAAGAGACAGAGACAGAGAGAGAAAGAGAGAGAGAGAGAGAGAGAGAGAGAGAGAGAGAGAGAAACAGAGCAATATGAAGCAAGATCTCTGGTGTTTTTTCTCATAAGGTCAGTAAGCCCAGCATGAGGACTCCACCCTCAAGTTACCACCCAAAGACCTCATCTCCAGACACCATCACACTGAGGATTAGTGCTTCAATGTGTGAATTTGGAGAACAGACATTTAGTCCAAGCATTAAAGAGTGACTGTGACACATATTTCCCAAAAATGGCCACAGTAATTCTTCTTATCTCACATACTCTTCCAGAACCTTGCCAGTCTCCTATAAGTAGAGGGCAGCAACATTTGTTCTCCTTGAACCTGCAAAGGTCTTTGTTACTATGTCAAATAATAGAGCAGTGATTTTTACCTAGAATTATTTTACCCCTTAGGGAACATTAAGAAATGTCTGGAGACATTTTTTGGTGGTAACAACTAGTGGAGAGGGTACTGGTACAACAAATCAGCCTATAGTGCACAGCATCAATAGTGCTGATGTTGAGTAATCCCATAATAGAGTGTGGTGGGAGTGGTGACTCTCTAGGTTAGGTTCTGGAGGGCAATGCAACTTCTACTTGGCATGCTCTCTGGGTAGTTGTTTACCTTTGGAACTCAGTCACCATGCAGTGAAAAACCCAGGCCACACGGAAAGATCCATATGGAGAAGAACCAAAGTTCTGGCTTTTCACTTTTTCTGAAGTCCCAGCCAACAACTAGTATTAATTTAGCCAGTAATGTGAGTGTGTCATCTTGCAATCAAGTCCTCTGGCTCTCAATTAAGCTACCCAAGCTGATGTTGTATAGAACAGGGATGAGCTATTTCCTATGAGGTTGTTCAAATTGTAGATTCGCAAAGAAAACAAATGATTATTGGTTTTTAATTCACTAAGTTTGGAAATGGTTACATAGCAAAAGAAAACAGTCATATCTGTTTATCTATCTACCCACATACCATCCACCCATCCATCCATCCATCCATCAGTCTAATCTCATGAGGTACAATGATTAGCATATGCATAAATGATATTATGCTGTTGATAAAACATTTCTATAGTTTATTCTCAAATGCCTTCTTACCTAGTAAAGAGAAGATTGGAGGAATTTGTGTAGCAAGGAGACCTTCCTAGAGACCCCTTAGTAACGGGTACTAGTGTTCACCTACAGAGATAACTGTGAATCTAGTGTGAAGAACATCTATATTCTTAGGCCAGTAAAATATAACACAGTAAAAATAAAATTGAATTCTAAATTGTATAGCAAGAACATGAAAGAGCATAATTATTGATCCTTTCATAACACTTCTGAAATAAATATAAGGTTTAGACTCATTCAGCAGAATGGGAATATTATTTTTAAAGAATCAATACATATATTATATAGCTATAATGCTTTATAGAAAAAAAAATTTCCAATAGAAAATTGCCCCGGGGGCAAATTAGTGAAAGAAATTTAGGTAATGGCTTTTATTTTTATTCAGAATTTCTATATTACATTTCAAAAATTATATCAAGAAACTTTAATCAGGCCATTGCATTCTAAATAAAATAATGATGGCACCTGGAATGTTTTTAAGATTAGTTGGAATCATAGAATTTATCAGAATAGTCAACATCCCTGCCTTCATAGTACATTTTGAATTTTATTTATCTGTTGAGATTAAGACTTTTTTGTTAAAAGAGTCTCACATGATTAACATTTAAAAATCATAGTATCAAGGTAAAGAAGGCCATCTTCACCTCACTCTTATAAAAACATAAATGTCTTGCTTTTGCTCTGAGTTCTTTGTGGAATGAAATTCAATTGCTGGCTGGCTGGCTGGATAGATGAATGGATGAATTGATTTGTAGATATGACAGATAAGTAGAAAAGTAAATATATAAGTAAGGATATGTAAGCAAAAACAAACCGGGTGTGGTGGGCAAACACATAATCCTAGCTATTCAGGAGGCAGGAATAGGAAGATTGCAAGTTCAAGGCCAGCCTGGGCAAAGTTAGTGTGACCCTGTCTCAAAAGCAAAGCAGAAGAAAAAGGCTTGAGGCATAGCTCAAGTGCAAAGCCCTGGGTTCAATTTTCAGTTCTGGAAAAAAAAAAAAAAAGATAGATAGATAGAGCCCAGAAGCTGAGGGTGGGGGAAGTGGCACAAATAATGTACACACATGTGAGTAGATGTAAAAGTGATAAAACTAAAAATGAAAAGAAAACAGATAGAGATAGATGATCATCTATGACAGCACAAATTAATTTAACTACGATTTTTAATCATCCCAATTTTCTAGGTAAAATTTATCCCTGAGAATCTGATAATGTGACTCTAATCTCTGCCTAAAACTAGCCACCTTGTTATTCCATCTCTTATTGGCTGCTTTGTTCACTAGCCTCACGTATCTCTACCTACTAACTAGCCTTAGATCATGCTGGAGAGGGGTGACTAGGAACTTTTATAAACATAATCTGTGGACTTATTCCAATTGTCTCTCATCAGTTGTCTTGCACTATTCCCAAATTCTCTTAATGCCTCTATTTCTTGAAATATGAACACTTCCCTTGTTCTTGGGAATATGTGCTAGCTTTCCATCACTGTGATACTGAACTTATAAAGATAAAAGGCTTATTTTGGCTCACAGAATTAGAGGTTTTCTTTCCATGACCAGCTAGCCTTATTGGTTTTAGGCCTTTGATGAGACAACACACATAGTGGGAGCATACAGCAGAATAAAGCTACTCACTTCACAACTAGTAAATAAAAGAGAATTATCTCCTTTTAGGGTATGCCCCCAATGACCTAAAGACATCCTGTTAGGCCCTACTTCTTGAATGTTTCACCATCTTCCAATAATGCCATGCTTAGGACTAAGTCCTAAGCAGTGTCTGGGAGACACTTCAAATACAAACTATAGGGCTGGGAGTATAGCTCAGTGGAAAAGTATAAGCGTTAGGCCTTGGGTTGGATCCCTGCCACACACAAAAAAAGAGAAAAGGCCAAAACTATAACAACATAGTTCCTACCATTGTTTGGTGCTGGCTGTCCTGTTGTTTATAATCTTACAGCTGTGTATGTTCTCCTGGGAAAGTCTTCTTCAGCTCCCTGAACACACATTTCTGATTCCTTGTCCAATCCATTGACATCCTCATCCTTCCCACACACAATAGCTCCATAACTTTCTCCACCCATCCCTGCCACAAGGCCTTGAACTCTGTAGTAGCCTCATGCTACAACTGCCACATACCTTCTTATAAACAGAAGAGTGTACAAAAATCTTCTAGAAATATTTCAGAAATAGTAACACAGATTAATTTCTGAATTGGCTTAATTGGTATATTTAAGTCATTTTAGGATAGTGTTCAATCATGGTGAAGGATCACTTTCTTTTTTTATTTCCTGTCTCTTCTGGGCATATGCCCATATGAGACTTGCCATTTTGAGTTCAATAACATCTGAACTTTTCTAGACCTTTGTTCAACAATACCAGCCCACTAATTACACACTGGGATATCTCAGCAATATTTAGTTGTTTTAAAAGTTTCTAAGTGCTTAATCTCAGCTTTGTACCTTGTAGGCCAGTAATCAATAGATCACAAACCCACCCCAATTGCAGGCCGTACTCTGAGGAGCCCTGAGCTAGAAGATTCAATTAGCTCTAGTGCCTTTTTTCTGAGAGCATCACTGAACAAAAATATTAAGTGTAGGAAATTTTGAGTCTCTTTGCTGGAACATTTTATTTGTGTG
Source organism: Castor canadensis (assembly GCF_047511655.1). Taxonomy (NCBI): domain Eukaryota; kingdom Metazoa; phylum Chordata; class Mammalia; order Rodentia; family Castoridae; genus Castor; species Castor canadensis. The sequence goes on from NC_133388.1 coordinate 136,201,141, forward strand.
TGTTTTACATTTTGAAGAGTCATTTTAAGAGTGAAAAGAATAAGAGCTTGGCATCAATGCACCTGCACTCCAACCCTAGCTCCACAATTTCCTAGATGTATGGCTTTAAGTAGCCTCAATTTCCCTCGTTTGAAATGTGCAAATAACCTAGCACTAGGATTGTGAGAAGCTTAGCCTAATGATATTGTAAACACGTAGCACAATTGCCTACAATGTAGAAACAAAAAATTGCTATTATTTTTATTTTGTTTGTTTTTTTGTGCTGAGAATTGAACATGTGGCCTTATGCATGCTAAGCACATGTTCTACCACTGAGCTGCACCCCAGCTTCATTTTTAATTTTTTTTTTCTTTTTTTGCAGTACTGGGGATCAAACTTCATGCCTCATGCATGCTAGGCAAACAGTCAACCACTGAGATCCGTCCACAACCCAACCATTATTTTTAAATTGTCAAAGCTGCCTTGCTATTTTCATAATATCATTTTCTTCAAGTAAGTGTTAAAATGATCTTTTTCAAGAGCCAGGTATGGTGACTCATGCCTGTAATCCCAGTTGAGAAGCTGAGGCAGGAAAATCATAAATTTGAGGCCACCATGGGCTACAGAGCACAATCTAGGCCAGCCTGGGCAATATAATGAAATCCTGTTTCAAAACAACAACCATAATAATAAAAAAAACTTCTCTTTTCCTCTCTAGCTAAAAAAGTGTCATTTAAAATGTCTAACCAGCTGGGCACCAGTGGTTCTTGCCTGTCATTCGGGTTACTGGGGGGATTGACATTAGAAGGATTGTAGTTCAACGCCAGCCCGGGAAAATAGTTCTTGAGAACCCTATCTCCAAAACAACCATGGCTCAAGCAGTAGAGTGCCTGCTATGCAAGTGCGAAGCACTGAATTCAAATCCCAGTCCCGCCAAAAGTAAGCAAATAAATAAAAGTCTAACCAATGTCTTCAAACTGCAGTGATCAAAGTGGTTATCTGAATAATGAATTTTAACCCAGCAATTATAAATTTCTCCAATATATACTGGAATTTATTTCTAGTATCAAATGGTCTGAAAGAATTCATGAAATCCAAACATATCTGACTTAAAACTAGAACAACTGTCCTGACAACCATTGGAGCAGCTCGATGAAAGCATTTGGAAAGCATCAGAGGTCTGCAGTCCTCATTCCAAGCCTCTTGGGAGGACATGGAGGCATGTGCTGGAACTGGTCTCACTGAACAAGAATAAATTTTGCACTAGGTGTCTTTCTGAATTTGTCTCCTTTTATCGGGCTATAAGAAATAAGATGAAAAATACTGTTAGTACAAGTTAGCCAAGCTACTGAAAACTGGATGGTTTTCAGTAAAAACTACTGGGATGGTTTAGCCAAGCTACTGAAAACTGAAATTTTAACACAAAATGTCTCAAATTTGTTCTTCTTTATGTTTTAGCTGACTTGTTTGATATATGACTCATATATACATACAGTTGTTGGGAGAGGCAGTAGCCATTGGCTTGAACATCCTAACCTGTTCTTACTGGTTGTTACTGGTGGCTCATGCCTATAACTGTAGCTCCTTGGGAGGTTGAGATCAGGAGGATTGTGCATCAAGGCCAGCCCCGGCAAATAGTTTGTGAGACCCCCATCTCCAAAATAATGAGAGCGAAATGGACTTGAAGTATTCCTCAAGTGATAAAGTGCCTGCTTTGCTAGCAGGGAACCCTGAATTCAAACCCCAGTCCCACCAAAAAGTAAAAAATAAAAGAAATCCAAGGCCCCATTAGCTCTTTACCTGGGTCGTTTCTCAGGGTTGTGATGTAGAGAACATCCTTGAGGCAGTACCCCCAAACAAAGAGAAGCTTTGCTTATCAGCCACTATAAAATAGTGGATTCCTCAAGTTCAATATTCCTAAACCTGCAGGACTGCTCAGAAACACTGAGACAACTCCCTGCATGCCTAGTACCTACCTAGACCCTCGTGTCATCCTAAAGGGACTTGGGGGAAAGGGAAGAGGAATGCAATATGGTGCTTGTGCTTGCTATGCTATGAGAAACTGTTTTGTCTCTGATTCGGAAGTATTGTGTCTTCTGCCAGCATCTATACAACAGTAACAGGCTTGTAAGCAGTTTAAAATCTCAGATTATTTATAGTTTTTTTTATAATAGTACACAAAAATATTGAACAGAAATAAAGCAATGAACAAGAATAGGGTAGGGAGAGTATTCTGAAACATAGAACAGAGTTCTATCACTTAGCTCTCTCATATATATATGTTTCTAAAATATTGAAGGGAATTTTCCAGATCTAAGCCTCTGGATTAGTGAATGGAGGTTCACTCCACTCCATTAGCTTCTCTAACTTTCTGCTGTTGTCAAGACACAAGGAAGGAAAGTTCTGAGAGGCCAAAATAGTCCATCAAAGCCTGTTGTGACAAAGCCTCCAAAGCACAGCAAATTCCCTTTAAAAATATTTTCAGGGCTGGAGGAGTGGCTCAAGTGGTAAAGCACCTACCTAGCAAGTGTGAGGCCCTGAGTTCAAACCCCAGTACCACCAAGAAAACAAATACTTTCACACACATAAAAACCACATTTAAGGTTTTTCGTAGCAGCAGTCGCTGCAAAGCATTTTACCTCTGGTAAGATTTGGGCAAATAGCAATAGTAAATTAGCATAATATAGGTCACTGTTTGATATTTCACAAAACAAAAGGCAGCATTGGTTTTATTTAAATTTTTATTTAATAAAGACATTGTAAAGATAATATAACTATGAAGTAACAAAGGCTATTCAAAACTCTGTCAGTGTTTTTGACTTATGTGAGACAAGTTTTCCAGATGAGGCCTATGAACTTTCTTCAGGGCAAGAACAACCACAAAATAGGATTGTAGCTATACCCTAGTTTTGTTTTTTGGGTTTTTTGTTTTTGTTTTTGTTATGGCAGCCCTAGGGGTTTGAACTCTGAGCCTGTACCTACTACATAGGCACTCTTACTGCTTGAGCTCCACCAGCCCTTGTTTTGTGATGGGTTTTTTTGAGATAGGGTCTCACAAACTATTTGCCAGGGCTAGCTTTGAACCAAGATCCTTCTGATCTCTGCGTCCTAAGTAACTAGGATTATAGACATGAGTTTACAAAAAAAAAAAAAATGGCAGGGCTGGCACAGGGGCTCAAGTGGTAAACCGCCTGCCTAGCAAGCATGAGGCCCTGAGTTCAAACCCCAGTACTGCCAAAAAAAATTTTTTTAAATGCCAGATGTGGTCATGTATGCCTGTAGACCCAGCTAGTCAGGCAGGAAGATCATTTGAGCCCAGGAATTTGAGGTTAGCCTCGGCAACATAGAGTGCCCATTAATTTTTCTTATAAATTAATTAATTAATAAAAGCATATGTTCAACCATGCAGATTGATAGAACAAATAAATTTGAGGATGATTTTTAAATCATAAAAACTGTTTTAGAAAAGCATTACTTTAAGTTGGTGGTTCTCAACTGGGCAATTTCCCCCACTCTTGCCCCCAGAGGACATTTGGCAATATCTGGAGATATTTTGGGTTGCCACAGCCAAGGTGGGAGAGGTGTTACATCTACTGGGTAGAGGCCAGCGATGCTACTAAACGCCCTATAATGCACAGGGCAGTCTCCCACTAAAACAAAGAAACTCCTGGCCCTAAATATCAATAGGGCCCAAAAGGAGAAATCCTGCTCCAAATAGAAACGTTTTTAAAAATGTATTTGAAATTGGTATTGGTTGAATAATCGCTAATCATTAATCATGACTTAGTAAAAACCCACCTACTTTGGGGAAGATGAGGCACAGGCCACAAGTTTCTTTAGTGAATGCTGATGGCAAACATCACCAGAGAGTTCTGCTGGGAAAGGTGCTGGACAGAGTGCCTACAAAGCCTTTGGCCTAGATACAAAGTCTCACACATGGAAGGGAACAGGCTATGGGGATACTGGGGATGCCCTCTGTCATTCAGCACCATATGCATGAGCTCTTCATAGATACAACCATTGCTGTCCTTTTCCCCCGCCACCAGCATCTCTGCTTCTTTCTGTGTCATGTCCTCACTCAGTGTAGCAAGGCCATAATAGATATTAGCACCCATGGTGGTGTTCTTCTCTTTCTTGCCAAATACCTAAAGTCTTTGACATGATCCTTCTACATTCCCTGTTCCTTGTTATTGGCCACAGTCTACAGCACGGGCTAGAAGTGCTCCAGGGCCCTATATTCATCTCATCACTTTTGGGATGCTCCACAAACTTGGGTATATCAGTGTTGGTGAGAGTCAAGCCCATGGTCTTCGCCACATCCTCACACTGTTGGCGGCGTGGTGCAGTCTGTGACCAGAAGACTTCCAAACTCTTTGTCCCACGTGGAAGAGCCCGTGGCAGGACATGTGGGTATAAATGGAGTTCATTAAAAGTTAGGGAAGGGAAATAGAAAGGGAGTCTGGTGGGGCCCGGTTGGAATCTGGAAACAGAATGTGTTTCTCTTTTCTTGGTGCTTTTAAAATTTACGATAATTTATGGGAAGGGAGGAACCAGGTGACTTCCATCCAGTAATGAACGAGTGGGGAGGTTCCTGGGCCAGGTGAGAGCAGTCCTGAGCCTGAAATGTAATAGTAAGTTTCTATGAGTCCTGAACTCATAGCCTGCCTCAAATTCCCCCTGAGAGACAAGATCCTAAAAAACTCATTGAGGTTGCTGAAGAACTGGGGTTCTCTTTTCTTCTGAATCTGCTTTGAGCTGACAAGGGGCAGCAGACCCTAGCTGCAAGGGGAAATTGTCTCTCCTGCTTCTTTCCCTTGAAGCTCATTTGGACCCAAGGTGTCTAGACTAGACTATGGTTCAGTACAATTAAGATTCCTCATGGAGATCTGGGTTGCTCATGGAGATCTGATTCATCTGCAGAGATCAGTAACCCTGTTGCCTCATGGTTTGGGTCCTTAAGGCTTTTATCCAGGAAGAGATAAATCTGGTTTAGAAGGCATGATCTGAACATAAGTATTGATAGGAGCATCAGAAAGGGCCCTGCAAGGTGTAACGGGGATAAATCTAACTTTTCACTTTGAAAAGCGGCAGAGAGTCTTCTGGTTAATTTTTTATAGGCGTCTATACCTGTCATTATTTTGACGCTTATATGGCCCTCTGTTCAGACTGCCACTGTAGTGGACAGTTAAGGACCAGTTGTTTGGGGTAATAGCTATATAAGGAGGCAGGCATATCATGGGGCAGGTGCTAGTCCAATTAGAGGGTAAACATCAATTAGGAGTCGGTTCTGTTCAGAAAGAAGACTCACAGCATCCCTAAGCAGAAGTTAGATACTATTGAAAGTTATATTGCCCTTGCTTAAACAGAAGGCCTTGGCCAAAGACAGTTCATCTTTTTGCCAAAAGCTAGAAGGCTTAAATATTAGACCACATACATAAGAGCAAATTTTTAAAATCTCTTGGCTTTGCTTATTTTTAGAAGCCTGGCATAATTTACTTCATCTAGATCTGGAAAATCCCCTCATTTGTGAGACCTTTTGAACTGTCTTGGGTGGTTGAATGCCACTTGTCCCTTTAAGAAGTTGGGAGATGCTGACCGCTCAGGGATTGCAACCTATTACATTGTTTCTCTGAACAGTTGCCTCTGAAGATTTTGTCATTTGGCAGTTTTGTCCCCCTAGCCAGGAGTAGCTTCTTCCAGAAAGTCATAGCTTCTTCTAGAAAGTCAGATTTGTCCCACAGAGGAGGGACAATAACACATCAAATAGATTGAAAGTCAGGGCCACACGACCTTTCTGGCCAAATTAAGCAACAAAGAGATTTATTAAAAATGGCTCTTAGGCTGGGCTTAATTAAATCTAATTGTCTATCCCATAGAATATACTGACACCTTTAAATTTCTGTAAAGTGTCAGCAGACAACAGTCATAAAGTTTTCACAAGGAAAGTACAAAACAACCCCAATAATTAAGAATCTCTGTCTGACTGATAGGTAAACACTTCTCAGAGTCATTTTTCATGGGTTTGTCTGTAAATGTAGAAGGATTAAAACTGTAATGGCAAAACTTAAAGTAACCATGGTTAACAGTTTAGCAATTAACATAAAAGTTTAATTACTTTCAATTGTATATAGTAGTATTAAACCCCTTATTACAATGTGGGAAAAGAGACTAAGACACTAGCTTGGTATAGTGTCTTTTTATAACTCTATTTAAGAGGGTTTATATACTTGAAGAACATAAAGACACCTAAAATATAAAGGACCCAGTAGCAGCATCACAGTTTAAACCTTGAATTTTGGTTAAGTAAAGTAACAAGTTAGTGGTTATCAGTACTGTCGATATAGTACTGACAATTAAAAACCCTAAATTTTCCAATGATTAAGAGAAGGCAGTATCAGTAATTTCATATAGGCCCTGTTTTAATGCTCAATTGCATTAAATATGTACATATATTATATGTATTTTATATATATACATACATAAACACATATAGGTACATACACACACGCACATATATATGTATATATATATATAGAGAGAGAGAGAGAGAGACATGTTTATCTAGCCAATGTCAGATAAACAAATGTTTATCTGACAGACATAAGGTAAACCAATGTTTATCTGCAAACACATGTTAGTCCTAAATGGCAGAACTTTTAGCATTGGTCATAAAGAGCAGAAATGTTAAAGACCTTATTAGATAGAATGTACCTTAGATAGAAGAACAATAGCTGTTTACATGTATACACTTCTAGCTCCATAAATGACTTATAACACTTAGATACACATAGAAGGCACTAGCAGTATTAGAGCCATTTAAAAGAAGTTTTACTGAGTTTAAGTTTAGTTTTATTAGTGTTACCAAAATAATACCTTAGGGTTTTTGCATCCAGTAAGTGACTAATTTAGGCAATATGCAAAGAATAGTAAATAATTTTAAATGGGCTATGAAGAGAACTAGTCATCTTTTTTGTTGTTGTTGTTAGCAGAATCAAAGCGCTCCCAGTATTTAAGGATATAGCCAAGTGAATATGTTGGCTTCCCCTATGCTAGCTGGTAGAAAAAGAAAGGGAAAGGGAAGAAAGGAAAATCTACCCATTAAGAGAGAGAACCATTGTCCTAAGGGTCATCCTCCACCCCTACACAAGGACTCCTGAATGGAATTTGCTAAGCTGGCTGGTGGAGAGAGAGGAAAAGGGAAGAAGGAAAACTCCCCTTTGCAGTAGAGTGAGACCATTCCAAGATCCTCAAGACATCCCTCTTACATCAGGGAGGCCTCAGTTGCAGGTCCTTTTCACCTGGCTTGCCATAAAGGTCCTCAGCAGATGTATCTGCAAGACAAAGTGGCAGGGTCCCACAACTTTATAGTTCCCCAAAGGACCAGTCTCTTACACTACTGCATGAAGTTTCCTAAATGGATGCTGATCCTGAAAGCCAACCCAACTACTAAACATCAGAACTGTCATACACTGGGCAAAGAGGCTGATACCAAAAACAACATATAAGATAAAAAGATAACAATAGAAAGGAAGACAGTCTGTTGAGTGTTAAAAAGGAAACATATTAATATGAACTTTTGTAACCAATACAGAACTATCAAATCCAAATCACACCAAGGTCAGTTTGGCTGATAGAAGTTAGGAGTCAATAATGGGGAAACAGCTTTTTTTTTTTTTCCAGGAAAACACTTTATTTTTTTTTCTTTATTTTTTTTTATTTTATTATTTATATGTGCATACAAGGCTTGGGTCATTTCTCCCCCCTGCCCCCACCCCCTCCCTTACCACCCACTCCACCCCCCCTCCTCCCCCCCACCCCCTCAATACCCAGCAGAAACTATTTTGCCCTTATTTCTAATTTTGTTGTAGAGAGAGTATAAGCCATAATAGGAAGGAACAAGGGTTTTTGCTAGTTGAGATAAGGGTTTTTGCTAGTTGAGATAAGGATAGCTATACAGGGAGTTGACTCACATTAATTTCCTGTGCGTGTGTGTTACCTTCTAGGTTAATTCTTTTTGATCTACCCTTTTCTCTAGTTCCTGGTCTCCTTTTCCTATTGGCCTCAGTTGCTTTTAAGGTATCTGCTTTAGTTTCTCTGTGTTAAGGACAACAAATGCTAGCTAATTTTTTAGGTGTCTCACCTATCCTCACCTCTCCCTTGTGTGCTCTCGCTTTTATCATGTGCTCAAAGTCCAATCCCCTTGTTGTGTTTGCCCTTGATCTAATGTCCACATATGAGGGAGAACATACGATTTTTGGTCTTTTGGGCCAGGCCAACCTCACTCAGAATGATGTTCTCCAATACCATCCATTTACCAGCGAATGATAACATTTCTTCTTCATGGCTGCATAAAATTCCATTGTGTATAGATACCACATTTTCTTAATCCATTCATCGGTGGTGGGGCATCTTGTCTGGGAAACAGCTTTTCAGTATAAGAAAACTGAATAGTTTTGGAGCATTAGTTTAAGTAGTAATAGAAAATCCTTTTGGGGGAACAAGTATATTTTTTAAAAGATAATAATAAACCAATAAGATTAATGTCTCAAATGATTAGATACAGAAACAGAGATAAGAGAGTAAGCATAAAGTTTGAAAACCCAATGACTGAGAGTCATGGCTTGGATATTGATAAGAAACCACAACCTAGACTGCTGATGTTAACAGAATGGCTTGGAATACAAAGCAGATTTGTTGTTGACCTGCATGCAAACCTTACAGCCCAAGAATAATGGGCTCAGTAATTGAGAGTTAATGACATGCACAATTCAGTATTTTAGGATTAATCACTTTTTAGTAGACCCCAATAAAAACTTAAGGTTTCATCATCTCATCTGGAGGATGAACTTTTATTTGGTTTTGGTAAAATTTTGTATCAGCCTATAGCACCAAAAATCCCTGACAGTTATTTTGATAAAACAGAAACCTATTTTTAAATACACATTAGTACCTTAAATTTTGACCACAAAAAAACTCTCTAGGCAAACTTTAAACTACAGCCAACACAATCATACATATATATAAACTTATAAGCTATGAAACCTTAATCTGTACTTTGAAACAACCTTTGTAAAAACCTGAGTTTCAATAACACTGCTTTTAATAAAACTCTTAGGAAACTTATACCTTAAAAGACTCAGGAAGAAAAGCAAATTAAACTATTTTTATAATATAATCTAAAAGAACACATGGGTTAAAAAACCTAATTATAAAGGAGTTGAATGTAGATTACACACATGATGGAATGAAACAGATTATTGTTCATAAATTTTTAGTCCAAAGGCAGAGAACATTTAGGTCTGGTTGGGATTAGAACTGTAGATATTTTTTTAAATAACAGTTTTATACATTAACTTTATAAAAATAGTTTAAGAATCATCCTAATGCCATTTAAACACTATGAAAAAAATGTCAATGTATGCATGCATATATGAGCTCAAGAAAAAGTAAAAATTAAGTGGCCACAATTGGTAGGAGACAGACCAAGACATACACAGAAAGCACACAATAACACACAAAATGATTGCATTAATTCAGAGTACAGTCTTAAACAAAGCATTTCTTGTCATTAATTTTACTAGGTTAGCCAGCTAGATTCTAAGTACTGTATAACAGATCTTTAACAAAAATACCCTACCTTTTATCCAATCCTTAACAGATTAATGTGTAAAACTATATTAACTTAGAGAATTTTAACCAACAGTTAGTTGTAATTTTCCTAGACGATGGCAAGGTGGTTGACACCCATGAGTTTCCTACCCCTAAGGAGTGACAAGATGGCACTAGACACGTGGTGGTTTCATCATGATGGCAGCTTGCCCTGGGACCACATTATAGGAATTAAAGACACCACTCCTGAGAGACAGCTGTTACTGCCCATATGAGTTCCTAATAAAGAGACCAATAATTGAAGCAAACTAAGTTGGGATTTGAATTCGTGGCCTCACACTTGCTAGGCAGGCATTCTACCACTTAAGCCATCCTGTGAGTCCTTGTTAGCTTCCCTAAAGAAAGGAGACTTAGAAATTATCTTTAGAATCTGGCAAAAAAATCCCATTAATACTATCAGTGAAGGGCACCAGCCGCTTACTGGTGGACCCCGGGCATGTGTTCCTGAGACAGGAGAATGTGACCTTGGGTGAGCACTTCTGAGACCCCTGCAGGTCATGGGGACAAGAAGAGTGCAGGCAAGAGTTGGAATCAGATGCCCAGGACAAGCAGAAGCATGGCAAGTAGACAGAAAAGGGAGTGGGACACAGGAGGAAGAGGAAGAGGGCTGCAGACTCATGGAAGTCATAGGAAAAAGCAGTCCAGCCTGAGGCTTAGGTCCATGGATGCCATAGCTGGTGCCTTTAGTTACTCCAGGTGCTATGGGGCCATGTGGGTGGTATGTCTTGGGCACACCCGGTGCTGGTGCTGCCTTTTGTCTGCACAGCTCCTGACAGTGGCGGGCTCCCTGGCCCACCTCAGCATTGGTGCATGGGTGCCACTGCTACTGCTACCACTGCTGGCAGGGCCAGAGACTCAGGGGCACGGGCATGCATCCCTGGTCCTTCTGATAGGTAGCAGGTAGGCATAAGAGGTAGCCATGAGAGGAACACAGGAAGAAATCATTTTAATTTAACTTTCCAAGTCCACTAAACTCTTTTTAAGATCAGGTAGCCAGAGCCCAGAGGCCATCAAAGGATGTTCTAAAGTTAGCCACTACCTTAAAGCTTAATTCACTCTACCCAAGAGTAATCCACACCCTAAATATCAACTATATCTAGAGCAGGGAGGTTTTCATGAGTGAATTTAACAAAACAAAGACCCAAACCTAGGAGTTAGACAAAGCAAAGGCTAGGAATTTCAAACAGAAATTCTCCATCAATTAGAGCAGGAACTAGTAGATTACTCAATGTCTCTCTGAAAAATACAATAACCCAAATCCAGGAAATCACCCCAGAGACCAAAAGGACCCAAAGCTAAGAGTCTCTTAATAAATATCTGACCTTAAAACCTCACCCCATTGCTCTCACTCTAGAGACGACCCACCCTCAGTCTGCAGAAAGCATATTCTTTTTCTAATAAACTTTACTGTTACTTTTACTGAATCTTCTCCTGCTAGATGCAAGAACCGAGGTAAATTTTTAAGGCCATTTTTCCAGTAGCACCTCTGAAGTTTAAGACCTTGTGTGGGTGGGATGGGGTATGCTACTCACTCTCCAGGACTCTGCCAGTGGCCCATAGTACATGACAGATTAGAAGGTAGGGATGGCTGAGGGGACTCCAGCCCAAGTGCTAGGGGAGATGGCTGCCATGGCTCATGGGCCTCGTGGCTGCCTGGGCCTGAGGGTCAGATACAGAGGAAAAAGAAGGGAGAAAGGGGAACAAGGGAGAGTGCATCATGGTCTTAAGGCAGCCAGCCCCAGAGGGAAACCAGGATAACTGTAGGATGCGGAACTAGTTCTGCAAGCCATGGGGGGAGGACAAACACTGCTGGGTCTCAAAGACTGCCCACTCCACAATACAACCTGTGGGCCTCAGAGGGAGCCCTAGTGTCAGGCAGACAGGACTGGGTCCAGTGTCTCCCAGCTGCATTCCCTGAGGGCAGAGATCAGCTCTTCCTATGGAGTCTGAGGGTCACCATTTCTCCTGGCTGACTTTGCCACATGATGGCGGCGTGGTGGACTCTGTGATCTGAAAACTTACAAATTCTTTGTCCCAAGTGGAAGAATCCATGCCAGGACAAGTGGATACAAATAGAATTTATTAAAAGTTAGGGACGGGAAATACAAAGGGAGCATGGTAGGGCCCAGGTGGAATCTGGAGGCAGAGAGAGTGTGCTCCTCCTATCAAGGTGCTTTAAAACTTACCTTAATCTATGGGAAGGGAAGAACCAAGTGATTTCCATCCAATAATCAATGAGTGGGGAGGGGCATGGGGTTACCTGATCAGCTGAGGGCAGTCTCTGAGCCACAGGATGGTCAATCTGGAATGTCATTTTAAGTTTCTGTGAGTCCTGAATTTTCCCTAATTTTAACCTGCCTCCACACTAACTGTACAGGATCTTACCATCACCTGTTTGGTGAAACACCCAGAAGACATCCTTGAATTCTGCCATCTGGTCCTTAGTGAAATCACTCTCTTGCAGGACATTTTCCTGAAAACCCATCTACTTTTTAAATTTTTGTGATTCACTTAAATTGTATTTAAAGTGAACAATTTCACTCCTACCCTTGAGGAGAATTATTGACAGGTCTCTGACTTCTGGTGTTCACTTTTAGGCTATATGACCACTTTAATGGACAAATTACAATATTCAGTCTACAGCAGGAAAGGCGGGGGGACCAGAAAAAAAACAGAGAGACTGTGTTCTGACGACAAGACAGGGAGCGGGGATGGCAAAGCAGAGAGATAAAGCTTAAAGAATTGAAACATGAAGGTCACATAGCACTGGGAAAATGAACTAGCCAGTGGAGTCACATGCAGCCACAAGTGGGTCCAGCTTTGCTTTCTGCTTCTGTAAACTGCTTGCAAGGGTATATAAAGTGAGACCCCTTTGTTCTCAGGGCTCAGGCTTTGGAGATGAGTCCACTGGGTCTGTGCTGGCACAATAAAAGTTGCTTCCTGCTAATCTGCCTCAGTGTCCCCATCTCAGCTCCTAATTTCCTGCAACATTTCTTGGGGGCTCATTGGCCAGGATTGTGGAGGCACAGTGAGTTATCACCTCCCTTGTCACCAGGGTGAGATCCCACAAGGTGCCAATGGACAGCTTGATCTGGAGGGGGATTCCTCCTCCCAACGAGTCAGGGCAAGGGCCTCAGATGCACAAAGGAACCAGCGAGGGGAGGAGACCACTGCTCATCAGACTGATAAGAAGCCAGGTTCGAATTCAGACCTGCCTCAGGAGGCAGAAGGGGAGACTGATCACCTCCCAGAGACCGCTAGTAACCGCCTTTTGGGGTGAAGCCATGTCTCTCAGGTTCAAGGAGTGGGGCGGAAGTACTGTGATCTACAAAAGAACGTAAGACACCTCCGAGAGTTAACAGGGCATTGCGCTTTTCCCAGGAAATAGTCACGACTGAGGTTAAGGGATGGATAACAAAAAATTCAGTTCCAAAGTGGGGAGACTCCCAAGAGAACAGATGCATCATCCACCATTCCACCGGATAGCCCTCTGGGCATAATTTAAACATTTTTTTCTTTTTTTGAGAGTGCATTCTTTGTGTGTGTGTGTGTGTGTGTGTGTGTGTGTGTGTGTGTGAATTTGTTTAAAGCACTGGTCAAAATTTAATTTGCTCCTGCAATTCCAGCTCATTTTATGTGCACTTAAATTGACATTTTTTTCTGGCATGCTTAATTTATAACACTTTTTGTGTGTGTATGCATAAGCATCTTCAAAATGGTTCTTAAACTGCTGCTATAAGGTTAATATGACTCTCAAGGTAAAAAAAAAAACAGGGTATTTGTTTCAAAGAGCTCTGTTACAAACTGCTTAGGCTTTTTACATTTAAATATGTAAACATCTTGAGGATGGTTCTTATTATAAAGTAAATGTAAAAAATTATTACTCTGTTCTACTGCTACTTTTTAAAAAACAGGTTTTCAAACTTATTTCAGTCAGGTCTCACTAGGACGCACGCATTCAGGGATTAACACACTCTGGTTTAGACCAGAGTTGGGGTGGGGAAAGGGAGGCTACAGTCTGCAACAAAAATCTTAAAATTTGGGCAGCCAAAAATGACCTTAGCCTATTTCATTCTGTCATAAACAAAATCTGGGATTTAATTCTCTCTTATAATACATGGGTCTATTTACAAATGGGCTTAACTATAAATTGCTTTTATATAAAAATAATTTTAAGGTTGCTTTCTTTCTGGGTTTTTTTCATACAAATATAAGGTTCTAAGTTAAAAGGTTTTATGACTTAAAACATAAGTCATGTATGTATGTATGTAGGCTATTTAAGATATGGTTTTTAAAATAAAAGGATAAAAATACTTTTAAATTGAAAAAGAATAAAGACAAGCTCCCCCAGAAGATACAAAATAAGATGTCGCAAAGATACAGAGTAAGTTGTCATAAAAAGATAGAGCTTACAGATCCTATGTAACTGATTAATTTAACTAATCCCAGTTACATTAAAGGTTTTGTAAGGTCAAATTTTAATGTATTGATGTTAAACTAAAACTTAATTCTCTATGCTCATAACAACAAGACTATCTTTAAAATATTGTATTGTTCTTGATAACATTTACAAAAAAATTATGTGAAAATGGTTTTTGTTTTGTCAAAATAACTGTCAGGAATTTTTGGTGCTACAGGTTAGTCCACAAATTTGTCAAGACAACAAGAGTTTATTAAAACCCAGAGAGACAAGAGGCAGCTGAGCACAGGGAATACTGCTACACTTACATGAAGGTTGAGACAGATTTGCTTATTTAAAGCAAAGTGAAAAGAAAAACAAAGCCAAATTGCACCCTCCAGATAGGATTAAAAAAACTCAAAAAGGAGCACTAAACTGTAAGTCAAGATCTTCAACTTTTATTGGAATCAACAGAGTCCAACGTTAGTCCTACTCCTTCCACATGGCAGGCAGAGGGAATTTTTGGCCTGGGATGTCCAGATTGAGCCTGTTATTTTAGGGGGACTCCATTGACTACAGGTTGGTGGGATCCTGCCATGAGCCATTCGTTAATGTCAACAATCTGGGATATGATTCCTTATCAACATCTAAGCCATGATTCTTGGCCACTATGTCTCCTAACTCCATACTTAGTCCCCATAAATATTTACCTGTGTTGTCTGGTGATTTTTTGGGGGGTTTTGACTAATAAGGAAACTGAGTTATGTTCATTTAAGAGTTGTTTTATGTAAAATTTTCTAGATGACCTCATGGTTAAACTATTGTTGTCTTGGGTGATTCTAATGCAGTGGTATCCTATATGTGTCTGTGAGTGGGCTATTTGGGGTCACTGACACTGTTCTCCTTCCCCAACTGATGAAAAAAACCTTAGGGTTTTACTTCAAGAGCAACAACTAAACTATAAATATAATTTAGTTTATATATATATATAATATACATATATATATATATATATATAAACTCTACAAAGCTATGATGCTATTGCTCGTTCCATATCTAAATGTATTAATGTTTTTCAAGTATATCGAGTCTTCTAAAATACAAAATTTAGATAAACATAGTAACCAAAAGTTAATGGTACTGATACACTGTTCTGTTAGTTCCTAAATTGTCCATCAAAATTTTAACCATGGCTTTTTTAAGTTTTTGTCATTTCAGTTCTGAGCCTTCTGGGGCATTTGTAATCAAGTCCATAAAAAGTGACTCCAATAAGTGCTTATGTGTCAAGTTAGCTTTTTAGCTTTTTAGATATCTGCTTTTGTTGGATTTTGTTTTATGTTGTCCTTGTTTAAAAGCCCATTGCCTAAGGGCCATTCCTTCTAAGTCTCTTTGTTGCTTCAATTTGGCCAAAAGGGTCTAGTTGGCACTGACCCCCACCTGATCTGCTCATTATTACCCCCACACACATGGGACCAAAACCAAACAAACAAAATCCAGGAAAGAAAAAATCCTCATGATGAAGAAAGAAAATGACCAATCAAAACAGATCTCAGTCATACCACCCTAAATATGCCCAATTTCATCTCTCAGAAGCTAAGCAGCATCAGGCCTGATTAGTACTTGGATGGGAGACAAATCTTCAAAGTATACTGCTGAGAGACAAACAGTTTGGAGATAAGGGGGGAATGCCATCAAAGATCAAATGGAGTTACTCATGGCAGATGTCTCAAAAATAACCAAGGCCAAGAAGATTGAGGAAGTGGTTCTTATACATGTGTGGCTTTCTTGCATTAAAGCCAGATACAAACATATTTTTTAGACAGGGTCTTCTACTTAAATATAGACAAAATAACTATTTTTATAGGCACTAAACATGTCCTTTGACACTTAAAGATGGTGGCTTTAATTTTTTAAATGAGTTTTCTTGGACATATATACTGACATATATGTTGCCAAGGTAATTCTATTCAGTTTAAAAAAAAAAGATACTGTCTGGGTAAAATAATAAAATGTCCAGATATTAAAACGCCATTTGAGGGGCCCTTTTATCTTGTCTATACCCACTAAAGTTAAAGTAGCAGAGATTGCTCCTTGATTGAGTCAAGCCAGCTTCTCTTGAGTGGGAGTAAATCCCTGATCCAGCTTCACTGTGCAGGATCACCTTCCAGAACCTGAACACCCTCCCTTGACAGGACTCCTCTTCCCAGGAAACAACAGAGGACCAAGAATGGGAGGATGACTGCCCTGCTCTAGTCACCTCCGGAAGCTGACTAATCTGAAGTCAACCTCCAGTGGGACAAATGGACTGTTTCCACACGGTTATTTCATCGTAATGTATTGCCACTCCTTGTCTGTATCTGTTGCTATAGTTTTCACCCTAGTCTTCACCATAGGTTTGGCAAAAACCGCCCTGCTGACTGGATTCATGGTGAAAGGCTTTTATTAGCTCTCTTCTATCTCTTTTGGGAAGGATGCATCATTACTGTTTATTGTTTCTGATATGGTCTCCCTTCATGATCCCAGAGCCCTCATCCTGTGACCTATGTATCCATACTACTTGGGCAGGAAATGTTGTCACTAGGACTTTGCTTTTCCATATTTACTATTCTTGTGCAGGCTCTGTCACTGGGTCATGTACTCACAACCATATCACTTATCTAGTGTGCTCCCACAGTAATCAGCATATCTGCTTCAACCCCACTTACCACCCCCTGGAGCAATGGTTAGAGATCCAGAACATCCGCAACTCTGGGAACCTCATCAGCTGTACCAGGTGTTTAACACTGATAAACCAGTGTCAATGCTCTTTGATGCATGTGCGACCATAGACCAAGGTGGGTGTGGAGGTATAGGCTATGGCTATGGGGGCCTAGTTGGGAAAGAGCCTATACATCAATGAAAAGTATATGGGCAGGAGAGACAAATCCTGGCCATGTGATGATGTGGGTTCTTATTATTGCCCTTATTGGAGTTGTGTTTCATGGGCTACATAGGAAAGGACAAAGCACACAGACCTCCTTCACAAGGGGAAAGCTGCCCCAAACTGCACTCCTGGTACCTGTAATCCTGTAAATTTCACTGTACTTAAGCCATCTGATTGGACACAGGGACATGTAATTGGTATAAGGATAGATGAAAAGGGCCTTGACCCTGGGACTCTGATGCACCTCAAAGTAGTAAATTATGAAATTTCCTCATACCAAGTTTTCCACTCCTCTTATGAGGAAATGAGGAGTAGATTTTCCATTTC
Source organism: Castor canadensis (assembly GCF_047511655.1). NCBI lineage: Eukaryota > Metazoa > Chordata > Mammalia > Rodentia > Castoridae > Castor > Castor canadensis. The sequence continues at coordinate 136,218,438 of NC_133388.1, forward strand.
TGAAAAAGCTAAAAACTTGTTTCTCCCACTAGCTGAGTCTATAGCCCAGACACTGAATGTCACTTCATGCTATGTTTGTGAGGGGACCAACATGGGAGACCATTGGCCTTGGAAAGCAAGGGAACTGGACCCACAGGAGCCTTTTAATGAGACTGCCTTCCCAAAACACAGAAAAGATGTCTGGCTCTTAAAAATGTCCATCATCAGAAATTACTGTATCTCCCATCCAGGAGACCAATTCTCCACCCCTGTGAGAGCTTTAACTTACTTAGGACAGAAGTTTTATGATGACAGTGCCCAAGAGACCCAATGATGGGTCCAAACCACACAGAATCCCAGCCCCACCCACTAGCCAACTTTTTAATCTCCAGAAAGTGTGGGACAATCTTATTGCAAACAGAGATTGGCAGCACCCAGGGGGCTATATTGGATCTGTGGGAAGCAAGCTTATACAAAGCTACCTAGAAGCTGGATTGGGTCTTGTGTACTAGGCTCAATCAGACCATCCTTCTTCTTGCTTCCCCTCAGACAAGGTGAGACACTGGGAGTCCCCATATATGAAGAAAGATTAAGTAGACAAAAATGGGGTGCCTAACAAATTGACAATTGAAATGATGATAAATGGCCTCCTGAGTGAATCATCCAGTACTGTGGTCCTGCCACCTGGGCAGAAGATGGGTCCTGGAGCTATCACACCCCTATATATATGCTCAACCACATCATCAGACTGCAGGCTGTTGTTAAAATTATAACTAATGAAACTTCAAGAGCCCTCAATTTGCTGACAAAACAGAGCACTAAGATGTACAATGCCATCTATCAGAACCACTTGGCCTTAGACTATTTGCTGGCTTCTGAGGGAAGAGTTTGTGGAAAGTTTAACCTAAATAACTGCTGTTTACAGATTGATGATGAAGGAAAGGTTGTAGAAGAGATCACAGACAGAATGAGAATGCTTGCCCATGTTCCCATCCAGACTTGGAAAGGATGGGATCCCAGTGACCTGTTGAAGGATGGTTTTCTGCCTTAGGTAGATTCAAAACTTTGATAGGGGCGATGGGCCTAACCCTAGGATCATGCTAAATACTGCCCTGCCTGGTCCCCCTGGTACTGCAGTCTATCAGGACTATTATGGAGGCCATTATGGAAAGAAAAATGGCCTCACATGTAATGATGCTATGGAAATACAGACCCCTCAATCAAGATGATGCTCTTTGACCCTAGGTGGGTCCAAGCATCAAAGTGGGGAATAATGTAGCAGGAGGGAGGATCAGAAGAAAACAAACTAGGCCTGAGTTCTGATAAAGTAGGAGGGGGGAAGGGATGGCATAGCAGAAAGATAAAACCTAAAGAATTCAAAAGTGAAGAAGGTCACATAGCACTGGGGGTAGAAGGGCACTTAGCACTAGGCTGAAGTAGCCTATAGAATTGCATGTAACCATATATGGGTTAAACCTTGTTTTTTAATGTTATTGCCTCTGTAACCTGCTTGCAAGGGTGTGTAAGTGAGACCCCTTTGTTCTCAGGGCTCAGCCTTTGGACATGAGTCCACTGGGTCTGTGCTGGCACAATAAAACATTGCTTCCTGCTAAATTGCCTCAGTGTCCTGTATCTCAGCTAGCAACTTCCCGCAACAACAGACGTGTCCTTGTTATGATAATTAAGTGACTCAATATGTTCCTAGATAGAATTAGGATGGAGGCTGGTCACTAGAAAGACCAACCATGTGATTAAAGAGTTGAGACTTTGAGCCAGCCAAACCTCCAGGGAGGGAAAGAGGGGTGGAGATTGAGTTCAATTTTTGTGGTTCATGATTTACTCAATCATGCCTTGATAGTGAAACCACAATAAAAACTATGGACACAAAAGCTTCAATGGATCTTCCTGGCTGGTGAACACATAGATGTATTGAAAAAGTGATCTGCCTTTACTCAACAAAGAAAGAGCACAGACACCCTGCATTCTCCCTCACCCTTCACCCTATGTGTATCCTTTATAATAAAATTATATTCCTATGTATAGCATCTTCCTGGTCCTATGAGTCATTATAGCAAATTGTTGACTGAGGGGGTTGTGAGAAACTCACATTTATAAGCAGTTGTTCGGAGGTACAGGTGGCCTCTGGACACCCAGAGTGTGACTGGTCTCTGAAGCAAGGTCACTCTTATTGGAGAACATGTCCTTAAACATGTAGATTGTGTAGGCCCCAAAGTGACCATGTGGAGAGGAGTGATCTGGCCAAGAGATTCTTTATTGCCAGGTGGGAGAAGGAGAGAGCCGAGAGAGAGAGAGAGAGAGAGAGAGAGAGAGAGAGAGAGAGAAGGGCAGGTGCTTAAATACCCCTCAGCGAGACTCAGCATGATCTGATTGGTTAGGATATTATGGTTCATGCTGATTGGAGGTTGGGCCAGAAGAATTCAAGCTAGACTTGAGGCAGGACCGTGACCCTGGGAAACAGAAGCTTAAGGGTGCAGTAAGAACTGAAACCTATCAGCATCATTATTGCCAACATTCCTCCCTTTTTTATTTGTTAAGGAAGGGGGGCGTTGTGTTCACTCTGGCTTCTTCGAGCTGTCAAGGGGCGGCGTAGGGGAAGGGAGGGTTAGTTGGCAAACAATGTTGGGGTGCTGAGCCTCATGATGGCGTGCACCCAGGCTCTGAAAATGAAGATTTCCTCTTCCCTGAAGTTGATGAAGGTCCCTTGTAGCCATAGGTCGTAAAGAGTCTCGAGCCAATCCTCCAACCTCCACATGGTGGGTATCAGCCAACTACCCTCGTGTAGGGAATTGAGGAATTGTAGCAGGCATCCTGTAAGGGGGTCTTGATGTTTATAACCCGGTGTCCTGGTAGAGTCCATTATAGGTGTCCTCTGGTTGTGCTATCAAGGGTGGGTATCCTTGGAGAAGCTGGTTAAATTTTTGATTAGCAAAGCAGACATGTAGTATGATACAAGGGAGGAAGTTTAAGAATAGGAGAGCAAGAACACAGGCATTAGGATGGGCATTGGCCAGGAGAACCACTGTGAAATGCTGTTCCCTAGACAATTTCAAGAGTCCTCCAATTCCCTTCTCCATTTTTCTAATTGTTTCTTGAGAGGTGCAGCCATTGAGGGAACCCATTGAGCTTGACAGCAGTGGGTGTCATGAGAATGACCAGATGAGGGCTGGTCCATCGAAGTCCCAATGGAGAGGGTAGAAGATCCTTTTGGGAGAACAAGATGCCCTGGTTTAACAGAAATTGTTATAGGGTGGGGCAGAATCTGGTTTGCATGCTCTCTGAGAAGTTCCCTGAGAAGGCAGATAGTCAGCCAGAGGAGCAGAGTCTGTTGGAGGCAAGTTTTTCTAAGAGAAACGGGTGGCCATACATTATCTAAGACCCAAATAGGAATATTAGGAGGAGCATAAAAAGGTGTCTGTTCAGGGACTACATACTTAGGGATCTAAATTCTGCAAAATCCTGTAACTGCCAGGAAAGCTGTAAGCTGTCTTATGGTATGGGGGTTGGGAAATGGAAGATTGGGTTGATGCATTTATGACTCAGGGAGTGAGTCTGTCCCTTTAAGGCCACACCTAGGTAGGTGACCTGTGGGAGGCAGGGGCTGTCAGGATTTAAATGTAACACTCTTGGATAAAAGAGAGCTTTAGCTCATTATTTTATATAAATTGACACTTTTAACTTTTTAAATGTTTGTACCATATTTAGATAAAGTATAATATAACACTGTTACAAGGTGGTCATTTAAGACACATAAGCAAATATGTAAATGAACTCTGATTTAGTAGTACTTAAAGCTTGATAAGATCAGCAGAAAACACAAATAATTTCTTTGATAAAATCTTTCTCTGTAATGGCTTTTTGTAGATGTTACTCAGAGCAGAACAATATTAAGATAACCTTGTTATTTTATAGACATAGAGGATTTGATTTTAGTTTGACATGACCCAAAAATCTTTTAGGCAACTCTTAGATTATATTCAACTTTAACTTTATCACACACTGAAGCTTTTATTATACACTTTTCAAACTTACTCAGACCTTCATACAACATACTAAACCCTTTGATGGTTTGTCCTTATCCTTCCTATTTGAAACAATCTTTAGGATAAACCCTTCTTTACAAAATCCCTTCTCATCCAAAAAACCATTCCTTTTTCCTCCAACTTCTCAAAAAAATACATTTATTATTATCTATATCCTTTTCAGTTGTTTACTTTGTAACTTGTGTTTTAAAATTAACTTTATAAGAACTTTAAATTTATTATAGGGGCTGGAGCAACTAATTAGTAGCCCTTGTTGTTTTAAGGAATTTATGATAAGCATAAGGCCTCATCTTCCCCCAGGCTTGAGGGGATATTGTTTTGGGTGTGGAGACTGTGAGGGATTTTTGGGTTTTATTTGAATAGGGAGGGCCATCCTGGCTCACCCTACACTCATCTCATCAGTGCACACTGTGGAATCTATTTGTTCCTGAAGGAGGGGGCAGCAGAGACAGCTGCCTGAGGGGAGGAGAATTTGAGCTTTTAGTTGAGATAGTAAATCCCGTCCCAGCAGGGACACTGGAGTTTTAGGTACTATGAGGAAAGAGTGACAGAAGAAGAGGTCTCCCCAAGAGCAGGCCAGAGGCCAGGTAAACTAGCGCTCTAGGGGCTAGCCAGATTTGCCCCGAATGATAACTTTTGTCATTGGACCAGGGACCAGGAGAAAAAGATAAAACAGAGAAATGGGCTCCACTGTCTAGGAGGAAAATGACCTTTTGTTTTTCTGCCATTATGGCTCCTCAACATTGATGCCAAGAAGTGGAGTATGGACAGGAGGCTGGGACCCATCACCCATCAATCCATAGGAGGTTGCACCTCACCTTCCATCTGGTGACGGGGGCACTTAGACCTCCAGTGGTTACCCTTGCAGAGGGCAGGGTCCCAGTTGGGGGTGGGGCTGTCTCCCAGGCTGTCCCCCCTTAAGTATTCTCTGCAGAAGTGTCCCTCTTGTCAACCATGGTAGCAAGTTCAGGATACAGGCCCCAGTCGTGTGGGGCCCTCTCTGAGAGCAGCAATGAGGCCATGGTGTCTCTTATCTTTTCTCTCCTGTTAGTAAGGTCCCGGACATACAGACATAGCTATAAGTACAGACATGGCTAGCTGTATTACTTGGTTCAATGACTTTTTCCCTTCAGCCACAGTCTGAGTTTTTTACGAATATCTGGGGCTGGCTGTTAGAAATTTATCTTTGAGGAGAACCTCTCTCACCTGTGACTCTGAGTCCACCGTGGTATTCTTTCTGATAGCATCCTTAAGATGCTGTAGAAAGGTAAGAGGATTTTTTTTAAGTTGTTGCTATAAAGTAAAGTTGTTATTTTATATTGACACCTGACACTCTGGAGAGCAAGTCTCTGAACTGTTCTGGGCCTCAGTTTCCTCACTTGAAGAATGAGGGATCTGGTTTAGGTTAAACTATGCTTTTCTACTATGAGATGGCTGAAGTGACATTAATGCCACTTATCTTCTTTACCATTTTTTACTTTTTTTAGTAATGCTGGGGAATTGTGCAGGGCTTTGCACATGCTGGGCAGACATTCTCCCTCTGAGCTACTTCCTCAGCCCCAATTATTATTATTATTATTATTATTATTATTATTTACTTTGGCTGTACTGGGCTTGAACTCAGAATTTTATGCTTATAAAGCAGCACTCTACTGTTTGAGCCATATAATCATTTCCAACCTGAGTGGCCTGGGCCAGAGCCCATTGCTTTTCTAATGAGATAAGAGTCTGGTCTAGTAGAAGCATAATATCCTTTCATGTCAGTTGAAAGGTTTGGATCACAAAGATAAAGGCTTGAATGTATTTGTCTGGGCATCAGTACAGCTGTTTAGATGTTTTTAAATTTCCCTTAAATCTGATAACTGGAAGGGGACATAAGACTTGCCCTCTTCCTACCATTGCCTGTTGAAGAGGGAAGTACTCATTAAGAGGTTCTGAGTATTGGAGTGGCTTAGAAGGTAGAAATTTGTATAGGGGACCTCAGTTTACTTTTTTTACTTTTATAGAAAAGGTCTAATTGGAGTATGGTATTGTAATTTAAGGAGCCCTGTGAAGGCCACTTCTCTTGGTCACCCAAGGCATACTGAGGCTGAACTCAGTACAACACTTCCAACATCTACCAGCCAGAGGACTGGAAGATGCAGGTCCCACCTAGAAAGAACAAAACGTTAGGATCCTGTCTTTTAGCTAACAGCAGGCAGCCTCTTTAATAAAGGCTAACTTTTTAACAAAGAAATCATTTGTAAAGTTAAAGAAGGGCATTCAGAGGGCATTTCCGGTCAATAACAGTACCATATGGGACAACTAGTGCTAATATTTGGAGGGAAAAATTTATGTTGAGGCCAAAGGTATAGAAAATTCTAAATGAGAAGTTTAGACATTACCACAGTAATGTCTAGTTTGTTATTTCTGGAACTATAACCTTGAGCTAACAATTGACTTACAAGGGCTGGGTCTGATGCCCTGAGGTGTGAGGTGGGGCTAGGAGCAGGATTTGTGCAAGGCACCACTCCCTCCACACACACCTGGGACAAACGACCCTGACTGCCTAGGCCTGATCCTACGGCCTGTCACCCCTCCCCCCTTCCTGTGTACTCTGCGCACGTTTATTCTAGGGGAAGTGGTGGTGGGCCGCAGCCATCACCATATGTGGCTGGTGATCCAGGATGTACTGGGTCCTCTCTATGGATTTTCTTAGCTATGGCAGGCATTTTTGCTGTGTCCAGAAGCCGGCATCCTGTGCACAGGTGCGCCTTTTTCTTTCCCTCCTCCCCTTGTGGGGGCGGAGTTACAGTGTGAGTGTAGCAGCTGCAGTTTTTTGTAAGCACATTTTGTAAAGCAGCTGACTTAGTCACTTTAGACTGAGAGGCCTGGCAAACTAGTTGAAATAACTTAAGTCATAAGGTACCATGCTACAAGTTTTTCATGGGAGACAGGGTCCCAGTAAGCCCAGGGAGGGGAAGGCAGACAGAGACAAAGGACATGTGGTGAGACCATGGAGGAGCAGAAAGGTGTGCTGACATCTTTGGCACACTTTCAGCAAAACGAAACCTCCAGTCTCCGGTCACCAAATAAATCTGGGGCTTGGTCTCAGCCCACAGGAAGGGAGCATGAGCTCTCCCAGAGCTGGAACCACCTTGAGGCCAGAATTGGCAAGGAGTGGCTTGCTTAACTCCATGACAGGGAAAGTTTTTCAGGAAGATAGGAGATAGATATGGTAAGCAGTGCAAGAAATCTGTTTACATGGGGAAGGAGGAGGTTTGGGAGAGGGATTGGCTGATTTAGAAACTGGTTTACAGGCTGATAGAATCTGCTCAGGGGAACAGAAAGTACAGAGGGAGGGTTTGAAGGCAAGAAGTACATGTTTTGGCTTGCAAGTGGTGCAGAGGACTGGATTTAGGTGAAGGTATGAAAAGCTTGGACATAATGAATCTCTCCCCATCGTCCCAATCATTCACAGTAGTTATATGTCCCATAAAAGGTTGGGATAAAAGACCCGAAAAGGGGTCAGTGACTTTGGTTGTCTAAAGGATAAGTGGGCCAGATTTGAGTGCAAAAGCGGATCAAATTTTTGGTTTTATATCTGGGGTCAAACCAAAGGTGTCTAAATTATTGAGGAGGCATCTCAGTGGGGAGTCAGATGGCAAAGAGGAGGTGGCCCCCATGGTGGGAGCCGGTTGGAAAGATAAATGGAATCATGGGGCATCCCCATGTGGCTCAAATGTCCTGAGAATGGTACAAGGCACACGAGAAGCAGTCATCACTGCGTTCAAGTGGCTTGTAGGGCCCCTGGGGCCTGGAGGCTATGGGTCACCCGGCGCTGGGCTTTACGGCGGGCGGTCTCCAAGACCGATGACAAAAATAGACCCAAGCCAGATGGAGGGAAGAGAACCCCCCTCTACCATCTGAGTCCCTGAGATAGCTGAAAAGGGAAATGTTTAAACCCCAGAGACACTGAAGGGAGAGACCGCAAAAGGAGCCCAATAAGGGTATGTGGACTCACCAAAAGGATGTCTGGTGTTGGATGCAAGCGAGGGCGATTGGGAGGATGAGTTCTGGCCAGTCACATCCTCAGGGTGGTCGTGGGGTGAGTCGGAATTGGGGTCCCACCAGGATTAGTGGGGAGACCTGATCCGAGTCATGGCACCAAATGTAGGCCCCAAAGTGAGCATGTGGAGGAGTGATCTGGCCAAGAGATTCTTTATTGCCAGGTGGGAGAGGGAGAGAGCTGAAAGAGAGAGAGAGCAGGTGCTTAAATACCCTGCAGTGAGACTCGGCATGATCTGATTGGTTAGGATCTTATGGTTCATGCTGATTGGAGGTTGGGGCAGAAGGAGAAGTCAAGCTAGACTTGAGGCAGGACTGTGACCCTGGGAAACAGAAGCTTAAGGGTGCAGTAAGAACCAAAACCCACCGGCACCATTATTGCCAACAGATTCTCTAACATTAGGTCCTGGTAGATAGAACTGTAATGTGTGCCAGTAGGGTTTTTACGAGAACAGCCTCCATAAGTACCTCCCTGGTCCCGTGATAAATTACAAGTGTTTCTACTAATGATGGCTCCTCCACAGCTTCTTCATCTTCTAGGCATTCGCCTTCAACTTGGAATGCCTCCAAGACCACCCCACACTGACTCTCTTGGGTTGCTGACATCTGATCCATGGGAAGCACTCATACCTTCTTTGCACAACAAACCATCAACACAGCAGGGCTTTATAACAACCCTGCCCCCCATCTCCAGCCCAAGCAAGAACCTCTTCCCTTACCCTTCTTATCTCCTGAGTAAATCCCAGCCTACTGTTCTTCCAATTGGTGGCTCATAAATTAAGATCCCTATGTGAAACTTCATCAAGTCTCTGTGGAAATTTTATTATATCCCATGTGAAGGAATTAGAAACTACCCTCCCAGACCTTCCCCAAGGAAGAGGTATAGTCTCACAATGTAACCGTTCTGTTCAAAGACATTTTCCATGAAACCCTCCTCGTCCATTACCTCTGGACTCTCTGGAAACCTTAAATAAGGTGAGGGAATTGGTATAGATTCTCAGCAATTTCCTCTGAAAATCTGAAAACCTGTGGCTTTTGGAATTTCATGTTTATTACTTTTGGTGGCATATCACTTGGAATTTTAACATCAGTTACATATTTAATTAAAAATTTCAAACAAAACTGAAAATCTAGGAGGAGTTTTTTTTGGGGGGGATGGGGGGTCACTGGGGATGGGACCTAGGGCCTCCTGCATGCTAGGCAAGTGCTCTATCAGTGAATTATATCCCCAGCCCTGAGAAGACAGAAATTTAAAACAAAATTTGAAGGCTAATGCTTGCTAATAGAAAGCCAAATAGTAATTAAGACAAAACATCACAGAGTGAATCAGTCAATAATAAAAACATTAAAATAAAAAAAAGTGGCTTGTAAGTAAATTTTCTAGGAACTAATATGTTGCTTGAAACAATTCAGGTTAAATATGGTGATTGAGAAGTTATGTCATTTGCAGGAAAATGGATTGAACTGAAGACCATATTGAGCCAAGTTCAGGAAGACAATATCACAAGTTTTTGCTCATATGCAGAATAAATAAATAAAATAAAATAATAATAATATTACATGATTGTAAAAAAAGGACTGTTTGGAGAAGGGAAACTCACTAAAAACTGCTTAAAGGGATGAGGGAGAAGAGAGTGAAGAAAAAATAATAGAGGAGGTGAGTTTGATCAAAGTATAGCATGTATAGAAATATCACAATGAAACCCTTTTGCACGATTTATGCTAAAAACAAATCATGGTAATTGAACACATTTTTTTTCTCCTTTCTGAATGTTCTCTAAAATGAAAGTAAACAAATGACTGAAATAAAACAAAGGCTGTCAGTAACATAGGTAATAGAAGGTTTGACAATAAATGTCTACAGGATTCTGAAAGTAGATGGGCTACTGGTCATTAACTTAGCTCCCCTCCAATCACCCCCTTTTACATGTAAAGTTACAAAACTAGGGAGGCATAAGGAGCTCTCCACACCTGCCCTCTTCTTCAAAACGTTAAGAAGCTGCAAAGCTCCTTGAATGTGTACAGAGACAGAAAATTGGAGAGCATGTCTGGGCAATGAAAGTCCTGAAACTCCCCTGTTGACTCTGTGTTTTTAGTAAGCCTAGACACATCTCCATGGTTTTGAATAATAAAAACAGCACCCATTTTGGGCATGGATCCTGGAACTCCTTGTTTCTAATGATTAAGGGTTGCTAGCAGACATGACCACATGTACTCCTTCAGCTCAGAAAATATACAGACCCCAGATAAGAATCACCATTTTGAGTTTTCACTAATTTCTGCCTGGGAAGTAGGAAATGCTTCTCGCTCCCTTTTTCTATTTCTCCTACTTTATCTGTTTATACTAAAATAAATCCTTGTTAAAACTTCCACCTTGTGAGATTCTCCTTTTTGTAAAGACCTCTTGAAATTCTTTTCATTGTGGGTCTTAAGTTCCTGTGATTTTGTGTGAAAACCAGAAAGTTTAGGAAACTCTCCTCTCCCTTCCCCTCCTCTGGTAACAAGACCACAGGCATTCCAGCTGAAATTAGAGGATTCCTTTCTAGAGAAATCAACCAGGTAAAGAGAAAAGACATATGACACTAAAAATTGGGAGTGGTTAGGCATCCCAGTGAAAAATCTACTTCTCTCCCAACCGCTCTACAGTGTGACCTATACTACACAATCCCTACCAACATACACAGCTTCCAATTGCTTCTTAGTGCTCCATTCTCAAATATGCACAAGGATTATGAGATAGTTGAGGAAAACATTTAACGTTAAAAAAAGAAACCAAAACAAACAACCAAAGAAGTCAGAAGAGGAAAAGGAAGTAATCAGGCTGGAGACAAACTAAAACACATACTCTGAAAAAGAAAAAAGGTACAGCTAAGGATGTAGCTCAGTGACAGAGCACTTGCCTAGCATGCCCAAAGCCAAAGCTAGGCACTGTGGCATATTCCTGTAATTCTAGCATTCAGGAGGCTGAAGGCAGGAAGATTACATGATCAAGGCCAGCCTGGGCTACACAGTGAGCTCCTCTCTCAAAAAAAAAGATTTGACACCTGTGAAATAAGAACAGTGAACAATTTCTTTCTTTTTTCTCCTTTTTTTTTTTTCAGTACTGGGGATTGAATTTAGGGCCTGTACCTTGAGCCACTCCACTAGCCCTTTTATGTGATGGATTTTTTTGAGATTGGGTCTCGTGAACTATTTGCCCAGGTTGACTTCGAACCTTGATCCTCCTGATCTCTACCTCCTGAGTAGGTAGGATGACAGGTGTGAGCCACTGGCACCCGACTAGTGAAAAATTTCTAAAAGGAAATATTCAGAGGAAAAGTAAGAGCTCTTGAATATTAAAAAAAAAAAACTAATAAAAATAAGAATTTCCAAAAGTAAAAATAAGAAAATAGACTATTTATTTGGATGGGAAGGATTTTAAAACTGAAATGATTAGACATGGGGCCTTTCCCTGACTATTAGGAGTTTCAGAAAGAGTCAGCAGGAAAAAATTATCAGAAATAATGCAATTTATCAGACATATGAGCTAGAGCTACAGAACATGACTCTCCAATTGTAAAATAATCACCAGGTGTCCAGCACAATAAATAAAAATAAAAGTATATCAAACAACAATATCATGAAATTTCAGATGAAGAAATAAGAGAAAATTGTAAAAGCTTCTAGACAGGAAAAAAAAATAGTTTCCAATCAAAAGATTAGAAACTCCAATTGCATCAGATCTCTCTACAGTATTCCTGGAAGCTAAAAGACAATGAAGTAATATCTTCCAGCAATTTTCAGTGGTATATCCAGTACTCAGTCAAACTAGAAAGAATCACTGCATTTTTTAGCAAGAATAGTTATCTTATCTGGGAGCAGTGGCACTTCCTGTAATCTTTGCTGCTTGGGAGGCTCCTGATTGAGAGGATTGAGGTTTGAGGCCAGCCAGGCAAATAGTTTATAGGCCCCATCTCCAAAATAACCAGAGCAAAATGGACTAGAGGTGTACCTCAAGTGGTAGAGTGCCTGCTTTGCAAGAGTGAAGTCTTGAGTTCAAACCCCAGTCCCACCGAAAAAAAAAAAAGTTGTCTCTCATACATAGAGAAGGTAAGCTCTTTGAGATATATTGACCAAACCCTGGAGAAAAAAAGCATTATTCATTTCTTTTTTGCTGCTCAGTTCTCTTGCAGGACATCCTCTCCCCAGATATCCACAGACACACGGTCCCTAGGACTATGAACTACTCCCTTCCTCTAGGGGTAAATCCCCACTTGTCTCTTGAGTTGGTCTTGGTAATTCTATCCCTCTTGAGGCAGAGCTAACTGAGTCATAGCATGTGATCCTCTTCTGCAATGGGAGGTAAGAAGAGTTTGCTGAAGGTCTGCTGTGAGTTTCTTTTGGAATTAAAAATATGTGTTTTAAGGGCTGAGCATGATGTCTCATGCCTGTAATCCCAGCTACTCAGGAGGCAGAGGTAGGAGAATCAAGGTCAGTTTCACCACAGAGTGGTCCCACAAGGGCAAGGGAGCTAGACTTCACACTCTTGCCCCACCAGCCAGCGGAAGGCCTGCTCAAGCACTACCTCTCTGCCCTTGTGGGCAAAGCTGCTCTAGTAGCCCAAGGGCAGTTCTCTAAAGAATTATAGGTGCTATGTGATGAAAGCAAAAGGAGCAGGTGTATATATGATTGGGGGAGAGGGTCAGGAGGGGATATAACTTAGTAGCACAATGTCTGTTTAGCCTGAGCTAGGCCCTGCTTTGATCCCAGCACCACAATAGGAAAGAAAAGAAAGGAAGGAAGGAGAGATTGAAGTCAAACAGGGTGGAACACCAATACTATCTTCTACAAGAAGATGTAACAGGAGCTGGGCTTAGTGGCACAAACCTGTTAATTCCACCTTCTTAAGAGATGAATGTAGGAAGATTAAGAATTTGAGGCCAGGCCAGGTGCTGGTGGCTCATGCCTGTAATTCTAGTAGCTACTTGGGAGGCTGAGAGCAAGAGGATGGATGGCCATTCGAAGCCAGCTGGGCAAATAGTTCATTACAAAACCCTATCTCAAAAATACCCAACACATACACACAGAAAAGGCTGATGGAGTGGCTCAAGTGGTAGAGCACCTGCCTAGCAAACATGAGGATAAGAGTTCACAAAATAAAATAAAATAACCAGAACAAAATGGACTGGAGGTGTGGCTCAAGCAGTAGAGAACCTGCTTTGAAATAAGAAACCTGAGTTCAAACCCCAGTTCTGCAAAAAAATAAAAAAGGTTTGGCCAGCCCAGGCAAAGGTAACATGACCCTGCAAATAAATACAAAAGGCAGCACTGGCCTCAAGGTCAATTCATAAAGGTTTTGAGGAAAAGGAAAAATGAAAAATAAGTTTTTTATTTTTCATCACATGAAAAGGAAGACAGAGACTGAGTTTGAGTGTGTAACAAAACTCATGTCCCACAGTAGGTGCCAGCCTGGGTTCTCCAAGTTTACTGGCACCACATCTTTGAAGCTGTGGGTCTTGGTTAACAGGTTTACTTCTTCGTAGTCAGAGAGAGATAAAGGGGAGAAGACTGCCTGGTTTCATTGAAGAGTTAATAACCGTGGGCTCTCCAGCATGTAGAAAGAAAAGATGTCAGTTTGAATAGCAAGAACAGTAAACCAGCCAGCATGCAAACTAGCTACAGCAAAAGTTTTTCCCCTTTTCTAGTCCTGGTTACGAAAGTGTCGGGGTTGTGGCTCAAGTAGAAGAGCACTTGCCTAGCACGTGTGAGACACGAGGTTCAATCTCCAGTGCTGCCAAAAAAAAAAAGATGTAACAGGGAGTATTTGACCAATGCTGTCTGCCTCAACCTCGAGGGCAGCCATTCTAAAAGAATGAAAGGATGCACTGAGCAGGGTAGAGTGGGTCCTTGATGATGTTGTTGAGCCAATAACTGACCCATCTGGGTACTGATCCAGCCTTCTTGTTATAGGACATGCTACAGTCTGCTTGTGATATAAGCACTTTAAATGGGGTTTTTCTGTTACTGGAGAAAAATTATCTCTGATACAAAAGAATATTAGGGCCAGGAGGAGGAGGTAGCCTAGAGTGAACATTCCAAATTTGCTTCTAGCACTGCAACCTCAATGGGGGTACGGGGCAGGGCAAATCTGTGTCTCCTTAGCCTCTCCCAACTTTTGGAGGCACCCTGATCAAGTAAGTGATGCTATGCTCTTTAGCCCCGTACTCCCATGGTCTTAGTTCTAAAAGGTACCAAGTGTGGAAAACAGAGAGAGAAAAATTAAATTTGGAAACCAGAAGAAATTGCTAAGGCAGGAAGAACAAATATTCACAAAGTTACTTGTATCTGCGCAGCAGCATTCAAACCAACTTCTGGGATCTCTGACACCCACCCACACGGGGTTTAGCACTTTTGCATAGTGAGCTTAATTTATAAGCTTGCAGAAAAGAATTTCACAGATTAAAGAAAAAAAATTGAAGTATCTTTGCACGAGGGGAATTATACCATGTAATCTGTTATTTAACCAAATATTTCATTGCATGGTGACCTCTACTGGCCAAATAAATGTACCGCCAGAGCTGACAAACTGATTTAGTCTGATTCACCAAGGAATTGATTAATACGGAAAGACAATATTAGCCAAATATGCTATATGGAACTGTTAAAGCCCAATTACACTCTGAATATTTTTTGTGTTTTAAAAAAATGTTGTGAAATATTTTACACTTATTAAGTGCCAAGAATAATACAATAAACACACATCTGCCACCTAACCTTATCCCATGTTAATATTTTGTCATATTTAGCTCAGTTTTTTTTAAGCAAGATACTTATGATATACATGTGAAAACTCATGCTTGATATGAAGGTTTTTATGAAATGCTTCCCAGGAAGGTTTTCATACTTCTAATTAAGGATGTATTTGCACAGAATATAGTAGGGTATGCATTGCAAGCTTCACATTTTAAATTAAATTTACACTTTTCTGATGGTTGAATTAGCCAAGTGAAATCATGCCTTCTCCCAGGGCATGATTTCAAACCTTAAGATTTACATTTTACTCTCCCCAAAAAGAAAAGTTCAGGACCTCATGGATTCTCTGCTGAATTCTATCAGACCTTTAAGGAAGAACTGATACCAACCCTCCTTAAACTGTTCCACAAAACAGAAGGGGAAGGAAAACTGCCAAACACATTTTATGAAGCCAGTATTACACTTACCCAAAACCAAGCAAAGACACCTCCAAAAAGAGAACTATAGGCCAATCTCCTTAATGAACACTGATGCAAAAATCCTCAACAAAATAATGGCAAACTGAATTCAACAACACATCAAAGAGATTATTCACCACGACCAAGTAGGCTTCATCCCAGGAATGCAGGGGTGGTTCAACATACGAAAATCAATAAACATAAAAAACCACATTAACAGAAGCAAAGACAAAAACCACTTGATCATCTCAATAGATGCAGAAAAAGCCTTTGATAAGATCCAACACCATTTCATGATAAAAGCTCTAAGAAAACTAGGAATAGAAGGAAAGTTCCTCAACATTATAAAAGCTATATATGACAAACCTACAGCCAGCATTATACTTAATGGAGAAAAACTGAAACCATTCCCTCTAAAATCAGGAACCAGACAAGGATGCCCACTATCTCCACTCCTATTCAACATAGTACTGGAATTCCTAGCCAGAGCAATTAGGCAAGAAAAAGGAATAAAAGGAATACAAATAGGTAAAGAAACTGTCAAAATATCCCTATTTGCAGACCACAAGATCCTACACCTTAAAGACCCAAAAAACTCTACTCAGAAGCTTCTAGACATCATCAATAGCTACAGCAAGGCAGCAGGATATAAAATCAACATAGAAAAATCATTAGCATTTCTATACACTAATAATGAGCAAACTGAAAAAGAATGTATGAAAACAATTCCATTTACAATAGCCTCAAAAAAAAAATCAAATACCTAGGTGTAAACCTAACAAAAGATGTGAAAGACCTCTACAAGGAAAACTATACACTTCTGAAGAAACGATTGAGGAAGACTATAGAAAGTGGAGAGATCTCCCATGCTCATGGATTGGTAGAATCAACATAGTAAAAATGTCTATACTCCCAAAAGTAATCTACATGTTTAATGCAATTCCCATCAAAATTCCAATGACATTCATTAAAGAGATTGAAAAATCTACTGTGAAATTTATATGGAAACACAAGAGGCCACGAATAGCCAAGGCAATACTCAGTCAAAAGAACAATGCTGGAGGTATCACAATACCTGACTTCAAACTATATTACAAAGCAATAACAATAAAAACAGCATGGTACTGGCACAAAAACAGACATGAAGACCAGTGGAACAGAACAGAGGACCCAGATATGAAGCCACACAACTATAACCAACTTGTCTTTGACAAAGGAGCTAAAAATATACGATGGAGAAATAGCAGCCTCTTCAACAAAAACTGCTGGGAAAACTGGTTAGCAGTCTGCAAAAAACTGAAACTAGATCCATGTATATCACCCTATACCAAGATTAACTCAAAATGGATCAAGGATCTTAATATCAGACCCCAAACTCTAAAGTTGATACAGGAAAGAGTAGGAACTACTCTGGAGTTAGTAGGTATAGGTAAGAACTTTCTCAATGAAACCCCAGCAGCACAGCAACTAAGAGATAGCATAGATAAATGGGACCTCATAAAACTAAAAAGCTTCTGTTCATCAAAAGAAATGGTCTCTAAACTGAAGAGAACACCCACAGAGTGGGAGAAAATATTTGCCAACTGTACATCAGACAAAGGACTGATAACCAGAATATATAGGGAACTTAAAAAACTAAATTCTCCCAAAACTAATGAACCAATAAAGAAATGGGCAAGTGAACTAAACAGAACTTTCTCAAAAGAAGAAATTCAAATGGCCAAAAAACACATGAAAAAATGCTCACCATCTCTAGCAATAAAGGAAATGCAAATTAAAACCACATTAAGATTCCACCTCACCCCTGTTAGAATAGCCATCATCAGCAACACCACCAACAACAGGTGTTGGCGAGGATGCGGGGAAAAAGGAACCCTCTTACACTGTTGGTGGGGATGTAAACTAGTACAACCACTCTGGAAAAAATTTGGAGGCTACTTAAAAAGCTGGACATCGATCTACCATTTGATCCAGCAATACCACTCTTGGGGACATACCCAAAAGACTGTGACACAGGTCACTCCAGAGGCACCTGCACACCCATGTTTATTGCGGCACTATTCACAATAGCCAAGTTATGGAAACAGCCAAGATGCCCCAGCACTGACGAATGGATTAAGAAAATATGGTATTTATACACAATGGAATTTTATGCAGCCATGAAGAAGAACAAAATGTTATCATTCGCAGGTAAATGGATGGAACTGGAGAACATCATTCTGAATGAGGTTTGCCTGGCACAAAAGACCAAAAATCGTGTGTTCTCCCTCATATGTGGACATTAGATCAAGGGTAAACACAACAAGGGGATTGGACTTTGAGCACATGATAAAAGCTTTAGCACACAAGGGAGGGGTGAGGATAGGTAAGACACCTAAAAAATTAGCTAGCATTTGTTGCCCTCAATGCAGAGAAACTAAAGCAGATACCTTAAAAGCAACTGAGGCCAATAGGAAAAGGGGAACAGGTACTAGAGAAAAGGGTAGATCAAAAAGAATTAACCTAGAAGGTAACACCCACGCACAGGAAATCAATGTGAGTCAATGCCCTGTATAACTATCCTTATCTCAACCAGCAAAAACCATTGTCCCTTCCTGTTATTGCTTATACTCTCTCTACAACAAAATTAGAAATAAGGGCAAAATAGTTTCTGCTGGGTATTGAAGGCGGGGGGAGAGGGAAGGGGTGGAGTGGGTGGTAAGGGAGGGGGTGGGGGCAGGGGGGAGAAATGACCCAAGCCTTGTATGCACATATGAATAATAAAACAATAATTAAAAAAAGATTTACATTTTACTCTACCACTGAGCCACATCCCCCCAGCAAAAGCTTGAGGTTTAAGCTGGTAAAGAAAACATGACCTGCCTGTAATCCTAGATACTCAGGAGAATCAAGGTTTGAGGCCAGCCTGGGCAAATAGTTCACAAACCCTATCTGGAAAATACCCTACACAAAAAAGGTCTGGTGGAACACCTTAAGTGGTTAGTAAGTGTGAAGCCCTGAGTTCAAACCCAAGTACCACCAAAAAAGAAAACATGGCCTTTCATAAGAAAAGTAGTTAAATATTATGTACAAAGATATTTGAAAACCGGAGGAAAGGGAAAACCACTAGCAGCTGTATTATTGAGTATATATATGCCAGATACTGTTCTAAGTACTTTCTTTTTTCTAAATCATTTAATCCCCCCAGCAGCCCAGAATTTCTCTGGTGGCCTCCATTTTTCAAAGAAGGAAGACAAGGCACAGTAGTGGTTACCCACTTTGCCTTAAATCAGACAGATGAGTAACAAAGCCTGTAGATAAACACAGCCAGACCCCCTTTGCTCTGACTGATGGGGTGCAGACAAGGCCCAGGCAAGAATCCTAAGCAAGCCAGGTGTCAGTGGCCTGTAATTCTAGCTATGGAGAAGGCCAAGATCTGGAGGATCACAGGTTCAACTCCAGCCCAGGCAATAATCTGTGAGAACCCATCTCCAAAATAACCAAAGCAAAATGGACTGGAGGTGTGTCTCAAGTGATAGAGCACCTGCTTTGCAAGTACAAAGCTCTGGGTTCAAACCCCAGTTCTACCCAAGAAAAGAAAAAAGAAAAAAGTCCTAAGCAGCTCAGGTAGCATCCCTCTAAGGCAATCACCTGTTGACATCACTGCACTTGACTGTTACCACAAATCTCAGTGGTTTCTGAGGCTCCTCACCTGGCCCAAGAGGCTGCTGACAGTGGCCTCTTCTTAAAGGTTTAATTGACCAAAACTTGAGTAGTTTCTTCCATGAAAACCCTCATAGTTCCATGGCATAAGAAAACTAAGACCTGAGATATGTTAAAAATAATAATTTCTCTGGATCTGTTAACCTGCTCTTAAACATGACAAAATATTATTCTTTTCCATCTGAAATAACCCTGTGTAGGAAAGAATAATTTAATGTGCTGTAACATCCTAAGTCATTAAATGGGAGGATCTTGCAGCCCTGCTTCATACACCCATGCACTTATTTGCAAAAGTTGATACACATGGGAGCTTTTGGCTTTAATTCTTTAGCAGAGGGAAAGAAGAGGTGGATCTTCCAGCCCTAAAGAACAGAGACAAGGAAAATGAACTCCGATTTGTGCCTCCCAACCCCACTCCCAGAATCTTATAGGGAAAAAAAAAGGAACTTAATATTCAATATAGTATTAAGAGATGGGCTTTTCAGGGCATGGCAGCATATGTCTATAACCCCAGCACTAAGACGCAGGAGAATCACTAGTTTGAAGTCAGCCTGTGCTACATAGTGAGATACTGTCTCAAAAAACAAACAAACAACAACAGCCAAAAAATAGTGGGGTCTTTTGGGAAGTGAATTAGTCATGAAAGGTTTGCCTTCATGAATGGGATTAGCACTCTTATAAAAAGAGGAGCTGCCTTGGCCCAACTGCCATGTGAGGACACAGTAAGAAAGAGCCATCTTTGAATCAGAAAGAGAGCACTTATCAGACACCTAATCTGCTGGCCCCTTGATGGTGGAGTTCTCAGCCTCCAGAGCTCTGACATCTATTGTTTATAAATAATGCAGTCTGTGATATTTTGTTATAGCAGTCCATGTGGACTAAGACAGTGGTTGATATGGTCAATATTGTTATCATCATTAGGATTTGGCTCAAGGGATTTGGTCCGGTCAGACCTCCTACAGAGAAAAGACCAAAAACAAAAACTGAAAGATCTGAGTTTTGTTTTTTTAAGGGGGAAGCATAGGTAGGTATACACAACAAATATTAGAATACTATTTTTTGGGGGGCGTTAGTAGTGTTGGGTGTGGAACCCAAGGCCTTGAGCATGCTAGGCAAGTGTTCTACCACTAAACTACAATACCAGTCCCTTGTGTTTTTATTGTTGTTGTTTGTTTTGTTTTGTTTCGGCTGTACTAGGGTTTGAACTCAGGACCTTGTGTTTGGTAGGTAAACAGTCTACCAATTGAGTTGCACCTCCAGCCCTTTTTTGTTTTAGTTATTTTTCAGGTAGGGTTTCTCATTTTTGCTCAGGGCTGGCCTCAGACCTGGATCATTCTACATACTACTCCTGAATAGCTGGAACCAGAGACATGTACCACCACACCACTTATTGGGTAAGATGGGATCTCACTAACTTTTTTGCACAGGATTGCCTCAAATCTAGATCCTCTCAAGTAGCAGGAATTACAAGTGTGAACCAGGCCTCATAGACCTTACTTTTTAATGACAGAGAATGACACAGAGGAAACTAAAAAAATATGAGTACTATCAGCCTCAAACCCCAGCACTGCCATTCATTAATTAATTAATCAAATAAATAAATACTATCAGTCAGTGATATTCTATCAGTGGAGTATTGCAGATGGGAGATATTTGGGCAGAGTGGGCAGAGAAAGTATCTCTGAAGGAAGATGGCATTTGAATAAAATTGGCTGGTAAGAAAACCACGCAAATATTTAACAGAACAATCAAGTCAGAGGGAGCAGTAAGCATGAAGGCCCTGCATCAGGAACAATTTTGCCTATGTGTGGGATAGCAAGAAGGTGAGAATGGCTACACAAACAGTAGAGTGAGCAATAATAAATAAATGAAATTGTTAAGAGATACACTTAAAAACTAAGTAGGGACAAGATGATGTAAGGTCTCTTAGATCTTAGTAAGGAGTTTTGACTTTATTCTAAGAGTAATCAAAACCATTAGAGTTTTGAAGAGGTGACTGACAAGTTTTGGTTGACATTTTAGGAAGATGACTCATTACTGTATAAAATACAGGTCACAGTGGGTCAAGTTTGGAAGCAAGGAGACACATCATAAGGCTGTTGTACGGTCCAAATGAGAGATGAGAATCACATGGGGGAGGGTAGAGATGAAGATGGATGGAAGTTGTCAGTTTCTGATAATCTTGAAGGTAGAGCTAACCAAAGCTATTAAAGATGTATTGTGTGAGACACAGCAGGATGACACCCGTGTTTGGGTCCCATTACTTGGCTAAATGACTGGCAGTACCACTTACAGAGATGGAGGAGATAAGGATGTAGTGTTATGGAGTGGGAGTTAAATGTGGACTTGTATATGTTTAGAGGCACAGTAATCCAAGCTGTGACCAATAGTGCTCAGCAAAAATGTTTG
Source organism: Castor canadensis (assembly GCF_047511655.1). Lineage (NCBI taxonomy): Eukaryota > Metazoa > Chordata > Mammalia > Rodentia > Castoridae > Castor > Castor canadensis. Next base: position 136,239,826 of record NC_133388.1, read on the forward strand.
GGAGATTTGCATGTGGGTCTCAGCAGGATATAGATGACATTAAATGATGGAAGTAAATAAGGTCAGCTAGGAAATGAGCATAGCAAGACTAGAGAGGAGGTGTAAAGGCTGAGGTCAAAGACACTCCAACATTTAGAGTTTAGCAAGAGGGGGAACAGCCAACAAAGACTACTGAGAGGTGGCTAGTAAGCTGTTAGGAATACTGAGAAAGGATGATATCCTGTAAGTCAAATAAAGAAATGTATCCAGGAGAAGGTTATGGCCAAATGGGACAAGTGATCTGAGTTTTCTAAAGAAAATCTTTTTGTGGTACTGGGGTTTGAACTCAGGGCCTCACGTTTAGCTAGGCAGGCACTCTACCACTTGAGTCACTCCACCAACCCTATTTTGTATTGGGTATTTTGAAGATAAGGTCTCATGAACTATTTGCCAAGGTTGGCCTTGAACCATGATCCTCCTAATTTCTGCCTCCTGAGTAGGTAGGATTACAAAAGTGAGCCATTAGCACCCTATCCATGGTTTTACTTCTCAGTTTATTGTGGTCAATACAGTTCCCTTGTTTTTGTATTCAGGGAGTAAAAAATTACTAGGATGCATTTTTTTTTACCCAGAATTAGTTTATTTCCATGGAGAAAAAGGTAGAAACAGGATTCTCCCTGCTACAACCCAGCTGTTTGCCATCATATTCTTTTACTCCCACACAATGTTATCACTTTCACTTGTGGCAGATGTATTTTATTAAAAGTATTGGCTAATCAGTGACTTGTTAAAGGCATACACCAGAAGGTATTTTTCTTAAATAAAGCAATAAAATAAAATGGTCATGGAAAGTGAGTCCTGGATTCTTTCAATTACAGTCATGCAACTCATAACATTTCAGACAGAATAGAGGAAGGTAGTCCCTTAAGAGATTATAAGGGAGGATTATGAGGTGCCTGGTGGCTCACTCCTGTAATCCTAGCTACTTGGAAAGCTGAGATTGGGAGGATCAAAGTTCAAGGCCAGCCCAAGCAAGTAGTTCTCGAGACCCCCCATCTCCAAAATAACCAGAACAAAATGCACTGGAGGTGCAGCTCAAGCAGTAGAGAAGCTACTTTGCAAGTGGGGAGCCCTGAGTTCAAACCCCAGTCCCACAAAGAAAAAAAAAAGAGAGAAATTATAAAGGAGCCACACTGTCATGACCATAGTAATGTCATATGTGAGGCACTTCTCATAAGTTTGTAGTGATCCTGAAGGAAGCAAAGCTACTGCCAGTCATACTGAGGCAGGCTACAATTAGGGAAAGTTTGGGACTCTTAGAACATATGTGACTTAATATTGTTCCCAGGCTGACCATTCCTCTTTCTCTGAGCCTTCTTTTAAATTGTAAATGTGCACAGGTTATTTACACCCTAGTTCAGAGATAATTCAATCCACCTTACCTCTTGACTCAGGTCATGCCCCTCCCCACTCACCAATTATTGGTTAGGAATCACCAAGTTCTTCCTTTCCTATAGAGTAGCATAAATTTTAAAAGCATCGAAAAAGAAAAAAATGCTCTCTCTGCTTCCAGCTTCCACCTTGTCACCATGCTCCCTTTTGTATTTCCCTTCCCTAGCTTTTAATAAACTCCATTTATACCCACATGTCCTGCCATGGATTCTTCCACACGGGACACAAAGAATTTGAAGATCTTCTGATCAAAGGCTGCACCATTGCTGCCAATAATGCAAAAGTATAGCACATGTGCTTACAGCACATAACACTCAATGACAATAAGTGACTCTGCTACTACTGGTTTATGTGTTTACTGTGCTAAACACATAAAAAGGAAAAGAAGTAAAAGAGGTTCATGTAAAAAGTCAGAGGTCCCCACCTCTTGATGGAAAATGTGGCAATATCACACTGCAAGAAGCAGACACAGATGGGCGCTGGTGATTCATGCCTGCAATCCTAGCTACTCAGGAGGCAGAGATCAGCAGGATCGAGGTTTGAAGCCAGCTGTGGGCAAATGGCTCACAAGACCCTATCTCAAAAATACCCAACACAAAAAAGGGCTGGAGGTGTGGCTCAAGGTGGAAGCCCTAAGTGCAAACCCCAGTACCGCAAAAAATAAATAAATAAAAAGTAAAGAGGCATAGACACAGGACAGCATCAATATTTAGGACCATTATTACAAGGGTTTATCTCATTATTTCTGTCAGTTGTATGTTGTTGTATAAGAAACTACTCCCAGCTGGGTGCCTGTGACTCACACCTGTAATCCTAGCTACTCAGAAGACAGAGATCAGGAGGACTGAGGTTTGAAGCCAGGCCCCAGCAAATAGTTCACAAGACCCTATCTCAAATATTCCCATGCATACAAAAAAAGGGCTGGTGGAGTGATTCAAGTGGTGGAGCACCTGCCTAACAACCACCAAGTCCCTGCATTCAAACCCCATACTGCCAAAAAAACACCCCAAAAAACTCCCAAATTTAGGAGCTTACAGTAATGTATTATTTATTTATTTATTTATTTATTTATTTTGCAGTACTGTGGCTTGAACTCAGGACCTTCACCTTAAGCCACTCCACCAGCCCTGTTTTTGTGAAGGGTTTATTGAAATAGGGTCTCGAAGAACTATTTGCCCTGGCTGGCTTCAAACCTCAATAGTCCTGATCACTGACTCCTGAGTAGCTAGGATTCCAGGCGTGAGCCACCAGCACCCAGCATGTTTTTAGATTTTTGAGGCAGAGTCTCACTATGTAGCCCACACTGACATCCAACTCACAATCCTCCTGCACTGGGATTACAGTCATTCACCACCACACCTGACTGCTGTTTTTTATTGTTAGAATGTACTCCTCCTACTTATTAAAAAAATTATGATAAAATAGTATATCATTTTATGCCAGCAGAAACCTCATAAACTTCTACTTTACCTGTCTCTCTTTCCCTTTTTTTTTTTTTTTTGTGGGACTGGGGTTTGAATTCATACTTGCAAAGCAGGTGCTCTACCACTTGAGCCATGACTCCTGTCCATTTTGGTCTGGTCATTTTGGAGATGGGTTTCGCAAACTATTTGCCTGGACTGGCTTAGAACCATAATCCTCCTGATCTTTGCCCTCCAAGTACCAAGGGTTGCAGATGGGAACCACCAGTGTCTGGTTTTTACCTTCTTGATTGTATCAGGAAACCATGTTGATTGACATATACCACCTAGATTTGTATAGTAGATTCTATGTTTACATCAATGAAATACCCTAATATCACATTTAATGAATCTCTTCATTTAGTGACTCAGGACTTCTTTAGAGAGCCAATTTGCATGATCAAAGTGCCTGTGTTCCATCAAAAATCACCTCACCCACCCATTCTGTAATGCACAGAATAACAAAAACAAAACAGAAAACCTCAAAGGGTTACAAAGATCTTCTTGTAAGTATTTTATTTTATTTTTGTGGTACTGGGACTTGAACTCAGGGCCTATACATTAAGCCACTCTGCTAGCCCTTTTTTAGTGTGTGATGGGTTTTTTTGAGATAGGGTCTAGAGACCTGTCTGCTTGGGCTGGCATCAAACCATGATCCTCCTGATCTCTGCCTCCTGAGTAGCTAGGATTACAGACATAACCCACTGGCATCCTGCTTCTTTTAAGTATTTTAGAAGCTCTAAAATGTTAGATTGTCTAAAGCAATGTTTCCCTTCCTGAAAGCTGTTTTGTTTTCATTCTAAACATTCCCTCAAGTCCTTGGTAGTAATTCACTGATTCTGAAAAGGGAAATCTTCCTAAGTAGGAGTATACTTATTTATCATTATATATAATGTTTATGAGCAGAAAAAACAAACTTAGTTTCTCCTACTATACTTTCACAGCCCAGAACCCTTCTATGACCACACAACCAGCAAGCAGACAGCAGCTGGTGTGTTCTAATTCAGTTCTCACACTAGCTACCTGGAGATAGTGTCAGCTCCCACAGGTTGAAGGTTCAGTCCCATTAGGTTGCCACACCACTCCAGGTTTTGGTTGTTTAGCCTGTTTTTCTTTTGTGTGTGTGTGTGTGGTACTGGGGTTTGAACTTAGGGCTTCATGCTTGCTAGGCAGGTGCTTTGCCACTACAGTTGTGGCTCCAGCCTTTTTTTGTGTTGCTTTTTTTTAAAGATAGGGTCTGGCAAACTATTTGCCTGGACTGGCATTGAACCGAGATCCTCCTGGGCTGCCTCCTGAGTAGTTAGGATTACAGGCGTGAGCCACTGGCATCCAGCTAGCTGTGATTCTGATGATCAGTTCTAAATTTAGGTTCTCACAACCCTCTCCTTGGGTTCCATTACTTTGTTAGGGAAGTTCACAGAACTTAGAGTAACATTTACTGGTTTATTATAAGGCTTATTTTAAAGGATTCAAATGAACAGCCAGATGAAAGGACACATAGAGAAGGTCTCAGGGTCAGGAACCTTAGGTCCTATGGAGTTGAAATGTGCCACCCTTCTTCTGGCATGTAGATGTGTTTTGGTAGTATTGGAGTTTAAACTCAGGGATTTGTGCCTGCAAAACAGGTGCTCTTCCACTTGAATCAACCTCCAGTCCATTTTTACTCTGGTTAATTGGAAATGGGGGATCTCATGGAGTATTTACCCTGGCTGGCCTTGAACCTCAGTGCTCCCTATCTCAGCCTCCCAAGTAGCTAGGATTACAGGTGGCTTCATAGTTGTGTTCTTGTTCACTTTCCTGGAAGCTCCCTGTACTTAGCACTTTGAGATTTTTATGGAGGCTTCATTAAGTAGACAGAATTGATTAAATCACTGACCACTGGTAATCAACCCAACTTTCAGCTCCTTACCCTCCATGGACCTGGGGATGGGGCTGCAAATTCCATACCTTTGAGTACATGGCTGGTTCCCCTGGAAAAGGTGAGGAAAAGACTGTTCCTCACCTTTATAGCTCTGGAGCTGTTCTGGAGATAATTAAAGAACCAAGAATAAAAGGTTAAATATTTTAACAAAAGATACTCTGATTTCTTTTTTTTCCCATGGTACTGGAATTTGAACTCAGGACCTTGTGCCTGCTAAGCATGGTTGGTATTTTCAAGATAGGGTCTCTAAAACTATTGGCTCAGGGCTGGCTTTGAACCGTGATCCTCCTCATCTCAGTCTCCTGAGTATCTTAGATTACAAAATATATGCTGTATGTTATATCATAGTCCACTACCGCACAGTGGAGTGGTTCATTTTATTTGTACAATTTGGTAGCAATTGTCCCTGGTTTTGGGTTGGAATTCCCTGATGAAAATTTTAAAACATATAAATGCTTACATCTTGCAAACCCTAGAAAGTCACATAGTGAATATGAAGTCCACCACTGCCAAATGAGAAAATCGAACTGTGTAGGGCAGAAAAACTATTTTTTAGCCCCTCTAAATTTTATATTTTAAAAAAATCAGTTCACTTGCAGGTCTTTTCCCTCTGCAGCTCTGCTCAAACCTTCTACTGAAATCTCCCTGGCTTAGACTCCTTTTCCACCAAACTCCTTAGGATTATGGTTAGCCTCACTCACTAATCTAACATTTATGCACAGTATGCATTTTTGTATACTATAACATACTGTAAACTGGTGGCTTATAGATAACAGATGTGTATCACTCACAATTCTGGATGCTGGGAAGTCCAAGATCAAGGTGAAGGCAAGATGGGCACCCAGTGCTGCCAGAGAGAGAGAGATCACTCCTCTGTATCATCTTTTCCCTTGCAGCACTTATGTCCTGCTTGTATACAATAATTGGTTTCATTTTGACATTTGCATACTTACATATAATATGCTTTGATTATATTCATCCCATAACCTGTTTTCTTATGAGGAGGTACTATGTGCCTGACTTTGTTTTAAACTTTCATACTCATCAAGTCCTTTAATCTTCCTAATAAGCTTATTGTTAGGATGAACACAGGGCAGCCACTTAGAACCAGAGTGCCTCCCCTCATTGAAGGTGGCTTCACCTTCACGGGACCCTAAAGAACTACAAATATCCACCTTTAGCCATTTATTTATTTATTTGTTTATTTATTCATTTATTTTTGCAGTGCTGGGGCTTGAACTCAGGGCCTACACCTTGAGCCACTCCACCAGCCCTTTTTGTGTTGGGTATTTTTGAGATAGAATCTTAAAACTATTTGCCTGGGCTGACTTCAAACCTCAATCCTACTGATCTCTACTTCCTGAGTAGCTAAAATTACAGGTGTGAGCCCAGTGTCTGGTGGAAACTCCCTGCCCAGCCTTGAAGAACGACCCGCCTTTAATCCATTATCTTGGGAGGGTCAGAGAGCCGACTGAGTATTTTCCCACCCAATGACCTTCCCAGAACATCTCCCACTAACCTACTGAATCCCAAACAAGTCTATAAGCAGCAGTGGGGTTCTGGCATCAGCTGGATACTCCCCTCTGCAGGGTTTCTTCTCCAGTAAAATAAACTCTGTGCTGGCACCCGAGCTCTCTCCCACCTATGTATTCGGGGCCTCCTTCAGTCTAATACTTACAGTACAGGTGTTATATTAACCTAATATACAGAAGAGAAAACTGAGGCATAGTTTACCAAAGGTCATAAAACTAGTAGATAACTTGGGAACATTACAACTTGGGCATCCTTACAGGTTATAATATAGTGCTTTAATGACTGAAAATGACTGCATTACAGACAATGTAATAAGAAATATGTAAAATTAAAATACAAAAGACTTTGATAGCCAGATGTGGTGTGAATATCTGTGATCCCAGTACTTGAGAGGCAGAGGCAGAGGGAGGCCAACCCAGGGTTACACAATGAGCACTTGTCTCAAAAAACCAAAACCAATACTTACCTGGCAGGGGAGATACCATGATCACAAAGGTGCTTTTCCCAGGGTGAGGCTTATCCATTGCACTCCAGATGTGCTGACCCCTGTGATTTCCCCAAAAGTGGGAAACTCAACTGAATAATTTGTGGTAGTGGAGGACCATGTTCATGCTCTCCCCTGTAAAAAAAACAAAACAAAACCAGCCAGGGACTGGTGGTTCTAAAGGACAGACCACAGAAGGTCAAGGAGACACTTCAGCTCCCTAGGGAATGCCTGTCTGCATCTGAAAGGCATCTCTGCCCTCAGGCAACGCAAAAAAGGCTATAAAACCCCACTCCCCACCCTGATCCATAGGATCACCAGTTTCTGGGCCCCCTGCATTCCCCAATATGCAGTCTTTCTCTTCTCTTCTCTACAAATAAAATCCTTCCGACCTCTACTGTTGGAGTCTGTCTGTGTTTTCATTCTCAGAGCAGGCTCAAGAACCCTGAGCACCTGAAATTCCTGCATGTGTCATCGTGCATCATATTTGGCGACACACGAAAGGACCAGCCATAAACTGACGTTGGTATAGGCTGTGCCAAACTGGGAAAGGCTGCCTAGGAACGTGACCGTGAGTGTCCAGCACTCCAGTGGTGTCTATTTTCCAGAAGAAACCCACCCCCACCATGGCCTAGCTATGGTGGAACTCACAGGTTGACCTTTTCTTTCTCTCTCTCTCTCTGTCTTGTTAAGGAGGGTTTCTCCCTTGGGAAACTGAGGAAAAGCTCTGAGCCCATTATAGCTATAAGGCAGGCAATCTGAGGGAACCCAGACACCAGGTGGGGGTTTATACCACACTGCCAATGTACATGGGGGGAGCCCAACTTCAGTGCACCAAAGCTTTTTTTCTCTCCTTAAACTCTAATTCTCTCTCTTTCAAGATCTGACCTGCTTAAGAGGAGGTCCGAAAACAGCCAGTGGAAAGGAAAGTCTCTCTTCAAGCTATAAAAGGTGTTCTGGCCGGGGCACTCCCCAGTGTCACCCAAAGGCTGGGGATGCAACTTCCTGACCCACCCTGAGGCTCCAAAGGCAGCTAAGTCTCGGACCCCTCCAGCCATGTCCACAGCAAACAGACAATCAGATCTCTTATGCTTCCTTCATGGTTTCTGTGGCCCGAGAGTGGAGGTCACCCCTTGCTTCCAGTGCTCCAGTACTGCCCTTGGGCAGGATTGACCTTGACAGCAGTGATACCAATAATCCCTCATGCATTGAGCCTGGAAATTCTTCCCCCCAATCCTCAGCCTCTCCTTCCTCTTTCCCAAGTAGTTCAGGGTGAGTGTCCCCCTCCCCACTTTGCTCTAAACAGCAGTGAGCTTCTTTCTTCAGGAAGTTTGGGGAAAATCCCTACAAGCACCAGAAAGTGCTAATCTCTAATTTCGGCTTAACTGTCTTTGTCAAGCATCAGGTTAATTGGTTAGACAGGTTCCGCAGCCTGCCCTCAGAGAACAGTTAAAAGGCAAAAACCTCAGGTCTTCTCCGGTTTTGCCCCTTACTGGAGCAAAAGCCTTCAGATGCTCTCTCTTTTCATAAAAAGCACATATGCCTTACAGGATATGTAGGGGGACAAAAGTCTACTTCATCAGGAGACCCCATCCATGCCTCTACAGGTGTCCTCCCTCTGGCCATGCAAACCCTCCTGATTACTTTGATATAGTTATTTTTAAATTACAAGTCTTCAGCTGGTAGAGGAGAACCAGGCCTACTGCATCACAGGCAAACAGGCAAGTCAAAATAGATAAGAGATTGGTCAAAGATCATTTCAGGGGGGTGAGTGCACCTGAAATATCTGTAAATCCTCCATGACCTTATCCACAGGTGGCAGTGAAAGGAGCAAGGGAGAGAGGGACTCCCTCTCCCACTAGAGTTTCTCCCCATCTGGGGATGCCTAGATAAAAGGAGAAACCTCTGTTAAGGTGACCAATTTTCCCTTGTTTCCCTTTGTAGATGGGGAATCAAGCCTCAAGGATCCAGGAAGGATCCCCCCCACCTGCTTATTAAAACATTGGAAAGATCTTGATCCAGAAAGTCTTCAGCAAAAGCAACTCAAGTTTTACTGCACCCAGGCTTGGCCACAGTATCCTCTGGGAGATGAGGAAAGATGGCCAGAAGGAGGGAACATTAATTATAATACCATTCTTCAATTAGATATGTCCTAATTGAACATATCTTCAACATATTTTCCCTCCATAAAAAGGAGGGAAAGTGGACCAAAGTTCCATATGTTCAACTATTCTTTTTCCTAAGAGACCACCCAGAATGGCTGAGCAAATGCAGCCTAGATACCCAGACCATGATAACCCTTTGCAAAAAGCCCCCAAACTCCCTTGAACCAAAAAGCCCATCTGATGTTCCATCAGTTCCCCCTCTTCCCCAGCTACCTCACACACCAGACATCATCCCACTGGACTCTACCCCATCCAGTTAATTCTTGGAGGGAATAGGGCTCATGTTCCTTTTAGAGTGAGTGAACTTAAAGAAATAAAAAAGGATTTAGGAAATTACACAGAAAGCCCAGATCAGTACATCCAGGCATTTAGAGAAGTTAGTCAAAACTCTGAACTGAGCTGGAAAGAATTAATGCTATTGTTATCTCAGACCCTCACTTCTCTAGAGAAACAGTGGGTACTAGATCAGGGAGTAACAGCTGGAGACAATTATCACTCAGATAAAAGCGGCCCTACAGATTTGTCTCAGATTGGTCCCTCACAGGAGGTGGAGGAGGGGGAGGGAGAAGAAAGACAAAGGCATCGGATACTTAAAAGGGAACCTCAATTCCCAAATCCAACAGAAGATCAGGCAATACCTAGGCATGACCCTAAGTGGGACCCTGAAAATGACAAGGATGAATGGAGTCATAACCATTTCATCCACTGCATTCTTGAGGGTCTAAGAAGAGCCAAGGTAAAACCTCTTAATTACTCCCAAGTCACGGCTGTACAGCAAGGACCCTTAGAAACTCCAGTAACTTTCCTACAGAGACTTAAGGATGCTTTACAAAAGCATACCAACATTATACCAGAGTCACAGGAAGAAGAAATCGCCCTAAAAGATAAATTTCTAACACAGTCAGCGCCAGATATCCATAAAAAACTTTACAAACTGATGGCTGAAGGGAGCAGAGATCTAGACCAATTGGTCTGTATATATACATGTCTGTATACTATAACAGGGACTTAGAAAAAGAAAAGAAGGACCTGGAAAAGGAAAAAAGAAAGGATAA